>NW_005362842.1:4124551-4142275 GCF_000412655.1 Myotis brandtii
TATATATTAGTTTCTTTCTTTAGAAGACTGTTTTGAGAATTAAAGAAGGCAATGGCTACTTGGTTCTTAGCAAAGAGCCTGCAACTGAAAATTAGATATTAACCTGCTTTGGCTGTCAACTCTGAAAGGGAAGGCCCTTCCATTTCTCAAATCTGATAAAGTTTATCAAACTCAACTTCTCACTAACATAGAAATTATTAGGAAGACAAGGACATGCAATCTGGAAGGCAAAGGACCAGAAACATTTGGTGAGCAGAAATGCCTACAGCAGTAAATAAGCCATTTTCCCCTCCCCATCAATTCATGGGGTTTAGACATAAATTGGATTCCTTTTGACCTCTAAAGGGTTCCTATGAAGAGGGCTACTCTCTGTCTATTTATTCTGGGCTTACTGATGGGTCAGGATTCTCTTAACTATGTTCTTCTTCCCTGGTTTTAGCTCTATGGTTAGGATTTCATTTTCAAGAGATTAATAGTAAAATGATGATGATGATAATGAAAATTACAATGAATACTTTTTGAAAATTCACAATGTGCTAAACATTGTACCAAGGACTTTCCACATGTATTTTCCTGGCTCTTAGGCATAGAGGCATGAGCAAATCATGCTTCTCATGTAGAGCATACTTCTATCATCAGACTCATGTGAAGACCATGTGTTTTACTCAAGTGTTCTCACTCCTCATTTGAGCAATCACAATGCCTTTTGGATGATAATTGGCCTTCTGTCTATCTTTGCAAAATGCGTAGTGTGGTTGTTATACAGGTATTGTTAATTACATAAAAGTTATAGTGCTACAAACTTGCATCTGCCTCTCTCTTTCTTACATTCAACATCATTTTATAAGACCTTTCCATGTTTTTAAGTATGTATTTCACACAGTGATGGTTTGTAAGAGCCACAAAGTATTCCAGCTGGCAGTTTTATTTTGACAGCATCAAATTCAGAGTTTAACTTAAAGATAATTGGTACCTTTACAATATGGGGACATTTCATTCCTAAGCATGGGATATACCTCAAATGATCAGCTCATCTTTATCTCCTTTAATTGAATTTTAGCACTTTCTCCATAAGGTTTATGTGTCTTTTGTTAAACAAATTCCTAGACACTTAGGAATTCTTCTGGCTATTTGAAATATACTCTTCTCTCTTTGTTTGTCTTCATCTAGTTGATTTTTGCTGGTATAGAGAAATGCTATTATTTTTGTGGCTTCACTCTGTTTTTCATATTGTAATCCTCACAAGCAATCTTATGAGAATGGTGCTGTTACCCCATTTTATAGGTAAAGAAGTTAAGAAACCAGTGTACGATACTAAGCAGTGCTTCCCATCACAGGGAATTTGTGTTGTGGGGAAGGGTAAATAGTGACAGTACATTTAAAACTCCCTGGCACAGGATGAAGTGCTCCGTTTACAAAATGGAAACTCCCCTTGCAAATACTATTCTTTGGGTATCCCTCTACTGACGCCTGCTGACTCCCAGGAACATGGCTCATGCAAGGCATGTGGTCTGTGGCCCAGCTAATAACAGTGTGAAAAGAAAAGAACAGTTTTCTTTCCCGATGGGCAGTTCTAACACATCCCTCCAAGTTAAAATGGGCCCTGTCAAGGCAGCGAGATGCTCTGAATAGGGCTTCCCCAGACTCCCTGGTCCGGCTGGCACCTCCTGTCACTTTCCTTGTCATTTTTGCTGAAGCCTGGCCCCAGCCCCCACATTAGCTCCCGCTTGGAAGTCTCCTGTCTGGAGCCAGTGAGGTTTGTCTGCTTTCTTGGGTTTGGCTAATAAATTGGGATCGTGGGGTCAGGCAGCATGGGACCTGGCACCCAGGGAGCCCTGACACCAATTTTATTAGATTTCTCTGTGCAGGGCCCAGGATGCCATCCCAGCAGAGAGCCCACAATCACTCAGTAACCAAGATTTTGTCGTCTCTGGTTTGACAAGGTCATTTTTTACTACAGGAGGAAAAATCCCACATTAATTATACAAGCAAACTGGGGCCAAGGCCGTTAGAGCTGGCCTCCCTCTTCTGTGAGGCGGCGAAGGAAGGGAGGTTGGCCTCGTTGGTGAGTGGGGAGCAAAGTGGGAGAGGGGAGGGAGTGTGTGTGGAGCTTGGACTTTTCAGACTTTCTATCTCTGAAATGCATGTGTGCTGTCTAATTCCGGGTAGTCTTTAGAATGTTTGCTCATCTAAAATAGATTGCATGAAGACTGAGTCAGGGAATGTGACATGAATGGCCAGGCCCACCCTCATTCATTCATTCATTCAGCACACTTTCATAAAGCACCTGTTAGTTGCCAATCACACAGCTAGCCATTGAAAGGCAAACATGAAAGAAGCATGGTTGGTGCCCTCAGATTTGTTCTTTCATACACATGAGGGCTTCTTCTCGGTACCCCAGGATCATGGCCCAGCTCTCCAGGCCTGGAAGTCAAGGTGAGCACACCATCACCCGTCAGCTGGAAGTCAGGAAACTCTTGCACCCTTCCTGGTAGACTTCCATGGCAGATCTAGAAATGAGAAACCTTTATGCCATCATACCATTTTAGATTGGATTGCTGTCTGATTGCATGAGCAGGAATCTCTCTCTCTCCCTCTCTCTTTCCCTTCCTCTCTCTAAAATCTCTCTAAAAATCAATTTAAAAAACAAACAAACAGAAAATCAAGATCGTCTGGTATGGCTGCAGTATGTTCCCTTTAGCTCCTTCTGAATGTTGCTAGAAGTATGTTTCCCTCCCTGCTTCATAATTCCTCTGGATTCTCCACGATTTTCCTGTCTTCTTGCTTTACAAACTCCTCTAAGGCCTCCCTTAATCAGCTCCCCGTCAACCTCTCCAGGTTTGTCTGGAACTCTTTTTCATGGACCTTCCAGAATAGCCACTGCTCACATTCCCCAAACCTGGAATGTCCCCTCCTTTCTCCCAGGGTTCCCTTGGCTCTATCTTTCAATCAAGTCCAATCCTTCCCAAAAGGCATTGTCTGCTAAACCCCCTTGTATTAATTATTGCTGTGTAACAAGGGACAACAAACAGTGGCTTAAAACAATGCACATGTATCACCTCACGGTTTCTGTGTGTCAGAAATCCGGGCACAGCTTAAGGTGGGTCCTTGGCATCATGGCATCTCAAAGTGCAATCAGAACGTCAGCCAGGGTTGAATGCTCATCTGGAGGCTGGGCCAGGGAAGGCCCAATTCCAATCTCCTGTAAACTACATCTGAACCCCTGAACCATCTAGGAAAAGCATTTACAGAGCAGGATGACCAATGAGGGTGATGTTGTAATTGTTCAGGTAAGAGATCTATGGGGAAACATTAGGCCACAGCCAACTAAAAAATCTCTCCTTGCCTCAGTTTCTTCTTTTGAAAGTGAAAATAACATTAGAGCCTAACAGATAGAGTTATTAGAAGGATTGAATGAGGTAGTGTTTTAAAAGTGTTTAGAGCCCTAGCTGGTTTGGCTGAATGGATAGAGCGTCAGCCTGTAGACTGAAGGGTCCTGGGTTCGATTCCCAGTCAGGGAACATGCCTTGGTTGCAGGCTCAATCCCTAGTAGGGGGTGTGCAGGAGGCAGCTGATCAATGATTCTCTTTCATCATTGATGTTTCTAGCTCTCTCTCCCTCTTCTTTCCTCCCTGAAATCAATAAAAATGTATTTTAAAAAAATAAAAAATAAAAGTGTTTAGAATAAGGTCCAACATGAAGTAAGTTTTCCATAGGTGTTAGCTATTTTATTATGATCATTTGTAGTCTATTTCACCTGTGTTTGCCTGCTCTGGCTCACATCCTGTTGTTTCTCTGCTCCTTTATGGCTTTTCCTGGCTCAGAAATACAGGGAACATCTCTTCACTTCTGACTGTCCTCCACCCCACAAGGCTGTGCTGATGGGCCGGCCTTTCTGCTCAAGTCTGTGCTTCTTATGTGGTTCCACAGGAGCAAACTAGAGCATCCTCATCCTGGTCATCACCTCCACGCTGAGCTCAGCGCTGGGCTCTGAGGGTGAGTGACTGACTCCCAGTCGGCACTTTTATTGTGGTTTATCTGATGGGTTCAGGGTGGCTGGGCCTTTGCTACCCACCCCCAACCCCAAGGGAATTCCCAGTCTTGCCAGAGGCTGAAAGGAGAGTGACTGAGTCATTAGCTCCTCTGGCAACAGCCCCTGGCAGCAGTTCAAGGCAGCTTGGAAAACAGGGCAACAAGTGGCTGCAATATGGATTTCAAAAGCCTCATAGACAAGAAAAGGAAATGAAAACCAGAAAAAGCAGGGATGGTAATGTCTGAACCTGGAGGCACATCTAGACACCACTGGGCACCGCAGACAATGCTCCCAGACCCTTGAGGTAAGGGACATTTCTCCAGTTGACTCTTACTTTTGAAGGATCCCTAGAAAAAGTGAGATGATGATGATGATGTCTATAGTTTGACATTCTTGCTGGAGGACCCTATTCCCTGCCTTGGGTTGACTTCAGAGCTAGAGAGAGTTTTTCCCCATCCCTCTGCATCTGTATATCCATTCCAGGGGAGGATTCTGGTTGGTTCTGTGAATAATTGTCCATCCCATGGATTAATTACAACTGCAAAGGAGTGTGAGAATGACGTCAACTGTCCCACTCAGATTAGTCAAAAAGGGGAAATATGGTTTCACATAGGGGATTCTAGATTGAAAACAAACAAACAGAAGAAAAATATGCCCAGCAGGATTTCATCCAACTAAGGTCTTACTTATTAAGCTCCAGAGAAGAGGACTACGTTGTGGGCACAATGGAATTTATTTGCACTCTCTCACCTCCCTTTGACCACACTCAAAGCAAATACTGATAATCATTTAGGGCACTCCTTCCTGTTGAGCCCAGATGTGCCTTTTAAAGTAGTGCCTAGGCATTTGCTCTATTTCTCTGACTATTTATCTTCTCTAAGCCCTGTCACAGCCATCAGACCTATGCACTGCCGAACCCTTACCTACTCAGCTTCCCTTTTTCAGGGCTGGTCCAAAACTAGAATGGGTAGATGGAGCAGCAGCCCATATAATGCAGCTGGGGACAGTGAAAAACTCCCGTAACTTCCCATTAATTGTCTGTCATCTGCTGCCATCTCTCCTACTAACTTGGTAATTTTTTTTTAAATGGGGAAAATTTCATTCTAATGTGATTCAAATTCTGGTTCTTGCACTTAAATCTGATTGACCTTAGAGTCCTTTAACTTTGTTGAACCTTACTTTCTTGAAAGTGTGGACAGTAAGGACAGTCATTTTCCCTGATGTCCTAGTTGAAGTATCCCAACTTACTAGGAAAATTTCAAGATACCCATTATTATGCTGGTACTTCATTTTTTTGTTCTTTATCACATTAAATTTTATGATAGGGATTACAAATAATGAGTGCATGTCCTGGTACTTCCGTCTGCTGTCCCTGATAAACACAGATGATAAATTGCAATGCTCTTTCTTGCTGAACTCAAATTGATCCCCAGTTTATTTTCTCAACACAAAGTCTTGCCTTAGTAATGAGAGAAAATTAGCCTTTGAATAAATACTGCTCTGGTCTCACCTAACAAATATTAAAAACAAGATTCAAAATATAGATCATCCATCATCTATATATCTATCTATTTATCTATCTATCTACCCATTTATTTATCAAATACCCAACATAGTAAACTTTATGCCTGCCATTCAATTAATAATTACCAGGTAAGGTATGCAAACAAGAACTAAAATAATGAGAAAAAGATCAACCAATTTAAATTCACCAGAATTGACACATGTTAGAATTAGCAGCGAAAATTAAAAGTTATTATAACTCTACTTCATGTTTTAAAAATTCTAGATAGCTATGATATAAATAGGAACAAAATAAAATTTCTAATCTAATCTAACATGTTTGAGAGAGAAACCTACAATGACTGAAGATTAGGCATAACTGAAAAAATATAGTAAACTTGAAATCAGAAATAGAAATGATGCAAAAAAAGACAGTTAGAAAGTCTTAAAAAAAGAAAAGAGCATTTGCTAGCTGTAGGACAATACCAAATGACCTTTATACACTAAAGTGGAGTACCCAACAGGTGAGAAAAAAGAGTACAGAAAAATATAATTGACGAAATAATGGCAAGTTTTATTAAAACTATAAGTACATGGATCTGAGGTGCTCTATGAACCTCAAACATAAGAAACACACACACACACACACACACACACACACACACACATACACACACACACACACACACACACACCCTACAGCAAAACACAGCATAATCAAATTTCTTAAAAATCAATGATTAGGAAAAATTTATAAAGTATCCAGGAAAAAAAAGACATGTTAAACATAAAGAAAGAAACATAAGGATTATAGAAAAATTAATATTAAAAAAAAACAAATTAAAAAGACAGTGGAACAACATTTCAAAGTACTGAAAGGAAAAAAAGCCTATCAACTATAGAATTTGATACCCAGTAAAAATATGGTTTCAAACATGAAGGCAAAATGAATATTTTTTTCAGACATACAAATACTGAAATAATTTATTACCTGAAGATGGTGAAGTTACACTACAATAAGTTATAAAAGATACTTCAGACAGAAGAAAAGTTACACCAGATGGAAATATGCATGTAACCTAGTGTTTTTCGACTGCTTTACAATATCATCCCTCTACAGAGGCTTTTTTATTTTTTCCCTAATTGCCACCTCATAAAAATGTTATATCACATATACGCTGTATATCTGGTATTTTATGGCATGTATATCTGTGCTTTCTACATTAAAATGTGATACCCCCCTCCAAGAACAAATCTCACCCACTTGGAGATGATATCATCTCAATTGATAATATATGATGTATCACTTCACTATTGCTGCTGCTAAAAAAAAATTACCAGAAAATAACTTGTTTAAAACAATACAAATTTGTTAACCTACAGTTCTAGAGGTCAGGAGTTTGACATGGGTCTCACTAGACTAAAATCAAGATGTTGGCAGGACTGTGTTCTCTTCTAAAGCCTCAAGAAGAGAATGTTTCCCTTCCTTTTCCAGCTTCTAGAGGTCAAACACATCCCTTGGCTTATGAACCCTTCTTCCATCTTCAGGCCAATAATGTCTCAACCCTCTGACCATTTTTTTTAAATTGTCATATCTCCCTCTTACCTCCACCTCTGAATTCATATAGAAAAGGTTCTAAACTTACAGAGAATCATGTAATTAGGATGAATCCATCTGAATTATCCAGGATAATTTCCTCATTTCAATGTCTGAAATCTTAATCTTATATGCAAAGTCCTTTGTGCTAAAACATAGTCACAGGTTCTGAGAATTAGGACATGGACATCTTTGGAGGAAGAGAGCATCATTATTCTTCCTATCACATATGATTTAAACAGAGAAATAAATAGCCCAAGAAACAGCAATGGTATGGGTAACATACAAGATTTTGTTCTGATTATTTAAGTCCTTAAAATATAAATAATCATTACAAAATAATAACTATGTAATGCACAGTTTACAACTTATCTAAAAGTAAAATGTATTATAACAATAGCACAAAGGCCAAGAGGGATGTAAGTCTACTATTTTAGGAGTCTTATAATGTACATGGGGAATAATATTACTTGAAGGTATATTGTGATAAGTTAAGAATGTGTAATATAAACCCTAAAGCAATATGAAAATAAAACAATAGAGATCTGTAGTTAATAACTAAAAAGAACAAAATGGGATTATAAAGAGTACTTACTTATCTGAAACGAAAGCAGAAAAAAAAAAGAAACAGAACAATGACATAAGACAGAAAACAAAGAGAAATCTTTCTATATTAGTAAGAATTATAAATGTAAATGATTTATACACCCGAACTAAAAGGCTGAGGTTGTCAGATTGATTCAAAAGTAAGACTTAACTAAACTCAGTGTTCTGATTGACTCAGGCCTAGGTCACATCTTGCATCCTTAAACCAGATTTGGAGCCCTGGTAATCACAAGCTTTGAGGAAAGGGTGCGGTTCCCTGCAGGCAATCTTGATAGAATTTCTATAAGAAGAGTAAATGGTCACTGGGAGGAAAATTCAATAGATGTCCTCCTCAATGGCTCTTCCTAATGTGGAACATAGTATTCTTCCCTTCCTATTTTTTCCAATGGAGGACAACTATGAATTGACTCCTCTCTTGATAATTTTAAGAGGCTTTCATAAAAGAAATTCTCTTCTACTCTTATCTTCTATTCCTAGATCTTTCTGTCCTCCTATCTCACTAGATTGTCATTTGTGTTTATTAATCAGTCTGGCTACCTTAAGAATGAGAAACATATCTAATTTGACCAAACATAGCCTATAAAATGCTCAAAAAGAATAATAAAAAATCTCTCCTCTACACTGCCAACTGCACAAACTGCACTATGCATTCATCTTCCCATTCATTATTCCTTCACTCATTCATGACCAAGCTCAAATGTCACCACCTCTATGAAACCTTCTATGATCCTCTCATGTAGTGGTAGCCATACCTTTCTCTATGTTCCTGCAACATGTTTGAAATCCCATGATTCATTTTTCCTTACTCTCTCTTCTCTCATAATAGTGGATTATTTACTATAGAGAAAAACTTTATCATTACAGTGCTTTGTGTTTAGAAGGAAGCCTAGTATATCACAGACTCTTAGTATTTTCTGAACGAATCAATAAAGAGATGAATGAAGGAATGCCCGCTGTTGTATGGCAGGGCCCCATTCTCCCTACTTGCCTCTATCTCCAAGAAGGTTAGCAGGTTTCATCTCTAGTAACTACTAAAGGAATGCCCGCTGTTGTATGGCAGGGCATTCTCCCTACTTGCCTCTATATCCAAGAAGGTTAGCAGGTTTCATCTCTAGTAACTACTATGAATAATACATGGTGGTTCTCTGGAGCTTTGTCTTCATAAGGATCATGATGTTATGCCTGGGCTCAATAGAAAGAGTGCCAAGATGGATTAGTGATGTCTGGCATGGTTGCTGGAGTGGTGAGAAATAACACACAGGATAAACCTCTGCAGACGCTGCCTTTTGCTATATCCTCTGGCCAGTTGTGTCTGTTGACCAGCTTACCTGTCATATTCCAGTACTGAACCCAGAACAGCCCAGTCTAGCCACAGAGATTTTGGTCAAGGAATAGCCAGGATCATCAAAAAACAAAAGCCTATCAGGTCCATTTTCTTGTAAGTTTCTGATGAAAAAAAGGTGCTGGGGTCACTGACCTTGTCATCACTGGTCAATCAATCCAGTTCCCTGAACTCAGAGCCCAGCTAAATCTGTGTTGACTCCTCCAAGGGTTACCAGGGCCCAGAACACAAAGACAAATACAGCTGGACCCTCATAAGTTCCTCCCTACTCTACATCCAGACTATTTTTATTTTTATACAAATTACAGGGCATAAACCACTTCCTGTGAATACCAGCCCCTGCTCAAATTTTTCTTCCTGGGAGGGAAGTATTTGCTGACATGCAGCTGAACAGTTCTCTCCTAATACAGTCCCCTCTCACAGAGCCAAGCAGAAAGCCCTAAGTGCATCTACACCTTCCCAGTGTGGGCTCTGTTGGAACATCCTTCTGAGCCAAGAGCAGACACACCACAGATGTTCCCTCCCTTCACCACACAGCATCTCCCTCTTTGTCTTGATCATCTTGCTTTTCACTCTTCAAGTCTTACCTGACTTCCAGGTGATAAAAAGATTAGCACTTTTTGCAGCCTCCCCAACCAGCCTTCCCAGGAAACAATTTTAGGTGTCCTTCCCTGTACATAATCCACACACCAGTGGAATTCCTGGCACATGTTTTGTTCTGGGGGATCTAAAGGGACAATGTGGATACTCTGTTCGAGTGCTTCTCACCATGTTGCTTTCTTGGGTCTCTATTCCATTCTCAACTGCTGCAGTGGGTATTTCTCACGAGAGTATGTGTCCTTTCGGTTGATGGCCCCAGTGCTGATCATTTTTTTTGCACTAGCACTATCTCTTTTAGTGCCAGTGGTCCACTCCTGGCAGAGCACACCTGTTCTTTATCTTCCTGACAATGTTCACCATGGGCCCACCTAGCAGACAACAAGGGCATCCCCTCCAGACAGCTCACTTTATCCTGACACTTAGATGTGCATTCCTCATTTTCAACTTAATCACCGATATCCACAGGAAGGAAGAGGGAGAGGATGCAATAACAAAGCCTCAGATGGTCCTGGAGCCCTGCAGTGGCTCCATGCGGAATTCCAGGTCACTGAAGGACAACAGGGCCATGTTTTCTTCCTGCTAATTAGAAATGGACTTCCCTGCAAAGTGCTATGAACTGATTCTTCTGATAGTTCGCATTCCTTGGAAACAAACTTCTCCTTCTTTGACAGAATGAAAAAACAAACAAACCAGGTGTTATGTCAATAGTAATTTATCGATGTTGGTTATTTAGTTCTGACAAATATAGCATGGTTATACAAGATGTTAACATTAGGAGAAGCTGGGTGAAAGATATACGGGGACTCTCTTCATCAGCTTTGAGATGTTTCTGTATATTTAAGTTATTATAAAATTAAAACATTTATTTTAAAAAATCAAATGAAACTTTTAGCCTTTGGAGGACTTTCCACAATGGACTCAATTAAACTTAAACTCATGTCTTTATGTTTAGCTTCCTGGGCGATACATGGTGGGGAAAGAGGGCCTGAGTTCCACCCCCTCCTTGGGTGAAAACAGCATGAGAGTAGCTTGTCTGCCTCCTCTTGGCTAGTTTTTCTCATTTCTCTAGATCTAGCTGTGGCAGGGGAGGGGCCTGCTCTAGGCCACAGCCTGTTCACCAGCTTAGCTTAATCTCAGAGAAAGATGAGGTGTCAGAAGGGAAAAGTGGCCAACATTTGGTTTTCCTGAGCTCATTTTTCTCAGAAAAGTCAATGAATGTCTTATGACTGTGCACACCCTCCCCCTTGCATATCATCCCCTTTGGACAATGTTCCTGGCTGTAGTTGTGAGGATTCATAGCAGTTTATTGAAAACCCTGAAACAGGTCTCTGGATCTGCAACCCTGATGGATGAGTAAGACAATAGGTAAAGAGAGCAAGGCAGCATTTTACTGAGCAATTACACTGATTTCAAAATGGTCTTAAAAGATTTACATACTTATTGCCCAGCTGGTGGGGCTCAGCAGTTGAGCGTTGACCTATGAACCAGGAGGTCAAGGTTGGATTCTGGGTCAGGGCACATGCCTGGGTTGCAGGTTCGATCTGCAGTAGTGGGTGTGCAGGAGGCAACCAATGGATGATCTATCTCATCACTGATGTTTCTATCTCTTTTTCCCTCTCCCTTCCTCCCTGAAATCAATAAAATATATATTCTTAAAAATATGTACATACTAATTGAAGCCTCATTCCTTGAAATGAGGAAACTGTGGCTCAGAGAAACTAGAGGGCTTGCTCAGGGCCACATCAACATATAGCGGTAGCTCAACATAGAAATTCTAGTTTCTCCCTGCTTCCCTCAGATATATACACACATGCATATGGGCATACACACTCCTGAGAAGTCAAAACATCTGACTTCATGAAATATGTGCTAGACAATTGTTCTAAATGCCTGGCGTGCATTTAATTCTAACAATACTTACTTGTTGTTAAACCCCCCCCCCTATACAGAAGAGATAAATAAAACCTAGAGAGTTTTAGTAACTTTTGAAGGTTACATAAGTAGTAGGGCTGGAATACAGACTCAACCAGTAAGATTCCAGAGCCTGACATCTTAATCACGTCATCACTCAATGAATATTTGTTGAATGAATGAATTAATAAATGAATGAACAACTTTGCTAGAGGAGTGCATAGCGGTCTCAATAATATTGTTCCCTGGATCTTATCTCTAGAACATGTGTGATAAGTTCAAAAACTGCTAGAGAGCTGTGAATCCTTTTAGTCTTGGTCAGGATTTGGGGGAATACTGAGGAAGACAAAAGCATAGGCAGCAGAAGAAGAAAGAAAGAAAGAAAGAAAGAAAGAAAGAAAGAAAGAAAGAAAGAAAGAAAGAAAGAAAGAAAGAAAGAAAGAAAGGGCTCTCACCACCATTGACATTATTTAAAAATGAGTGATAACAGCTATAAACTGAGTACACCTAATTTTTTAAAGCAGAAATAGTGCAAAGAGTAAGAGAAGTGGTTAGAAATCCCCATCTCCTTTTTCTCCACTCCTACCCTGTGGCTCTCACCAGGCAAGGTCTGGAAAGGACTGAAAAGTACTCCATCAGGAAGGCTCCAGAGTATCATGAGGAACATGGAGATCTGAATAGAGCACACAGACTGCAGATTGGGTAGCAGAAAGGTGTCTTAGCAGGTGGCTGAGCTGAGCATATCTACTTCAAGTCTCCCTTTCATTATCACTGATGTGGACAGTCCCAGCAAGACTAGTGAATGTCCTGCTCCACTGCCCACCTTTACCTTTTCCTCTTCTCTCCCTTCTCTTGAGGGCTTGACAGGTACTTAATGTGTGGTAAGGAGAAAAATGCCACCCAAATATTTTCATTAATAGAAAGAACACACAATGTAAATGAAAATTCACTTCTGCTTCTCACTAGCTATGGGTATGAGATTGTGGGTAAGATACTCAGCCACCTAGGCCTCTTTTCTTATCTAAGAAATGAAAAAACAGTCCCTAACTCCTTCAGTTACCATGAGAATTAGACGTCAGCTCTCCAGAGTCCTTAGTGCCATGCACAGCAGAGTAGATGCCCTATATAACTTGTTTCTATATCTTTATCTTTATAGCCATCATTGTCTATTTTATAAAACCTATTTTATTCAGCAGAGTCTCATAGCTACATGCCACCCAAACACAAGGACTAAGGCCACATGTCTCAAAAATCCTAATACCACCCAGGCAGATGAAAGCTTGAGCCTTAATAGGCCTTATCACCAGAGTGGAGAGATGAGAGGGTTCAGCTGGGCTGGAAAAAGAAATAGTGTGTCCACACTGGCAGAGGAGCCTTTTGGAGCCTCTGAGTCCATTGTTTGATTCAGTCAGCTAGAGGGGGGAATGCCATCTTAGAGTTAGTGGGTCTGAAGAGATGATCTTTGTTATCAACAGTCAGATTGGCCTAAACATGGTCAGACTTATTTGCAAGAACACCCACCACCAACAAACACAAAAATAATTAAATCTTATCTTTCGTAGCTATTGCCTTTGACTTGGTCTAACTCTAATGGATTCAGTTTGAAATTAATACCAAAGAACCTGTCCCAGGACTCTAGGTGGAGCTGAGAGGACTCAACTATGGGTACCTCCTGACAAGGACTAGGATTGTGTCAGTGAGGTGATGACCAATGTCCTCATCATCCTTGCCCATATAGGATACAGGACAGGGCTTTTGATGGGGGAATACTTTCTTGGTGAGACCCTTGGGAGTGGGATGGGTGGTTTTTGAATTTCAGAGCAGCAGTTTTGTGAAAAAGCAGAATGAAGAAAACTGTATAACAACATGATGTTAACTAATAACTAATAATAACAACAATAACAGTATGAAATATCTAGCTTTAACACCAGAAATCAGGAAGAAAGATAACAGGAAAGAAGGAAATAGAGGGTAAGAAAAGAAAGAGGTGGAAAGATCTTTATAACTAGTAACTAGCAGAGGTGGAACTGTGGATCAGGCTTCCTGGTATGTTCTCCCAGGCTGGTCCTGGGAGTGAGTGTGATCTGGGCATTAGGCCAGCAAGAACAACAACAATAGTATGAAATATCTAGCTTTAACACCAGAAAGCAGGAAGAAAGATAACAGGAAAAAAGGAAATAGAGGGTAAGAAAAGAAAGAGGTGGAAAGATCTTTATAACTAGTAAGTGTCAGAGGTGGAACTGTGGATCAGGCTTCCTGGTATGTTCTCCCAGGCTGGTCCTGGGAGTGAGTGTGATCTGGGCATTAGGCCAGACTTGGGAGTTGGCTCCACAAAGTCAGGATCCCACTCCATGGAGTGATGACCTAGTTTATTTTGGACTTCTTTTTCTTGACCCATTTTCTGCAGGATTGTGTTCTTTCTTCCTTCTTTCAGTTTTCCTTGCAGTGATTCTCATCTGACTTGTTTTTGTGTCCTTGCATCTTCTTTCATCTTAAGCTGGAAGTGTTTTTACTCTCTCTTGAGGCAGTTGTTTCTAATAAATCCTTGTTTGTTTTCTTTAAGTTGTTCAGTTATTTTAAGTTTCCACTTCCACAACCCTCTGTCTGCATTTCTGCTTTCCATCTGGGCCACTTGGTCCTCTCCATTTCTGAAATTAAGACAAAGGAAGGTATCAGACAGAAATGTACAGAGCCTGGCCTGGTCCCAGCAGCACAAAGTCATGCTGAAGGATTAGATCACACCTGGCCTGTGTGGCTCAGTGGTTGAGAGTACACCCATCTACCAAGAGGTTGCTGGTTTGATTCCTAGTCAAGTTACAAGCCCAGGTCACAGGCTCGATCCCCAGGAGCGGGTATGCAAGAGGCAGCCAATCTATGTCTCTCTCTCTCTCTTCCTTCTCCCTCTCCCTTCCTTTCTCTCTAAAACTGAATAAAAACATATCTGTTGAAAAAAAGTATTAAATCACATCTGCCAATCTTTCCAATACTTTTATTATATCTGAGTAATACAGTTGGAGACATCTTGACTGGCCACAAGAACAATCAAATGTCCTAGTGTCTATAAGACAGTATAGTTATACCCTAAGTGGAATCTTCAATCTGAGTGCTTCTGTGTGTGCCTATCAGTCAGGATCTTAGTAGAGAGCAGAAATTGGGCAGTTTAATAAAAGGATGCTTTACAAAGGTGTGGAAAGACTGTAGAGAAACTATAGGGGCAGTGCAGTGTCCTGGGGATAGAACCACAGAGCTCTGTTACCACCTATAGTCCTGAAGGGCTGAGGATGGGAAGCAGTTGGAGAGAAAGGGCAATATCACAAGAGCTGCCAGCTTGGCCAATGGATGCAGGAAGCTTTGGGACTCATAGGAAGGGAGATGACAGAATATAAGCTTTCACCACACTCTCGTTCTTTTCTGAACTGTCTTGCTGGAGTTCCCCATTGGCTGTCCCCAATCAGAAGCCACTTCCACTCATTCAAGAGAAACCACTGAGGCTGTCAATATTGCTCAAACTTCTAGGTCACAGACCAGGCTGAGAATGGGTGGAGAACAGACCTGGAGGGGCAAATGAAACTTATCCAGGAGCATTAACATACATGTGCATATACCTCTGTGCTCACATATACATTCACTTATGCACATAAGTGTGTGCTAAGCTGATGAAAATAAATATTTGTGTTTTTTTTCTTTAAGGGAAGAGTCATTCAAGGACTACCCCTTGCTCTGGTTGCCCTTTCTAGGTTATTCAGTATCCTGTTTTCCTCTCATTCTAGTTACTGAGCACTTGAAAAGTAGGCAGAGTCCTGGGAAGTGAGAATCTCTTCTGGGAGTATATGTTTAAAAACTATCTTCAGATAACAAGATGGCAAAAGATTTCAATCTAAAGAGGAGAGATGTCAAAAGGAAAGACCTATTCTTGCTTCTAAAGAACTCACTCGAGAAGAAAAAGTCAAATGAAGGTGAAGGCTTCTATTGAAAAGGTACATAGCAACCACCTCATCTGAAAAGGTGGGAATAGAACTTCATTCAAATGAGGCATTAGGGAAGAAGGAGATTTATCTAGGAGCTTCAAGTGGGAGTGAAATCAAGAAGTGGATTGAGTCAATAGCTCAGTAGAGACCTAAAGTGGAATACAGAGACTCGAAAGTGATGACAAGTTGATAAGTCACATAAAGTAGTTATTTAACAGTTGGCATATTACACAATTTGTTTAACACAGGGCATTGTAGCTCAGTAGAGACCTACAGTGGAATACAAAGACTCTGAAAGTGATGCCAAGTTGATAAGTCACATAAAGTAGTTATTTAATAGTTGGCATATTACACAATTTGTTTAACACAGGGCATTATCCATATCCCCATTATTTCACTATTATTTGTGGTGTGTTGTTGGCATGCCTCTCTCTATCAGTAACTCATGAAGCTCTTGTTGACCACCATATCCTTAGCCACAGCAGTAGTCTGTTGGACAAATAAACACTGCTACCTGTCCACTTCTAGGACTTGCCAGGGGACCAGGGTTTATCTATGAGTTCCACCGAGTTGGGTCAGGCAAGATCTATTCATGGCATTCAGGCTTCACTTTAACCAACTGCTTCACGTGGTCAAGGTCATGAATTTACTTTCACACCAAAGAAAAGGCCATCTCTTTTGTGAGTTTTCAGGTGGACAAGACTCATTACATTTAACCTGGATTCACCCCCAGCTCCTGTATTCTTGGTTCAGCCTTTTCCAACACATTAAGTACTAATTTACTCCTCTACCTACATCCTCTTTTGAAACCAGGCTTCAAATTGACAACTCCATATTTCTTGCCATTTTTTAAAGTCACAGTTTCCTTTTTTTCTTCTTCAAAGAATTTACTTCCTTAATTCCTTTTTCTAAGGAGTTGCAGATACCTGAGACAGGAAAAAGAGATATAAATATGCATTTGGTATTTAATCTTTGCCCTTCCCATTTCCACTGCCACTCTAATATTATGATCCTCATCTTATAAAGGAGTAAGCTGATTATCACAAAAATCATATGACTTATCCAATGTCTCACGGTGAGTCAGCAGCAGTTCTGAAATTTGAGCCATGATCAATCTCTGACAAAGACTGCATTCCGTTTAGTCCACCAATAACAAAGGAGTCCCACTTCACCCCACGTCATTCTGTAACTGTATCAATCTGAAAGGAATGAGCATGAAGAAAGGGCACAACTGTCTTTCTTTGGTATACCCTGTCTCCATTAAAACTTAATTTAGATTTAATAAAGTGCTTAATGAATCTTAATTAAACCCAAATTGAAATTAAAAATGGTTTAACAAGGTTTAATAGTGATGTGAGAGATCACACAATTCCACTTCAACAAATATTTTCCTAATAACAAATAACCATTTCATTAGTGAGGAAAAATGTTGCTATTAAATCTAAATTAAATTAAATTGTCCATAATTTACTGGCATAGTTAACAGTATATGTTAATGAAAAAATATGTAAAGCTTTTTTCCCCCTTGCTTGTTACAAATGATACCAGTTGAGAGAATTTAAAAAGACACAGAGTGAATAGAATAGGAAGATGGTCTGAAGCCAATGGAACCATCTCTGAGATTCTGTCTTATCTAATAACAGAGACAATGAGGCCAGAGGAAGAGAAGACATGGGGACTTCCACCAATTCCATTTAGATTTCCACCAATGTCACAACCATAAAATGAAGTACTTATTGGGGTAGGTGAAGAGATTATGAACCCAGGGGAGCTCTGGTTTGAGAAAAAGATGGGGAAAACTCAGACTCTTATATGAAATGGCTCATAACAAGTGCAATAAAGAAAGATTGAGGCCCAGCCAGCATGGCTCAGTGTTTGAGCATCAACCTATGAATCAGGGGGTCATGCTTCAATTCCTGGTCAGGGCACATGCCCCGGTTGCAGGCTCAATGCCCAGTGTGGGGCGTGTGGGAGGCAGCCAATCAATGATTCTCTCTCATTATTGATGTTTCTATCTCTCTCTCCCTCTCCCTTTCTCTTTGAAATCAATTAAAAATATATTTAAAAAGAAAGATTGAGGATGCTTAATATGAGAAAGAAAAGGGGGCCAGACATGCTTGCCTAGTGTGTGTGTGTGTGTGAGTGTGTGTGTGTGTGTGTGTGT
>NW_005362842.1:4142379-4170191 GCF_000412655.1 Myotis brandtii
CTTCTGGAACAGGGGATCAAGTTCTACAGCAGGAGACAGGTTTCCAGCAAAAAAGATCCAAATTAGGGAAAGGGCAATGGGATTCAGAATAGGGCCCTAGTTTGTGTTGCAGCCCACAATGCTGGTGTGGAGGGATAAGGAAGGTAATGTGAGCTGAATTGTGTAACTTTCACAGCAATTTGAGGAGTGTCAGAGATACATATTTCCAACCAATATTTCCCAAATCCAAGAGGTAGTCCCTACTTCATAAGACTCCTGATCTCCAAATTTTCCAAAATAGAAATAGAAAGTGCCCCGTGTACTCTCTACCACCACAGGATATTATCAAGAGCGGTGCTGACTATGACTATAGCCATGAGTCACATGGGGATAGTGAGCCCTTGAAATATGGCTACTCCTAATTGAGATGTGCCGTGAGTATAAAGTACATACAAAGTATAGTCTTAGAAATAGAATGTAAATATCTCAGTAATAATTGTTTCCTATCATTTATATTAATATTTTATATTGATTATGTTAAAATAATGTTAAAATATATTTTTAAAAGTTATATCTTCTGTTCCTTTTAACTTTATTCAAGGTGGCTACTAGAAAATTTTAAATTATATATTTTTGGCTCATATTATATTTCTATTAAACAGACCTTATCTAGATGAATCTACCCTAAACAAAGCAATGGACAGATTTCAGCCCCTTTTGTGTTAATAATGAGTACACATACTTTTATCTAGTCATTCATTTATTCAACAAATATATCTTAATATCCATTAGCACAGACTGTGCTAAGTATTAGAGGTACCGTAGTAAAATAATAGTCCCAGTGCCACATAGCTTAAACACATCCACACACACATTTATACACCTACACAACAACACATGCTCATGTATATTCAAATGTGTGTACATAGGCACAGATGGACCCACAACACACAAGCATACACACATGCAAAAATTCCACTGTAAGCAAACATGGATTAAAAGCCACCATCAGGTTCTGAGTCTACCAAAGATTCCTTAACTTGGTAGGCTTCAGCTCTTCAGATAGTTTAACTACTCTAATAATCAGCCAGAGACAATCACAGCTGTACTTTCAGGAGGACAATCAGGAAATAGAAGTGTGGTCAAAGCTTCTCTCTATGATTTGTCAAAGCTAATAGATTAGGGTTCCAAGTGAGAAGACCAAATGTGGCAGATTCAGATCTATTTGATCATGGATAAGCACACCAGGAAATGCCGCCAGAGGTAGGCTTGTGACAGGTTTGTTTTCAAGGAAGCTCTTCTTCATAGGCCTCAACTTCCTGGGGAATGAGAAAAGCTCATCCTGAGGCCTGAAGTCAGAGATAAATCAGCTTAGTGTAGAGGCACTGGCTGGGCTGATGTTGGAATAATTTGGTATGATCTAATTCAAATAACGTTCTGGCTCACCCCTCAGGTTGTTGTCCTAAGGAGTAGGGAGAGGAAGGAAATATATAGAGAGTTCCAGACAGGACTCAAAAACCACACAAGTTCTTTTAATTAAAAAAAATTTTTAATATAAGTCAACTACTGGAAAAAAACACAAATACGTGGAGACTAAACAACATGCTACTAAATAACTAAGAGTCAAAGAAGAAATTTTAAGAAACTATGAAACAAATGAAAATGAAAACACAGCGTTTAAAAATTTATTGGATGCAGTAAAAGCAGTTCCAAGAGGGAAGTTCATAGCTATGCAGGCCTATCTCAACAAACAAGAAAAATCTCAAATAAACAATCTAATTTTATACTTAAAGGAACTAGAAAAAGAACAAACAAAACCCAAAGTAAACAGAAGGAAGGAAATAATTAAGATCAGTGCAGAAATAAAGTAACAATTACAGAAAACAATAGAGAAGATCAAGAAACTAAGAGCTTGTTCTTTGAAAAGATAAACAAATTTGACAAACCCTTACCCAAACTCTTCAACAAAAAAGGGAAGAGAACCTAAAAAAAATAAAATCGTAAATGAGAGAAGTTACAACTAATACCACAGAAATTCAAAACATCATTAAAGACTACTACAAACATTGTATGCTAACAAATTTGATAATCTAAAAGAAATGGATAAAAAAAAAACTACATGCTGAATAACAAAGAGAATACCTGGTGGCATCCAAAAGTACCAATTACAGAAAATAAGTACCATCTCTAGGGTTGCAGGAGCAAAACAAAGATATTTGAAGTATATAAACTTAGAGGAGGGTAACCCTGGAGCTAAAACCCAGACAACTGAGGAGGGTCTCCAGCCAGCAGTGCTGATTGGAGGAGGGAGATTGTCTTAGCTGGCTTGTTCTACCATAACAAAATACGATAGAGTAGGAGTAGGAAAAGTCTGAGATCAATGTTTCAATAAGGTTTAGTTTTTAATGAGTGCTCTCTTCCTGACTTGCAAACAGCTGTCTTCTTGCTATTCCTCATATGGCTTGGGGGGAGGGGCGGGGTTGAGGAAGAGCTCTGGTGTCTCTACCTCTTCTAATGAGGACAACGGTCCTATTGCATTAGGGTTCTACCTTTGTGACTTCATTTAACTTTTATCACTTCCTTGCAGGCTCTATCTCTAAATATAGTTATACTAGGAGTTAGCATTTCAACATATAAAAATTTGGGGGGAACACATAACAGGGCTCATGACACTAATCCTATAAATGTCACAAAAAACGCTGCCAACTGGATTGAGCTGTTGAGGTAGGAAAGAATTGTTGCTATCAGGATAAAGAACATTGTTTAGGATATAGCAGACAGAAACAGGAAGCAAAAAGAAACAGGAAAGAGCCTACCCCTCTTCATCTTCCAGTCTCTCTCTAGCTCCCCCTACTGGCAGAGCCTAACATGGGGACAGGTAAGCAAAAATGTGGTTGTAGAGCTCCAGCTCCAGCTCCAGCAACACAAAGTACAAAGAATACAGGTGTGGGTTTGAAAACTTGAGAAGCAGTAGCTTAATAAGAAATGAGATGCATACCATCTCTAAAAGGTTATTGTGCACAATTTTATTCCCAAGGGAAAAGCCCATCAGAAACTAAATCCTTGGTCAAATACTAGTATGTTTAGGAACTCTTCGTGTTATGCCACTGTTGGGAATAGATAAAGATGCTTTAGAAGAGCAAGGCCTTTGATAAGTCCTACCCTGAAGAGACCTGTTGTGTTTCTTTTATCCCAGAGTCCCCCAAATATCTTTGACCACAGATGTTTTTTGTCTGTTTCTTTTCAGAGCACCTATTAATTTTCAAAGCAATTTACAAACATTGTCTGCCAAACTTTGATAAGCATTGTGCTGGGGATGTTGTAGACACTATGATCCCAAGACATATGATTAACTGTAGGCCATAATAGTGTGGATCATATTTGAACAGGTTGCTCTTGTCCTCAAATGCTTCAGTCTGGTGACTGCTGAAGCTAAGTGTATGAGCAAGGGTGATCATCCTAATGTCATGTGAGGGCAGAAGACTTTTTATTTCCTTCTTGTTCACTATTGTATTCCTAGAATCCATCACAATGCACAGGACATGGTAAATATCCCATAATATGTGCTGTAGGTTGCAAGGTGGAAGTAAGGGAATGAATTATCAGCCAAAAGAGTTGACAATGACACCTCATGTGTTAATAAACATAGGTGTGGCAAGGAAGAAGTAGGGGTGTCCTAAAGAAATGTAACGAGAACCACTGCATAATTTAAAATCTTTCTGGTAGCTCCATTTAAAAAGTAAAATGAGACATTTGTGAATAGGATAATAGTTCTGCTTATCCTTCCTCCCAGGAGGTAGAAGGAGCTTGATGCTTGCAGTACAAGAAACCCACTTCTTTTGTTGTTGTTGTTAATCCTCACTCTAGGATATTTTTTTCCATTGATTTTTAGAGAGAGTGGAAAGGAGGAGGTGAGATAGAGAGAAACATCGATGTAAGAGAGACATATCGATTGGTTGCCTCCTGCACATGCCCCGAGAAGGCCTGCAACTGAGGTACATGCCCGAGACCAGAATTGAACCCTCAACCCTTCATTCCATGAGCTGACGCTCTATCCAATGAGCCAAACTAGGTAGGGCAAGGAACGCACTTCTTAAGGCTGAATGGCCCTTAATGGTTCTCTGTTCTTGGATACAAAATGTGTTTTGTGTGGCCATCAGCTCTGTGGTAGAAGAGATGAGCTACAAGCCTTTCCAAGCCCTCTTGCCCTAGGTAAACAACACCGTGACTCTGATCCCTTCTGAAAGGGAAAACAAAATAATCTAAAAAGGCATTTTTATAAAATAGCAATTTGTAGAAGTACTGAGTCCTAGGTATTTTCTCTATGCACATAGCATGTCTTTTATTGAGAGAAGAAAGACAGAAGGCTCTCCTGTCTGGGCTTTGTTATCTATTAATAGTTTTTCTGTTGGAGAGAAGTGAGGATATAGAGTTTTAATATTAAACAAATACTAATAAGTATTTCAGCTGTCTGGGTATTGTGAGCTGAAGACATCTGTTTTTCTAATTAGCCCCGTCATAAATGTGATTATGAAATGTCATGTGATCACTCTTGAAACCAGCACTTGGGACTTCTAAAAGGACGGCCACTCGGTGTCCAGGGCTTGGACAGTGCTCACAGGGAAGTCCTGGCAATTGCATTAACAGCGTTATCAAGAGGACTCCAGATCCAAGTGATTTTCCTGTCTGTGAATTAAATAATAATATGAAAACAAAACCCGCCAGGTCCAACAGGAAAGCACAAATATAACAGTTAGAATTTCCTGTCACGGGGGCATTTCAAATCCTGGTTATCAGAAAACCTATGAAGGGACTCTGATGAAGTCCTTAGCCTCAGAGAATGAGTCAAGGGCTCCACAACTTTCTCCTGGTTTTATCAAGATGAAGAGTGCAAAGGCCCCTTGGAATCAGAATTAATCCTGAGGAGAGGGCAGAGGGCCCTCAACCTTGATTCTATGGAAGACCCTTTTGGAGTCTCTGATTTCTGAATTCTCCTAGAGAAAGCATTATAATAGTGATTCACGTAATTAAATAGTTCTTGGTTTTTACCCTAGGGATGAGTCATGAGAAATTATACATTTTATTTTTTATTTTATTATTGACAGTATTACAGATGTCCCCCAACTCCCCCTCCCCCCTTTACCTCCCTTCTCCCAACCTCTGCCCCACCCCAGGCCTTCTCCACACTATGGTCTGTGCCCATTGGTTATGCATATATGTATATAAATTTTTTGGTTAATCTCTTCCCATCTCCCCTTCTCCCTTTCCTCTGAGAATGCTCAGTCTGTTCCATGCCTCCATGCCTCTGAACCTATTTTATTTGTCACTTTATTTTGTTCATTATAAGTGAGATCATGTAATATTTGTCTTTCTCTGACTGGCTTATTTCAATACATTTTAGTTTTGAGTATATGAAGGACCAAGTCTATAAATTACAAGTCAAGTCCTCCCATTCACTGGGGTGTGCATTGCCTCTCAGCCCTATTCTTTTGTCATGGCTGGTCAGCATCACAAGCTTATAGGCTACTGATTGCACATTCACCTTTTTGCAAATCATGCCAACCTGATGGGGAAGAGAAAAGCATGACCTGAAACAGACTTTGCTGATCTCAAATCCCTCAGGTTCACTGTGACTTTGGTGGCAAATGCTTAATGTTGATGGCCTTCAGTCTATTCTTTTTCTTAAACTAGGGTTGCCAGTCTTGTCCCTTATATGTTTTATTAATGGGGATTGATAGAGAAAAGTCTATGCAAAATGGCATTAGGTGAAGGTGCCTCTTCTTATCACCTTCCCATGCCAGAGTATAACTTGTTACCAATGCCATTCAATTTCCCCTAATAATATTGGGAAATGTTGCTAGAGGTGATTGGCCTAATCAAGGACTATGAATAACTTATCTACTTCCCCATCTGAATTGTGAGATGTATTTAGAACTCAAGTGTTAAAAGCAAAATAAGAGATATACTTTTCAGAACCATTGTGTTTATTCTCAACAAACTTACTCTAGGTATAAAAAATAAAAAATGTTTGGATATAAGGTGGCTGAGGTGCACATTTACAAAACCTGCACAAAGATAAAGCCCAACTCTTACACTGCAGACTCTAGTTGTTATCTGCCAAGTACAGCACATTTTAGAAAAATTGAAAAAGATCTTTGGTGGCTTTCAAACAATCCCTTACTCAAAGACCTGGCAACGAACTTAAGAAAAGAAGTGCCAGCAATTCTGAGAGCCTTATAAACGTTCCCACATTTAGAGGGGTGCTGATGGAGACTTGGGAATGGGGGTTGGAAGGTCAGAGAGCATCTCTGAGAGGTCTTTGCCCAGTCTGTGACATCGTCATGGCTTCGCGTCTTCACTTCCCCCATGAAAATTGGTGTCTTCTCACCTGAGTTAGGACAGTAGAATAGTACCTGTGGAGTAACACCTACTTGCTGGAGCCAGACCCCATCAACAGTGACAGGTTCTGTCGAGGTTCTGCTTTACTAATAGCCAGCAAAGGATGCAATCACACCCTTTTTTTGCAGAGACACAAAATGCAAGGTTCCCTGGTAGGATCTGGGCTGCAGGATACAGCTTGTATTGAAAGTCAAAATAAGACTTTTTTTAAATCTTTCCTCCAAATTTAAATGTCATCTTAGCCAATCAGCCCCAAGGGGCAACCCCTGTGTTATTATGTAAAAGAATTGAGGGAAGGAAATACTTGGAAACAAGAGAGACAGAAGTTCAGTGCACCTGCCACAGCTTTTCTTACTCCCGGGGAGCCAGAATGTGAAAACAACAAATAAATGAAAAACTCCTGAGGGTCACGAGGTATAACCAATAGTCACCTTTCCCATTCAGAACACATGACCCATGTATCAAATTCTGGCTCCTTAGTGCTATAGCAGAGCTTGTGAGGAGGGCATGGCCAGAGGTCTAGCAACAAGAAATGTTTTCTCTCCTTTATCCTTAGAAGTAGAATGTCAAAGAGGAGGCTGAAAACCCCCCTTCCCCTCCCCAAATATTGCAAGAACATTTGTTAAAGGAAACAGTTCAGGTCTTTTCCTGTGAAGTAATAGATTTTTTTTTTTACTGTTTCATACAGGTTCTTTATATGATCATGTTCTCATATGACACAAGTATTTGCATTTTTTATTTTATTAATGGTTGTTTATTATTTATTTTTTTAAATATATTTTTATTGATTTCATAGAGAAACGGAAAGGGAGAGAGAGATAGAAACATCAATGATGGGAGAGAATCATTGATGGGCTGCCTCCTGCACGCCCTCCCACTGGAGATCAAGCCTGTAACCCGGGCAGGGGCCATGATTGTTTAATATAGAGGGTGTCCCAAAAAGTGTATATGCATTTTGAATGATTATAAAGTCAGTGTTTATTAACATGCAGTTCATTTTAAAAATTTTAAATAATCTACAGAAATGAATAACTTTTTTATCAATGTCTGTTTTCAAACTGATGACCATTCTGGTCCAGACACTGCTGATAATGTGAAGCAATGGAATCATAAACATCAAGAATCATTGCATTTAGTATTTGTGTACTTTCAATTTGTCGACTGTTGATGGTTTTGTACCATAAACTTTATCTTTTATGTACCCCAATAAAAATTCCTAGTGGCATTTTAGGATAAATTTTCTTTGTTCAAAGCTTAGTGTGGCTTCACCCATTATTTCAAACCAGTTAAACTTGAAAAGAGTGAAAGTTAAGTGAGTTATCACCTGTTACAGTGTGTATACATTTTTGGGGACATCTTATAATCAAATCTATCTGTTTTCTTTTATGCTTTTGATCTTTTGTATCATCCTTAGGGAGATTAATCTTACATAGCCCCTATTCATCCGTAGGTTTCTAGAATGTTTTTAGAGAGTTTAAGGAGTCTAGAATTTAAAAAGTCATTCAAGGTCAGAAGTAAATAACAGAGTTGGAATTATGACACAAGCCTGCATTAGTGCAAATCTTGGAGTTCTCATGTTATATCACGCTACCTCTCATTCATAGTCAAGGGACTCATTCATTCATTTTTCCATTTGGAATGAAATTTCTCCTTCACAGGCCCCTCTCTCCCTGTAAGGCAATGGGTTTTTATGTGACATCTTTAGGTTAGGTTAACCTGATTTTAAATAACCTTAACTATAAGAGCAAATGTGTCTTATGAGGAGTGATGCATATATTTTATAAAACAAAACACTTCATGTTTTCAGTTAAAGTTTCTACCCCATCTTTCCTCAAAACTCAGCTTTTGATGAGAATACCAGCATTTCTCTTTTTAGGCAACAGAAGGGATGTGATGTGAAATACAGACGCTCCTTAAAATTGAAGGCTACCGACAAACTTTCAGCCTGTTGCACATATGATCACATTAGAAACAACAGGCCAGTTTCATTTAAAATTTATGTTCTTTCAAGATGGCATCATAAAAAAAATTATTTATTTGTGTATACCTAAATAATTTTTCCCACAATATCGAAAAGAAGTAAACACATGGTAAAGCAAATATTCATTGGAGATGCGCAGCCATTTGGTATCCACCTCTGGAATAATACAGCAGTGGGATGGATGTTTGGTATCACCTACAGAGTGTGACTTTTTTTCACTGTGCATTTATGTGGCTGCACATGTATAGAGTCTTTTCTTCTGGAGCAATACATGATAGAGATTGATTATTCAGATAAAGGCTACAAAAAATCCCTAAAAGTGATAAGAGCATGGCTGGTGCCACAATTATGAATTTTTAATAAAAATCAATTCCAAAAATTATAGGGAGAAAGAGACCGTGAGAACTGTTCAAAAAAAGGAGGAAGATGGGAGACCAAACTAGTATAGATCTAGAATGAGTGTAGTTTGGACTCCAATTTGATATACAATATGTAATATAGTCTTTTAACAAGAATATTTCATACTAGAGGCCAGGTGCACAAAATTCGTTCATGGGTAGGGTCCCTAGGCCTGGCCAGCAATCAGGGCCGATCAGTGAGGAGACTGATGGGGCAATCGGGGGCGGGGGGCCCACTGGCACCCGCCTTGGCTGGCCTGGGGCAGACTGATGGGGCAATCGGGGGGCCCCGCTGGCACCCGCCTTGGCTGGCCTGGGGCCTGTGGGCTGGGGGCAGCTCCTGTGTTGAGCATCTGCCCCCCTGGTGGTCAGTGTGCATCATAGCGACCAGTCGTTCCACCATTTGGTCTATTTGCATAGTAGGCTTTTATTATATAGGATTACATTAATAGTCTTCTTTCATGTTGAATTTTTCTCATTCTTTCTCTCTGTGAAATGAATTGAAGAAGTTATATAAAGGATAACTTTAATACCTGTATACTACAGAAAACTGCAGGCTGCTGGCCATTATTTCAGGATCCTGGGATGTCTGGAAACCTGAACAAGCATTTTAATTCAAGCATTTTAGGTTTTGACTCTGATCAGCACACAGCCCTCATTTATTATGGGTGTGCAGAGACTGTGTTTTGGCTTGATCAGAAAGAGAATTACTATTGGTTATGTCTGCTATCGGCCTAGAAGTCATAAGTGATAGTATGCATGCTATACGTTTGACACCAATTTAGTCCAAACTTGCCACGGTGCAGATGTGGAAACTGGGGCTCAAAGATTGCTGGATAACTTGCCCAACACACACAAGAGAAAAATCATGACAAGAAACTGGACCTCAGACATCCTGATTCTCAGAACTACACCTCGGCCATTTCTTCCCACTCACCTTTCTTTTTCAAAAATTTTCTACTAAATTTGCTGTTACTTTTTTCAGGTAAAAACACATGCTGATTTTACCATGAGAATCAATGAAAATTTAATTCAACCAAACTTTTCTGTAAAGCAAAGAACATCTGTGGTGCTCATCTTAAAATGGAAAAAACAAACAAACAAACAAAAAAAACCCTTAAAATGATATTCCACTCTGAACAGCTCCCATTTTGAAAATGGGCAATGGGGGCAGATAAAGGACAAAAGTCATCTCTATAGTCTGCAATAGACAGTATTGATTTGGCAGGGCCAAGAGCATGTCGATGTTATATATGTCAGTGAGCAGATTGGTGCACAGCAGATAGTATTGTTCAATAGTAATAAATAATAATTATGTACAGGGATTGTCTCACTGATGCTCCATTCTCCTGCCTTCACTAATAAGCAGAATCTGATTTTTCCAGAGACCTCCCTTCCCGCTTATTCTAACAAGGCAGTAATTCATTCTAGGACCATGGAAGGTACATACATCTCTCCTAAGTGTGCCTTCCACACAGGCACAGAAATGACCATAAGTTTAATTAAAGGTCATGACAGCATCCTGACCTTGGGTCCTCTCCGTCCCTAGTGATCTGAATGAAACCAGATGCCTGGCAGATGCAGGGACAGGTTCCCATGGCTATGGTTCCGGTTTTATATCTCATCCAGAAAAAAAGATTCTCAACAGACTTTATCCAAGGACTTTGAGTGGAGGCTTAAATCACCATCCAGGTTTTGTGTTTTGAGGGACAACGGTTCCAGGTTCTCTCAAAATATCTAACGTAATTGTCAGAGCCACAAAAGAGTGAAATGAGGACCTTTCAGTTAAGACTCTTCACGGTGGGCCAGTGCTCACGTGATTAGCAGCCAGGCCACTACCCCCTGAAAGATGAAGGCTGTAGAGTTTCATAAGTAATAGCACACAGAACCCGCCTGCAGTGGAGCACAGCTTAATCAGAGGTATGCCTAAAATCTCATGTCATCACAAATGCAACCTTTCATATGGAGAAAAATAAGGCATTGTGTCGGATGACCTAGCTTTGGTCATCCCGTCTATGGTTTTGCTGGATTTATGAATTACAAATAATTTCTTTTGCCTCACCTGGAAATCAGGCTCATAACAGCTATCTCATAAGATTGATAGGAATAAAATAAAAATAAAAACATTTAAAGAAATTATAACTATGTGTCATGCAATAACTAATAATTTTTAATTATTTTGATTACATGTAAACTGCATTAATATTCATATGATTGGTGATCGTTGAAAATGACATTTTAGCATGACATTGCAAAATGTATTAGTCTTCCAAAAATGCAAACTTTGAATTGGCATTTTCATGCCATCCCTATGTCCTAGATTGTGCAAACACCTGAAGAAAAAAAACACTAAAATCCAGAAGGTATGGTTGGTAATGGAGACCTGCCCTTAGCCGTCTGAAAAGCTTGTCCTGCAGGAATATCTAACTTCAAAATCCTCATTCACCCATGAAGAAAAAGCCTTTCCAAGTGAGGCTGGCTACAGAGTATTTTGCAGCTCAATCCTGGGGTGTGAGGGGGGAGCGAGGAGGAGAGGGACTCGGGCAGGAGACAGAGACTCAGCAGATCAATAGAACCACTTTAGGGTAATGGCCATGGCTGCAGAGGAGGAGCAGGCTGGACAGCGGGCTAGCTCCATCACTGCCAGGAAGGGCCCATTTGCAGGAACAAAGGGCTTCATCTGTCCTGTCAGGCCCAAGACCTCGCTGGGCAGCTGCCACAGCCGGACACCCCTCTATGCACCAGACTACCTGCTGCTACTCTCTGGCTTTGCCCTGTGCCAGCCTCTTCCATAGAAGAATGTGGAACTGGAACAGGGAACATGAGGAGTCAGGGAAGCACTGACATCAGGAACAGACCATGGAGGGAGGGGTCAATGTCCCAGCCTGCAAAGCCAGAGAGCTGTAATAGAGACAGGATTAGTGGGTGTCCACGGACAGGGAAGAGAGCCCCCACATTTGCCAATGGCTGCCAACTCCTCCCTGTTCAACCTTTGACAGAACTACTTTACAAAGTGGAACAATTGACTGGCTTGTTCTTCAGTCTTTGCTTCTTTCTTAAGTCCCTCTGTGGAGTGTGTGCCAGAAAGGAAAAGCAGCCCCATCCGGCATGGGGAAAGGAGAACGGGCAGCTCGACACGCTGGAGGAAATGCCAACTGGGCAGCCAAGTGACAACCATTTAGGATAAACTGGCCCAAATCAATAGCTTACAGTTCTGGATCACATACTGTGAACCAGGCACCAGGGTTCCATACTGTCACAATCAGCAAAAGATTTAAAGAGATATTTTACAATATATTCATAATATTCAAATGGCAAATAAGGACATAAGATGATGCTAAATATTATTAGTTATTAGGAAAAATCAAATTAAAACCACAATGAGATTCCACTACATGCCTATGAGAATGGGTGGGGTGGAATTCAGTACCAAGTTCTAGTAACACTGTGACTATAACTTAAATTTTGGTAATTATTAAAAATGGTACACCCACTTTGGAAAACAACTGGAAATTTTCTTGTATAGTTAATATGCTTACCTTACAATTCAGAAATTTCTATCCTAACTACACAAGTAAATGAAAGCATAAATTTGCACAAAAATTATGCAAATTGTTTATAATAGCTTTATTCATAATCCCCCCAAACTTCAAACAATCCAAATATCCTTCAATGATGAATGGATAAGCAAACCATAGTACACATACAAGATGAGATAGTACGCAGCAATAAAATGAATCAACTTCTGATACATGCAACACCACGAATAAACCTCAAATACATCATATTGAATAATGGAAACCAAATTAAAAAAATAAAAAGTCTGGGAATTTCAAAACTAAATAGACAGAAAACAGATCCATAGTTGCCATGGGTACAAGGTGAAGGAAGGAATGACCACCAAGGGTTTGAGGACACTTTTCAGCCTGTTGGAATTGTTCTGCATCGTGATTGTGGTGGTGGTGATGTGATTGTTTGCACTATAAGGGATGACTTTTAATGCATGTATTTATATCCCAATTAAAAAGTACTCTAAAAAGCCAAATGCAAAGATGAATGTGTGTAATGATGGTGTTGGACACTTAGAGTGGTGGAGACTTGCACCATTGTGTGGTGAAGGCAACAAAAGTGGGAAGTAAGCTGACTGAGAATGGCCTTCCATGAATTGGTCTCTTATCCTCAACAAGGAAATTTCTCAGATCTAAAAATGTGAAAGAAATAGGAGTAATTGATATGTATGTTTAGAAAGCAATTTCATAATGGATTTCATTATAAGAAAAAATAAATATATGAAATTCTACAAATTTCTAACTTACCGGAACAATAACTTTAAAATCTGTAGTAGATAGTATGAAAAACAGAAGTAGGCATATCTTTTTATGTGTATAGTTGTGTGTTATACAAAAAATTTATAACTATATTAGGAGTTCATAATTAGTGTTCTCATTTACTGATACCAAATTTGGGTTTCAGTCTTCCTTACAGCTTTTTTATACTTCAAGTCCCTGAAACAGACCTTTAGTAATTTAGCTCTTAGTGAGTGGATGATGTATGTTTTTATTGTGAATGTGGTTATTATATTTGAAGATCTGATTGATCATGCCTTTTTATTGCTATAGTATTGATCATCTGCTTCTCCATATCATCTGTACGAGATTCTATTATATGCATATTGACACTCCGTGTTCAATTTCAAATTTTCTAACATTCCCTTCATTTATTTGTGACTATTAATCTCTGTGTTCTTGATTTATTTCTTGGATTTAGCTTCTGCTTAGCTAATTCAATTTTCCACACTGTCAATTCTACTTGTTAATGCTTTCAGTGATTATTTTAATTGTTTCATACAATATGAGTCCTCTTGTATTCTATTTTCCCTCCATCTCTTCTTGATTAACAGAAGTGATATCTCAATTTCTATCTTAGGGAATGAGTGATAGCACACTTTATAATACAGAACATCATGAGTTGGATTTAAATTGTATTTCAAGCTATAGTTTCTTCTGAGCTCCTCATAATTTGGAAGCCAAAGGATCTGTGTTCCAAAGTTAGTTCTGCTTCTTACTAGCTATGAAGGTAAATTTTTTGCATGTTAATTCTGTTGCAGTAGATGCATTTGAGGCCCAGCACCATATTCCCTCAGCCAACTAGAGTTCCCAGCTTCACATGTAAAGTGCCTACATTGCTCATTGCTTGACCTTGCTTGGCCAGGCTCAGGCTCAATGCAGAAGTGTGTGGTGGGGTGGAAGAATTAACAGCCCAGAGCAACCCTCAACTCATGGGAGATGGGAGGCAGTCATCAGTCACCTGGTGGGAAAATTATGAGATATATTCTATGCAGTTTTTCAGAGATTTTAAAAAATAGATTATTTATTGACTTTTCTACCTTCCCTGTCTTGCTTTCTCCATTGTCCACACATGTGCACTCTAGAATCATTTTCCAAGTAAATTATCTGCATCCAAGAATTTGCCTCAGGTTCTTTGAGCAACCTGAATTAAGGCTGGCACTGCCTCCTGCCTTCTTTGGGCCTTCTCTGATTGGCAAGTAATTTTTCTTCCTGGCTCTATTCATCTTTCCCATGGAACTCCAGATGCCACTCTCTATTGAGTGGTATTCAAGTGGTCCATTCCAAAGTACTTAATAATTCTCTATGAGACTGATGGTGAGACCCCCAAATCTTTATGACTAGGAATCAAGCTAGCTATGCCCAGCTCATCCAATGACAGTAAGGAGTAAGTGGTTTGCTGATAACCAGATAATACAACCTCTTTTCACTTAAGGCACTTTCTCTTCTCTCTTATTCACAAATTAAACATGCTTCATAAATATTCTTTTCATTCCATATAAATGCCTCTCTCTCCCTTTGGAAATGAGAAACAGAATACCCACATATTGGACCATTCCCTAGGTTTGTTTGTGTGGTTTTTTTTCCTTAGCAAGGATCACCCTTAAAAATACGTGAGTGTATGCATTGGGCATTGTTTGACAGCGATAGGAATGAAGATCCTGGGGTTAGGAATAAACAGACCTTTCTCTCTTTGCTCCCAGAATAAGGTGACTGAGTTAAGAAGGTACAAGTTAATGTCTCCAGGACACATCAGCTAAGAGGCTTATGAAATATCACATAGATTTCACTTAATCTGGGGTATCACAAATTCTTCTGAACAGAGTAATATTGGGCTTCAGTTCTGTCTTGATATGTTTTCCTCCAAAAGGAATTTGTTCTCTACAGAGGCTTAGGAATTCCTAGAACTCATAGTAGGTAGCTGATGAGGTTTATGGATTCAACAGCCCCCAGTCTCAGCCTTCTCACTTCTGTATTTGAAGGGTTATGGAGAGTGATGAGACCCTAAGCTCAGCTTGATCCTGTTTTGTTGTTTTCTTTATTGATTAAGGTATTACATATGTGTCCTTATCCCGCCATTGTCCCCCACCCCCTCCGCTCGTGCCCTCACCACCCCCCTAGTGCCTGTGTCCATTGGTTAGGCTTATATGCATGCATACAAGTCCTTTTGTTGATCTCTCTCCCTTACCCCCACCCTCCCCTGCCTTCCCTCTGAGGTTTGATGGTCTGATCGATGCTTCTCTGGATCTATTTTTGTTCATCAGTTTATGTTGTGCATTATATTCCACAAATGAGTGAGATCATGTGATATTTATCTTTCTCTGATTTACTTATTTTGCTTAGCATAATGCTGTCGAGGTCCATCCATGCTGTTGCAAATAGTAGGAGTTCCTTCCTTTTTACAGCAGTGTAGTATTCCATTATGCAGATGTACCACAGTTTTCTAATCCACTCATCTGCTGATGATCCTGTTTTGTGATAATTAAAAGATGCATATAAACATAGACCATTCCAGACTAAATTTAAACACATCCCATTCATGACAATGAATTCCAGATATATAATCATAATATTGCCCAAAGATTTCTGTTGGTTACTAGTAATGCCCTTGAATTTATATGATTTTGCATATGTACTCATTGCAAGAATGGTTTTGTATGTTTTTTCTCTTCAGACATCTCTTTAGTATTAACACTTATGTGCCCACTGTAGATCAGGCATTGTGTTGTGTGCTTTAGGTAACTTTTCTAATTTAATCTTCATAGAAACTCTTAAGGTTAAATGTTATTTCTCCCACTTTAACGGATGCTAAACAGAGGCTCTGGAAGTTGAAGTAACAGAGTTAGAATTCATATTTAATTCCTCTTGCTCCCAAAGTTCATGCTTTGTATACTAAACTACTTTCTTTTTTGTAATAAGACTTCAGGTCCACTTTAAGGAGTTCATTGCACATTCTCATTTACTGGCAAGGCCCTGACTAAATCCCATATTCTCAATTTCTCACTTAGTCAGCCTTATGCTCAGCTTCTCTTGACCCAATAGGTAGATGGAGATGATAGATAGAAGCTCGATGAGCCATTAGAGTTAAAACATTGAGAGATATGCTCTGAGATTCCTTATATGAATCCCAGACCCTATGGTAACCCCTCCATTCACTGGCTCAGCTTTGGGATGGGGAGACATAAAGTGAAATAAAGAAATGAAATACTTTTTCTCATGTTATTTTCCACTTGCATTTCCTTCTTCCACATTGTAGGTTATTCTTTTGATTGATTTGTAAAAAAAAAAAAAAAGTGCCAAATGTAATTGGAAAATTACATCCCCTGAGCAAGATCTGGAGAGGTGGAGTAGATAACAGCCATATGTGACTGATGCTGATAGTGATTTCCTCTTTCATTTTCCAAAAGATGAGGCTTCAACCAAGGTCTGTTTATTCTTAAGGAAACTCCCAAATGACACTGGCAAGTACCCATCACATATTATCTGACCCCTTTCTCTAAGGAGCTGGAGTATCAGTGGTTTTTATCCTAGAGCAGTGGTTCTCAACCTTCCTAATGCCACGACCTTTTAATACAGTTCCTCATGTTGTGGTGACCTCCAACCATAAAATTATTTTCGTTGCTACTTCATAACTGTAATTTTGCTACTGTTATGAATCATAATGTAAATATCTGATATGCAGGATGTATTTTCATTGTTCGTGACCCACAGGTTGAGAACTGCTGTTCTAGAGACTATGACTTCAGTACTTTGGTTAATTCTAAAAAATAATTATCATTTTCCATGTTTCAGTGCTTGTATATATATTTTTTTAATATAAGGTCTAAATGTGTCTTTACTTTCTTAAGGAGGTCTATGATAGAGTTTCAGTGCTTGTATATATATATTTTTTAATATAAGGTCCAAATGTGTCTTTACTTTCTTAAGGAGGTCTATGATAGAGGCTGGTAAGCATTCAGCAAATCTACTTCTCTCTTCTTAGGCACACAGGTAGATTATATTCCTAGCCTGCCTTACAGTTAGGTTCAACCATAGGTTGAGTTCTGGTCAGTGTAACTTGGGCAAGTGATACATTCCTCTTTTAGCCTATAACAGTTCTGCAAATTCTACCATTCTCTCTTTTCCCTCATTTGGTGGGTGAATGTCCATATGCAGGGTGCCCTTGGAATCTACCACTTAAAGATCACAAAACCCATGGCAAGTAACACTGAGTGCTGAGTAACTGGCTGCAGAACTCATCACCAATTGACCTTGATGTGGATAGAAAATGCACATGTATCCTGATAGACCACTGAGAGTTTATCAATTACAGTGGCCAGCATTACAGTAACGGTAGGGTCAAAGACCCAGAAGAGGTAAGAATGAACAATAGGTTTCTTTACCACTTCAGAGCTGAGTATGCCCTACAACCATGACCAAAGAACTCAATCCCTTGATCTAGGCATTTACCCCATAAAAGGCTACAGTTGGTCAAGTTCACCTAATTGGTTTGGGTGGAGCTTTGAATTCTACTCAAGTCTACCGATTCTTTATTTTTGCTATTTTAATTCCTACCTCCCTATTTTTTCAAAGGAAGGCCAGAAGAACTCCTGCCCATCAGAATAGATGGGCCTCGACAGAGAAAAGGAGTTCTGACTTAACAAACAGGGTTATTTTTAAGATTCTTAAGGGACTTTAGGTTCTAGAATGGCATTTCTCAAGATCAACATCAATAAAATAGGAGTTACATAAATGTATGAAAAGATCTCATTGTAGTTTATCACTTATTAGGTATTTACCATATGTCAGGAACTATGCTAGGAACTTTCAATATATTATTCTGATCTAATCCTTTCTACAATACTGTAAATTCTCACACTTAAGCATGCATCAGATTCATATAAAAGGCTTCTTAAAACACAGAATTAAGAAGTCCCACCCCCAGGATTTCTGATTTAGTACATCTGGGTGGGGACCTGAGAATTTACATTTCTTACAGTTTACCAAGTAATGTGGCTACTGCTGGCCCAGGAACTACACTGAGAATCACTGCTGAAGTTACCACTTGAATTTTAGAGATAAAAAGTGAAATCTCAAGAGAGTTGACTGACTAGCTGTATTGGTTTTCTAGGGTTGCTATAATAAAGTACCATAAACTGAGTGGTTTAAACAACAGAAATCTAATGATTCATAGCTATGAAGACCAGAAGTCCAAGATCAAGGTTTGGGCAGAGATGGTCCCTCTGGAGAGCTGTGAGGAAAGAATGTGTTCCTGCTCTCCCCTAGTTCCCAGAGGTCTGTGGACAATCTTTGACAATCCATGACTTGTACATGCCTTGGCATTCTCACTGTATGCATGTCCATGTTTAAATTTCCCCTTTATAGAAGAATACCAGTCATCTCATATTCACTTGATTACCTCTGTATAACTCTATCTCTGAATAAAGTCACATTCTTAGGCACCGAAGGTTAGGACTTCATCATAGGAATTTGAGGGGGACACAATTCAATCAAAATAATAACCTAATCTTATTGTCACACAGCCAGTAAGAGTTAGAGGTAGGATTGAAACCCAAGACTGTCTGATTCCAGAGCCCACACTTGTAATCACTTCACTAATGTGAGTTCTTTGGTAAATGAAATAAGTGAATATATACACAAGTAGATCAAGGAAGTTGCTAGCGAAAACCCTGCTTTTATATCAGGTGATGACAGAAAACCCCTCTCCATTCACTCTGCAAAGCATAGCAGAGATGCTGCTGAGCTCTGATGTTCCAGTTGGCCTGATAGATGATAAGGAAGAGCAGATGTAGACATGAGTGTACCCTGCTTACAGTTGCCATTTCAAATGCCCCAGTCAAGAAGAAGTAAGGCTTTTCTGTCTTGCCTGTAAAGAACATGAATGTTTGGGGCCTCAAATTAGAAAGTCTCCACTTTGTCAACAACCTTCTTGTGCCTTCCCTCATCTAATCAGAAGGGATGTCTGGACATTTCAGCCGGGCTTGATGCAGTGCTAAAGGAAGTATCCAGTATAATATCACTTTTTTCTGGGCCAGCTGTGCAGGCTTCTCGGGGCCAGGAGTGGGATGGTGGGAGGAGGAGGAGGGGGGCAAGATGGGGAAAGAGCTAGTTAGGTCAAACAGCATAGTTGCTTTCCTCCCTGGCTCTTGAAGGCTGAGATTTGTGGATGACATAAAAGGTTACAGCCCCTCTTTGGAAGCCACAAATAACCCTGCTTGGGCTGTGACAGATCGGCAGCCCTTGGCGTGCCATTACACATTTCTGCCTTGGATTCCAGCAGTGCGTTAAAGCAGCTGGCCCCAAAGTGTGGTCTCCACAGAACGTGTTGTAGGAGCTCTGGGTCACTGGGGAGCCGTTCCCTCCTGTGACTCAATGCCCAGAGACAGAGCTTCATCTAATGAAATTACATACTTTTTGGAGTGATTAATAAACATGGTCTATTTCTCCATATGGGATGAATATTCTCAAATGAAAGGAATGTGAGTACATGGGGTGCACTCATGTATAACTCTGCCTTTGACAAGCAATGGCTAAAACTCCACGGTATTGGCATAGATATCTTAAGGAAAGGGTCCTTAAAAATATAGATAACTGCATAAACACACACACACACACACACACACACACACTCTGCCTTTGACAAGCAATGGCTAAAACTCCATGGTATTGGCATAGATATCTTAAGGAAAGGGTCCTTAAAAATACAGATAACTGCATAGACACACACACACACACACACACACACACACACACACACACACACACGCATATAAAACCTGGTAAAATCTGAAAAACTCCTGAACTCAATAGTATTATATCATTAAGTTACTGATGTCCAATACTTCATTGCATCCAGAGGGTAGCTGCGTGGTGACCTTATGGTACACCTAGGCCCACCCCTGGCTCTCACGAATTTTCACATGACCCAGACCTGAAATGCCTGCCCTTTCTCCTTCTTACAATGGCACTGCCAATTTGGGTCAATCTGGAGCAATGGACAGGGTTCACACAGCCCTATGCTGTGTCACATTGGTCCACTCAGCAGCGAATGGAATGGCCACAATCCATGCCCACACTGCTCTAAGGACCTGATTTCATAGCCACTACTGTCCCAGCATCATTAGATACTTTGACTAAACAGAAAATTTATCTTTACCAGAATGATGTTATTCACAGTATAGAAGAAGCCTCTTCCAGCTTCTGCTAAAGTAATAATTACATTCAAAGTTTTCTAATCCTTATAATACTGTCTGAGATAGTCTTTTATTCAATATACATATAATTAAATCATTCTGTGTAAGAAAACCTATTTAACTATGATCAATGGAACACTTTATAATAATTAACTTGAACTAATGAGTGTATATTAGAAATAATATTACAAATTAAATATATAGTTTCTCATAGTTACTATTATACTACTTGTTAACTGAAATGAAAATATCTCATGATTTTACCCACTGGTTCATTTATATACATACATATCATCTGATATCAGCTCTGCTTGAACCCAATACATGATTCAAGGGCTCTCAGTCACAAGAAATGTTCATGAAGGAAATATCCAGACATATTTTAAGTGTTGCTATGGAAAGAATTTGAAGAAACAAATGTGTTGCATAAATGTGTGTTAAACCCATCAATCAATAGGTCGATGAATAAATGAATGCTCAAGATCAATATCTTAGCCCTAGCTGGTTTGGCTCAGTGGATAGAGCGTCAGCCTGCAGACTGAAGGGAACCGGGTTAGAGTCTGGTCAAGGGCATATGCCCGGGTTATGGGTTTGATCATCAGTAGGGGCATGCAGGAGGCAGCCAATTAATGATTCTCTCTCATCATTGATGTTTCCAGATCGCTCTTTCCCTTTCCCTTCCTCTCTTAAATCAATAAAAATATTTTTAAAATATCAATATCTTAAATTTCTTTTTCCCATGATATATAAGGATTCCAACTCATGTATTCAAGGAGCTCTTTCCCTTTCTCTCTTAAATCAATAAAAATATTTTTAACTATCAATATCTTAAATTTCTTTTGCCCATGATATATAAGGATTCCAACTCATGTATTCAAGGTGCTAGGAAATTAGCTGTAAACATGACAGACAACACTCCTCTCTGTGTGGAATTTTCATGTTAGTAAGCTAATGAGAGAGAAAATAAGTTCAGATATTCATAAAAGCTATGAAGGAAAATAGAACAGAGTAAGAGAATGGAAGATTATTTTAGATAAAAATTGTCAGGTTTGTTGTATTTTTCTTTGTTTTAAACAAACATATCAGAGTATGTAGGTCTAAAAATATGTGGTCTTCCCAGCCCATGGGATGAGCCAACCTTGCTTTCACCACTGTTTCCATGGTAAAACCATCCTATGGAATTTTCTTCCAGCATATCTGGAACTCTTGTCACTCTCTCACATACCAGGGAGGTTTTGCTCCTTGAGTTTGAATGAGTCTTATGAAAAAGATAATTGAGTAGTCTAAGGTCAGGCTCCCTAGAAACCAGCCTGACATCAAGTTTATGTGCTAATGCTTCAGTAGGAGGAACACTCCCAGGACAGGGAGGGTGAAGGAAAAAGAGAAGTGGCTTCTTTAAGAAGTCTCCACATCACCTTTTAGTTTATTAGTTACACAACCACCTCAAGATGTAAGGGAGTTTGGGAAGGGTCAAATTCTAGTTGGGCATTGTCATCCTAAATAAAATTGGGATGTTTTTGTTTGTTTGTTTGTTTGTTTTTTGAGAAAAAAATGGATATTGAGTGGGACACAGAAGTTTCTGCCAAAAGCAGATTCTAGATTCCAGGATTAAGCCTGTTTTATAGAAAGCCTATTTCATGTCACTGGAGCTCTGGTATGTTTTATAGCACTTACATACTTGAAGATCTGTTAAATAATTTTCAGGGTGTTAATCACTGCTGTCTTTTGATTACAACTTTGAAGAGAAAAAAATGGATATTGAGTGGGACACAGAAGTTTCTGCCAAAAGCAGATTCTAGATTCCAGGATTAAGCCTGTTTTATAGAAAGCCTATTTCATGTCACTGGAGCTCTGGTATGTTTTATAGCACTTACATACTTGAAGATCTGTTAAATAATTTTCAGGGTGTTAATCACTGCTGTCTTTTGATTACAACTTTGCCTTGCATCTTCTTCTAGCATTGCAAATATCTGGGCAGATATCTTCCTTACCCATTTCAAGTCCATCAAAGGCAAGGGCCTATTTAACTCATACTTTCACCTTTACAACAAAGTGAAGAGCCTGGTCCACGGTTTGGATAAGGGTTTGATAATTGGGAAATGATTGTATATCTTAAAGGCATTTGTTTCTCTTTGTCCAGCACATGCTCCAACCCCTCAGGGCCAACTTAGAGAGAAGAAATAGTTTCCGTCTTTGCTACTCACAAATCCATCTGTACTGCCATCATTTGGGGTACACGTTTATTTTAATAAAATAATTCCAACAGAAGTGCATGTGTGATGGCTTGGAGGATACCAAATGGAATGGGAATTTTGTATACCCATTTTGATCTCAGAGTGTCAGTACCACCTCGATGTAATTCTTTCTACCTCTCACAGCTCATTCTTAAGAGACATTATCTCATCCAGCTCCAAAAGGCAGCACACTTTAGTGATGTTACACTTAGGAGGGAAGGAAGAAAAGACCAAAAGACCTACAGCTGTCTAATGCCATTACAGTAGATTACAAGGTGAGAGTGTTTATGTAGCTTTTTATAACACAAAACTCACTCAGAACACTATCTGAAGATTGCAAAAGGAAAACGTTAATGGCAGGAAATGCTAGTGTAAAAATATTCTCTATGCTTTGGACCACATTATGGAAAGATATGTTTTATAAGGATAATATTGCACTTGTTTTTGCTCTTGTCTGCAAAGTGATGTGAGTTTGCTTAGAAGTTAACTCTTACTATGCCCCAAAAGGAAGATGATGGAATGAATTAGTCTACACTGTAATTAATAAATGAATGAGCAGAGGCATGGAGAGGTCCACAACTAAGTATTGCCAAAGAGTAGAAATTCAGTAGAAAGTCTTTGCTTCTTAAGTCCCAAATTGCCAAGATGGTAAAGATATGGCTCTCCCAACTAAAGAACCTCCATAGTAAGTGCCCAGGATGGGGAGGTGTGGTTGTGACAATGCCATGTGATGAAGGCATCAGTAGCTGGAGATGTTGATTTTGGAGAAGAGGAGGCCTGAGAAAACATGGTCTCAATTAAATGAACAAGATTTGTTTTTAATGAAATCAAGGGGAGGACCAAAATAAAGAAAAGAAACCTATACAAGACAGACCCCTGCTCATTAAAAGGAATAACTGAAATCCAAAGCATTCTCAAAGCATTCCAGGTAATCTCATCAGAGAGGGAATTCCTTGTGATTAGAGGATTTCACTCAGAAAGTGGATGTCTATTTGAAGAAACAAATCTGTTTGCATAAATGTGTCTTAAACCCATGAATCAATAAGTCAATGAATAAATGAATGTTCAAGATCAATATCTTAGCCCTAGCCAGTTTGGCTCAGTGAATCGAGTGTCAACCTGCGGACTGAAGGGAATCATCAAACAAGAGGCATTGGCAAAAACCACCAATGCTCTGGCCCAATCGCCTATTATTTCTTACCAGGCTATTGCAATCATCTCCTAATACGTCTACCAACTTTGGCCCTTGCCTTTAGCAAAATGTTTTCTAGAGGAGCCTACATTATCCTTCAAAGAGTAAATTAGGTAATGTGACTATGCTCTAAAGGATCCTATGAATTCTCTTCTCACCTCATGCAAACAAACAAACAAACAAACAAACAAAAAACAGTTCTAAAGAATTTATAAAATACACCCACCCTGCTACCTTACTGAACTCATCTCTTATTACTTTCTCCCTAATTTATTCCACTCTAGTCACACTGGCCACCTTGTTATAACTCAAAAATATCAAGCATATTCCGACCTCTGGGCCTTTGCACTTGTTCTTCCTTCTGCCTGGAATCTTCTTTCTCCATATATCCCCTTATTGGCTGGATCTGCCACCAATTACTGATCTCTTCTCAAACCCTCTCAGTGAACCTCACAGACTGCCCTGGTCTTGCACCCCATATCCTCTCTCCCTGCTTTATTGTTTTCATAGCACTCAGCACCATTTGACATTATATTTTTTCTTGCTAATTCATTGTCTCCCTTGACCACATGAATACAAATTCCATGAGGGCAAGGGTCCTTCTCTATTTTGTTTACAAAATATATTAAAAGTATCTGGAAGAGTGACAATGCCTGGAATAAGGTAAGTACTCAGAAAATAAGTATTGAATGAATGAATAATGGCTCTCAAAAAATAGGGTTCCAGACTTTGAGAAACAAGGCCGCAGGCTACGAAGTGCCACTGAAGAGGTTTGAATGAGGTCATGATATCACTATTTTTATATCTACGATGATCTCTCCAACAGAATTGGGAAGGGAGGACTGTAATTCTAAGCCATGCACACAAAGGGGACCATGTAAAAGCAGCCAAGAGGCAAAGAGAGCAAGAAGGCTGTGCATTGAAGAAATGTTTTAGGATGCAAAACTGGGCAGAGAAATTTAATTTTGGATGCCTACTTTATTTGCACAAAGCCATTCGATTGCCTGAGAGCCCTTTCTTTGCTGAACCCCAAACTTCATTGCTACATAGCCACATGGTCAATGCTTTCTTTTCCAGAATGGTGAGAGGGGGCGTAGGAATGTTTTCCTTGGCTGTTATAGTCCCAAATCAAGATCAGCAGGATCAGATCCAACAAGAGCCCCGTTCTAGCCCTGCTCCAGAACAGGCCAGACATTTAGTGTGTGAACAGGCAGCCCAGATACCAACCCCCTGTTTCCATTTCAATAATAATAAAAGCTCAAGGGAAATGAGATTGGAAAACCAAAGTAAGTAGAAGACTCAAGACATCCTCCTATTTGTTTTTCTTCTGTTTTGAGGCCCTGAGCCAGGAGGGCCCTCTTCCCAATGGTTGCCTGGTTACAGCCTAAGAGGTTCGCCAGGGTAACATCTGGAATAAAGGTGGGTGGGCAAGGAGCCAAGGCCTGCTTAACTTGAGCAGGATCCGAGAAAGGAAAATAGAATATTTTTTTCTACTTGCTCCCCAACCTTGAGGACAAAGGAAGGACATATTTGAGATAAACAGAAAATATGTTAAAAGGTTTTCTTTTAAAGGGTTATTACAACTCATTAACAATGCAGAGGAATAGAAAGCATGGGGGAACTCTGGAAGTTATGGATATTTTAATAAGCTGTATTTTGGACTGGACATGTGTGACCCATGACCCTGAGCAACTCTGGATAGAAGGAACTACATTCAAATATCTAATAATAATAATACTGATACTGATAATTTTTTGTTGTTGTTGTTAATCCTCACCCAAGAATATTTTTCCATTGATTTTTAGGGAGAGTGGAAAAGAGAGGGAAAGACAGATAGAAACATTGATGTGAGAGAAACACATGAATTGGTTGCCTCCTGTACAAGCCCCAACCAGGGCCCAGGTGAGAGAGGAGCCTGCAACCAAGGTACGTGCCCTTGACTGGAATGGAACCCAGGACCCTTTGGTCCACAGGCCAACGCTCTATCCATTGAGCCAAACCGACTAGGGCTATACTGATAATTAAAAAAAAAACCCACATATTTCTTATTAATTTCAGAGATAAAGGGAGATGGAGAGAAAGATAGAAACATCAATGATGAGATAGAATCATTGATCAGCTGCCTCCTGCATGACCCTCACTGGGGATGGAGCCCGCAACCCGGGCATGTGCCCTGACCAGGAGTCGAACCCATGACTTTCTGGTTCATAGGTTGACACTCAATCACTGAGCCACACAAGCTAGGCAATACTAATAATTTTAATAATAAGCATTGATTGTACTGATAATTTAAAAAAATCCCACATATTTTTATTAATTTCAGAGATAAAGGGAGGTGGAGAGAGAGATAGAAACATCAATGATGAGATAGAATCATTGATCGGCTGCCTCCTGCACGACCCCCATTGGGGATGGAGCCCGCAACCCGGGCATGTGCCCTGACCAGGAGTCGAACCCATGACTTTCTGGTTCATAGGTTGACACTCAATCACTGAGCCACACAAGCTAGGCAATACTAATAATTTTAATAATAAGCATTGATTGATTGTTTACCATGGTCCACTGAGAGCTCTCCATGTATTATCTCATTTAATCCTTGCAATCATTTTTAATAAATAGATATGGTAGGAAAATTCCTACTGAAGAGCTCATACTCACCAGGACCTGCTTTCTTCTTCCCTTCACTCTCCTGCCTGCCGTGGGTTACCTCTACCCCTGTCATGTGTTGTATTCTTGCCTTGGATTAGGGAAATGGTTCAGCACCATGGTTAAGAACCTGGATATAGTCTTCCTGAGTTCAAATCAGAGCTCTATGTTCTCTTAAGTGAATCACTTAGTGTTAAGTCTCAAATTTCTCATATATGAAATGAGGTCATTATAATATTTATTCCATAGGATTGTTGGAAGAATTTAATGGGGGAAAAACAAAACATGAAAAACACTTAGCATACTGTGATTACTATCTACACTAATAAAAGAGAAACATGGTAATAAGCGAGGGAAAAACAAACATGAAAAGCACTTAGCATACTGTGATTACTATCCTATATAATAAAAGCGTAATATGCAAATCAACCAAATGGTGGAACGACTAGTCAGCAGTGGGGGGCAGGGCCAGTGAGCAGGCAGTGCCAGGCCAGACAAGGTGCGTGCCAGTGGGCAGAGAGAGGGAACAGCGGTGGGGGCAGAGGGGCAGCAACCAGCGGTGGCGGAGGGACAATGGGGGGGAGGGGGCACTGTCCCCTGATTGGCCCATGCAGTCATCTCCCTCAGAGGGAGGACAGGCAGCAACAGGGGGATGATGGGGGTGGCGCCGTCCCCTGATCCCCTGTCCTCGCCTCCTGCAGAGGGAGGTGGGGCAGCAGGTGGCAGCGGTGGGGTGATGGGAGCAGTGCTGTCCCCTGATTGGCAGGCCCAGTAGCCTCCTGCAGAGGGATGCCAGACTGCGGCTTAGGCCCGCTCCCCTAGCCATCATTAGGACATCTCCTGAGGACTCCTGAACTGTGAGAGAGTGCAGGCCTCGCTGAGGGGCCACCCCCCCCCACCTTAGTGCACAAATTTTCATGCACCAGGCCTCTAGTTATTTAATAAACATTTACCTATTGATATGGTTATAATTTATATCTAGATTCTTCAACTGAGGACATATTCATTGAGCACTCATTACACCAAGAACCAGAGGTGATGAGTGAAAACCATGGGTTTTGTGATAAATCCACATTCTGTTGGGTCCTTTCTCATCTTCCATGACTTTAACTTCACTTTCCCAGAGAGAGGTGTACAGTTGTCCATTGAATCACCCATCCTTCTTCTCCCATAGCTGTACTTAGGAAAGCTCATGTAAACAAATATATTTCCATGAACATTTGCTGTTTGGTTTTAGATATTGTGGCAGTACACTGAAGGAATTGAAGACAGGGTTCTTTTCCTCTAAAACTTCTCTGGGAGAAATTCAGATTTGAATTAAAGCCAGAATTATTTCTAGGTGATGAAATGCTTATAAATACCCTTCTTGTATATTTTAATTGATAATGGAAATGAACACAAGTGTGGCTGGTGTGGTTTGATTATTTTAAACAATTTTCATGTC
>NW_005362842.1:4170465-4171244 GCF_000412655.1 Myotis brandtii
ATAATAATAATAATAATAATTGTACATAGTTCCAAGCCTGTTAAGATTGTAGATAGAATGCAGAGAATTGTGTAGCACAGTAATGGTCATATAGTAAATGTCTTAGTCAGCTCAGGCTGCTATAACAAAATGTCATAGACTTGGCAACTTAATGAATTTGTATTTCTAGTAGTTCTGGAGGTTGGGAAGTCCAAGATCAAGGTGCCATCAGACTTTCTTCCTGGTGAGGACTTTCTTCCTGGTTTATTGACAGCCATCTCCTTGCTGTATTTTCCTATGTTAGAGAAAGAGGGCTCTGGTTCTTCTTCCCCTTCTTCTTCTTCTTCTTCTCCTCATCCTCATCCTCCTCATCCTCCTCATCCTCCTCATCCTCCTCATCCTCCTCATCCTCCTCCTCTTTCTGCTTCTTATTCTGGCACTAATGTTATCATGGAGATTCCACCCTCATGATCTCATCCAAACCTAATTACCTCTCAAGGGTCACACTTTCTAATAGCATCACATCGGGATTAAGGTTTCAACACATGAATATTAGGAAAAATACATTCAGTCCATAACAGTAAGTGTACAATCAATGTGATCTGCAGTACCTCTTAACAATTATCATTATTGTTCCTATAAATATAATTTAATACCACCCTGGTTTTAGCTATAATAGGATACCTGAGAGTAGATGTCCTATTCCTATCAAAAATAAAAATTCCAGAACAAATATTTTTGTTCAGGTAGAAATGATCACATAATGAATACCCGGAAGCCAATCTTATCTAATAAAGAGG
>NW_005362842.1:4171296-4191139 GCF_000412655.1 Myotis brandtii
CCTCATCCAGCCAGAGTCCCCCAGTCCCCTCAGCCCCGCCTCATCCAGCCGGAGTCCCCCAGTTCCTTCAGCCCCACAGGGGAAGGCAGTTGGGGACGATCAGGCTGGCAGGCAAAGTGGCTAGGGGCAATCAGGCAAGCAGGCAGGTGAGTGGTTAGGAGCCAGCAGTCCTGGATTGTGAGAGGGCTGTCCGACTGCCTGTTTAGGCCCAATCCCAGTCGGACATCCCCCAAGGGGTCTCAGATTAGAGAGGGTGCAGGCTGGGCTGAGGGACACACACCCACCCATGCACAAATTTTGTGCACCAGGCCTCTAGTTGTAAAATAAGACAAGAGGATGTAAACTAAACATATGGCTAGAATGTAATAGCAGGATGCATAATTGCTCTGTTAACCACTGCACCTCCAGCATGGAGCACAGACACTGGCAACAAATAGGAGCTTAGTCAATGTTGGTGAATATGCCAAAGGATTACTTGTTTCTGATAAAAGATAATCAGTTAATAAGTCCAAGATGGTCCCTAGGTATTCATGTAGGCCCAGGAATAACTCTTGTTGAAAAAAATTTCATGCACTATTCTCCTCAAACATGATTCTATTGGGTCTTTGGCTAAGGAGACATATCTTTTATCAGTCAAATGGGTGTAAATGATAATTACAGAGATTAATATGGAGATTCACACAATTCAAAACACATGAATATTTGACACCCACAGAGTGTCAAACCCTCCTGCATCAGGCACTATGGAATCAACAATAGCTAAACCACAGGCTCTGCCTTAAAGAAACATAGGGCTCAGCTGGAGAGATGGGCACAGAAACAAAGAAATATACTGCTGATTTAAGAGCTGTACCAAAAATGCTGTGTACACGGGGAAGAAGAAACAAAGAAATACACTGCTGACTTAAGAGCTGTACCAAAGGAGCTCCAGTGGCGCAATCGGTTAGCGCGCGGTACTTATAAGAGCTGTACCAAAAATGCTGTGTACACGGGGAAGAAGGAAGGAACTTGCTAGTCAGGAAGACATTATAGAGAACACATAGTTGAGATGAGTCTTGCAGATGTAATTGTCAAGTGTCCACTTAAGGAAAAAGTGCTCCAGGTAGAGGGACCAGCTTGCACAAAGACAGAGAGGTGTGAACAGGCATGAAGTATAGGTGAATATGATGACCTGACAATGGGGGATAAGGCTGGGATCATTCATATGAGGGCTCCTATACCCTGTTTAAAAACTTCATTTTGTGTTCTCTAAATAGAAGAATATCAAAAGAAGGAAATGTTCAAAAACAGGGAATTTTATTAGGAGTTAGTGACAGGTTGACTGCAGATGGTCAAAAGAGTATTCAGCATTTTATCATGCACCAAGGATGGAGCACAAGTTTGAGAAGAATAAGCTCAGGTTTGGGGGGTGCTCATTGCCATGTATCTTCGAGGCAGCCAAAGAGGCAATAGAGACAATGGTTGGGAGCTCAGGACAGTGGCATTAGCTGGAGGGAGTTTTGGGGGATTCACACTGATGGTGATGGAGATGATGCACTTGCTTGGAGCTCAGGAGGGGCGATGATGGGTAGAGCAATGATTCTTTCCATTTTCTAGGTCATGGATCTTTTGAGATTCTCATGTAATGCTATGAACTCTCCATTGGGTAAACATCAAAAAGTTACCTGCATACACATAAAGACTGCATTCAATTTCAGAATATTCTACAGAGCCCCAGTTAAGAAACTATGGAGTATGGGGAGGGTGAAGAGGGGCCAAGTTGTACTCCTGGCTGTAAGAAGTCTGGGAGGTGAAAAGCTAGGCCACCAACTTATACCATGCACAAGAATAAACTCAAAATGAATGAAAGACATAAATAGAAGAAGCCATAAGAAGCAAAATCTCAGGCATCTCTCATAGTAATATGTTTACCGATGCATCTCCTAGGCCCTAGGACCTAGGACAAAGGAAACTAAGGAGAAAATAAACAAATGGGACTACATTATTTTCCATCATGGTCTCCTGTTTTTGCAGTTTGGGGGTGAAGTGAGGACAGGAAACAGCCAACATAGCAGGATTCTCCCCAGGGCTTTATATGCCTAAAACTCTTATATGGATAATACTGTTCAGAAAAGTCAGAAAATAAAATTAAGAAAACTGAGATAATTTTAAAAAATGCAGGCAGACACCAGGAAACAGGGTAGAGGAGATGCCAAATAGGGTTGGTCAATGCCAGCTGTAAGAGTTTGGGATCAGATACCAAACTTGGTTCAGATGAAACACAAAAGCCAGATTCATCGAGAACAGAGCTCCTTGGAAACTTGGGCCAGCTTTTTATTCAGACAGAGGACTTCAGGTTTTGTGGGTAGAGCATGGTAACATTGCAAGCTCCTCTACTGTAAATTTAAGAATCTGCTTTTCCTTCGTCTTCAAGTCATATTCAGGGAGGGCAAAGCCACATCACACCACCTTGACTCCTGGGAAAAGTACGAAGGATTAAGACCAGAAGGCGAGTCGGGGAAGGATCTGAGAGCTGGGCAGCTGTGGCAACAGCCCCTCCCCGTCTTGAGGATCTGAGCCGTTATGGTTCTGTTTTAAAATAAACTAAGATTCAGATGAACAGAAAGTTTGTGTTTCACATTAACATTGTGGCTTTTTCTCAGCTGGGTGTTTTTATTTTCTCTGTCACTTTGCATTATAGAAATAACACAGCTTTCCAAGGGAACAGCTCCATCAGATAAGTAAACAGCATAGAGTGTGTCGCATACAGTGCAGAATTTGAGGCTCCCTGACTCAGGGAAGCCCTGGCCAGAAAGGTCATTGGCTATTGGCATAAAGCATTGCCTTCGGGCTCAATTCTAAATTGGGATGCCAAAGAGCCATACCTCATCTTCTAGGCTATGCTGCTTTGCATTTTCTCATAGGCCAGGAAAGAGGCAGCTGGAAAAATCGCTTACCATACTTGCCCCAACCCTTCCCAGCACAGGTGTGGGCACTGACTACTGCCACCAGCATCCTCAGCCCTGTCCAATCCTAGCACAATGGAGGCCCAATTTAGGAAGATGTCATTATGTTTCTGCCCACCAGGAACGTGAGCTTCAGAAATAGTTACATTCTGTATATGGCAGTCAACATACATTGGGGTAAGAGAGAGAATACATACCCAGATATCCGTCTGAGCCCTTTTATTCCAAACTCCTATACATTGCCTAAGACCTGATTGTCTGACTGGTCTCCTGAATTTGTTCTTGATTTTTATTCTTGACTAGGGGCCCAGTACACTAATTTGTGCACCTTGAAAGGAACTGTGGGCCGCGAGGCTGCAGTGGGTACAGGGGCAGGTCTTGGCCCATCCTTCACCCCCCTGCCTGGCCCCTCCTGCCACAGCCTCCAGTCCCCTGTCTGCCTGCAGCCCTGCTCCCACGCTCCCAGCGCCAGCAGCTGGTGCAAGTGGGGCTGGCGCCATCAGCGGGTGTGAGCTGGGGCTGCTGCCCTGATAGCCCCTAAAAAGCAGGGGGAGGTGGAGAAGCCCTCAGGGGCAATTGGGGCCAGCAGCCACTGTTTGCATCTGCTGACAGCGCCAAGCGATTGGGGCTGGCACCAGGCACGGGCAGTGGGTGCCAGCAGAGCCAGCGCTGGTAGCAGGTGCAAGCGCCAGGCAGGACTGCGGCGCACAGGAGCAAAGAATTTTCAGTAATCACCAGAGGCTCGCCCCATGACAGCGACTGGTGCCTGCCTTGGTCTGGAGCCTCCACTCACCTGCTCCCCCATCCCACCGCGGCCAACACCCGCCATGTTCCGCACACGTCCTCTGGTGGTCCGCTCACATCATAGCAACCGGTTGTTCGGTTGTTCTGTTGTTCGGTCTATTTGCATATTAGGGTTTTATAGAGAGAGATGTTTTTTTCCTGAGGGGCCAGGAAAAAAAGCATGGCCCCTCAGCCCAGACTCCCTCCACAAGGACTTGCACCTGTTTGAGTAACCCTACCACATCCTAAACAGGCCTCCATGATTAGCTTGACATTGACAGAATGAAAAAAATTCTGCTAAGACCCAAACCCCTCTGCCACTGCTCCCCACTCTTGCAATAAGACTCCTTATAGCTCAACCTTAACCCAAATGAAACTCAACTTTGCTTTACATTTGGGATTGGTGATTTAAGTGGTTTCCCTTTTTTCAAAGCAAGGAAGGAACTAACTTGGGAAATTCTGGCTTCAACAGAATTAAAAAGGGTTCTTTACTGCAGAACTTCCCAGAGCCTTTGTTGTGTATCACAAATCTCCAACATGAGCACAGAATATGCAGACTTTTAACAGAGACGCCCTTCCTCCCACAAGAAGCATCTTGTACAGTATTCTATTTACAAGTATATTTTGGGGAATGCTAACATCAAGGGTGGTTAACTGCTTCTTAGAGATATCTCAGGAGATGATTCTGATGGTAAAGAGACTCAGCGGATGGAGACATTTTTGCTGCAATTACTGCTGAGCAAATACAGACCTGGCGGGCATGTAAGTCCTTTCTATCACTTAGTGGGTTTTTTTCTGTTTAGCCCAGACTAGTGTGCATAATTATGACTGAGTTAGACAGACATTTCCAATGTGCAATTTAAGTGAAAGCTGTATTATAGCCTGAGCCAACTCATCTCCTAATCCCATGAGGAAAAAGCTCAAAGTGGACATAAGTTTAAAGGGATCCTCACAAATGAAGGGGAGAGGGAGTGGTGTTTAGATGCTGAAACATCTTTAGGATTCCATTTCCAATCTGAGGTTCTCACAGGAGGGTAACTGGAATCAAGGATATGCAAGAAAAGAAGATGCTCAGTCAAGGATCAAAGCATGCTTAGTGGCCTCCCAACATGCACACACACAAACACACACACACACACACATGCACACCACATATGTGTGCATTCTGCATGTGAACAACATGGGCTGAGACTCTTGTTGTCAGCTTCTACCTGCCACAGCTCTGCCCTATTATGTCAGTGCTGCTTCAACCATACCAGTCCCTTATCCAGCTAGTGACAAAGCTGACTATAATCAGGTCCCTTTGACCACCTTTAAGATGCAGGTATGGTCTAAAGCAGCCGTGGGCAAACTACGGCCCGTGGGCCGGATCCGGCCCGTTTGAAATGAATAAAACTAAAAAAAAAAGACTGTACCCTTTTATGTAATGATGTTTACTTTGAATTTATATTAGTTCACACAAACACTCCATCCATGCTTTTGTTCCGGCCCTCCGGTCCAGTTTAAGAACCCATTGTGGCCCTCGAGTCAAAAAGTTTGCCCACCCCTGGTCTAAAGTCTGTCTCAGCTCTGCCCACTGAGCTGCATCATCCACCTGATGTTCTCCTGCCCATCTTCCCTTTTGTCATTGACTCTGCTGCCAGGTTTGAACTCCCTGTATCTGTTCTTTGGAGATGCTAAGTTGGGGGAGCTCCACCAATTCCTGGAGTCATGTGATGCTCTGCTATACCCCTACCAAATCTTAATTTTACGAACACCCTCTTCAATTGCCCGGAGCTATTTCAGCCTCTTCTATTCTCTCTAGAACAGCACTGCCCGATAGCACTTTCTGCAATGATGAATATGTTCTATATCTATATTGCTCAATGCAATAGCTACCAGCCAGATCATCTCCCCAGATCAATCACTCATAAACCACTTCAGCATCATTCAGCACATTTACTGGCCATGTGGCATAGAATAGTCACTTTCTTGAGCTTCAAATCTGTCATCTGTATAGTGGGATAATTACATGTGCTTCATAGGGACATTGTCAAATGGTAGTAAATGAGGCAATGCTTGTGAAGTGCCTATCACAGAGCCTGTCACACAGCCAGTGCTCCATGTTTATTTCCCTTCTTTTCATCTAAAGGTAAGTCCAGTGACTAAAATGCTCAGATGGTTCATGTTTTTCTGGGTAACCTCAACACTGTCTTGTTCATCCCCTAAAATTCTAAAACCCATAGGGTTTTAAAGAAAAGATTTCGATCATGATTGGAAAATAGTTTTGCTTTTCATCTCCTGCAATGTTCCACAAGCTGGACTTCTCATTCTAGCACTGGTTTCTGAAAAGCCCAGCCTCGATTTCCTTCCTGTGTCAATCAAGGAGTAGCCCCTTTCTGGGGGCGGGGGGTGGCTGGAAGTGAGACCTATTGTTCATTTTCATTGTATAACCTTTCCTCAATTAAAAAGAAAAAGTCCTTTAAAATGTGTAGGATGAAGGCTTGCTTCCTCCCTCTATAAGAGGCCCTGGGGACAGCTGGTAGGGCAACTGCAGCCCAGAGGAAAAAAGGATGGGCGGGGAGGCACTTTGGGGACTCCTCCTACCAGAAGGAGAAGCTGGTCCCACTCTTGAGTAATCCAGAGAGAGGGCTGCTAGAGCCTTCATAACCCTTGAGACACAGGCACAATGTTCTTGAATCTCCAATTATTTAGCCTGTGGTCTCCCCAAATTTCTCCAATTCCAGGTGCTTATGATCCTTATAATCTCATGATTTCCTCTACCTCTGGGGTTCCTGGCTTTCTCAATGTGTAACGAATGTCAAGCTTTTCATCAATGAAAACGTACATATGCACTAACAAACAAAATATAGAACAGAATCCCTCAGAAACAGCATGTTTCAATATAGTAGACTTCATACTAACAAAGTTTGAGTTTCACCAAGACATCATGAAATAGGAACTTAAAAATGAATAGGCTTCCTTGCCTACCACAGGAAAGCCACCCACACCCGACCTCTTCCCTAGACCTCTCTTCCCAATGCCCACTGCCTCCTCTCTTCTTCCTCCCATCCTCCTGCTCTTATTCTGTCTCTCTTCCTCACCTTCTGCCTATTGGAATTCCAAGAACACTTCAGATTCCTCATCCTGTACCATGATGAGCAATTCTGCAACTTCTAACTTTGACTTCAAGGAACTGAAACAAGTAGGAAAACCTGATATTGAATAGTTAGAATACCACCAACAGAGAAGAAATGATTGGGAAGGAGTAAAGAATTGGGTTTGATAATCCAGGAGGAGGCTGTGGGTAGAAGAATAATCAGGAATAGTCAGCTTAGATGTGGCTGGGGTTAGAACATTCAGGAGTCATCAGGTACCTAGAGAAGAGGAAGGTATAGACTTGGCTTGGTGGGAATGCAGACTGGTGCAGCCACTGTGGAGAACAGTATGAAGTTTCCTCAAAAAACTAAAAATGGAACTCCCATTTGACCCAGTGATCCCACTTCTAGGAATATATCCCAAGAAACTAAAAACACCAATCAGAAAGGATATATGCACCCTTATGTTCATAGCAGCACAATTTACAATATCTAAGATTTGGAAACAGCCTAAGTGCCCATCAGCAAATGAGTGGATTAAAAAACTGTGGTACATCTACATAATAGAATACTATGCTGTGGTAAGAAAGAAGGAATTCTTACCATTTGCAACAGCATGGATGGACCTGGAGACCGTTATGCTAAGCGAAATAAGCCAGTCAGAGAAAGATAAATATTACATGATCTCACTCATTTGTGGAATATAATGAACAACATAAACTGATGAACAAAAACAGATCCAGAGACAGAGAAGCATCGAGCAGACCATCAAACCTCAAAGGGAAGTTAGGGGAAGGCGTGGGTAAAGGGGAGAGTTCAACCAAAGGACTTGTATGCATGCATATTAGCCTAACCAATGGACACAGACACCAGGGGGATGAGGGCATGAATGGGAGTATGGGGGACGGAGGGGGCGGGGGTAAGGACACATATGTAATACCTTAATCAATAAAGAAAAAACAAAGAAACTCAGGTTGTTCTCCAGAGTTGCAGATGATCATGTTAAGTTGAGGTCATTAGGGTGGATCCTAATCAAATATGAAGTTTGGACGTCCACACACACACACACACACACACCAGGTTGTTCTCCAGAATTGCAGATGATCATGTTAAGTTGAGGTCATTAGGGTGTATCCTAATCAAATATGAAGTTTGGACGTCCACACACACACACACACACACACACACACACACACACACACAGAGGTAGAGCACTATGTGATGATGAAGGTCGAATTCAGAGTGGCCTATTCACAAATGAAAGAATGATGGCCAGCAAACCACCAGAAACTGGTAGAGACGCATGGAACAGATTCTTTCTTAGAAGTAACCAACCCTGCCCACACCTTGACCTCAGACTTCTAGCCTCCAGAACCGTGAGACAATTCATTTCTGTTGTCTAAGCCATCAGTTTATGGTATCTCTAGGAAACAAATATGATGTCCTTAGAAAAGTTCCCCAAAGTGCAAATATTTGGTCAAAGGGTATGAATAATTTTAAGGTTCTTGATATATTTTGCCAGGTTGCAAAATTTCCCAATTTTTGGTGATTTCTAACTCCATTAACTGTGACTGAGAATATTTGTTTCATCATGATCTCTCCAGAATGCTATTGTTTTTATAAACTTTGCTAATTTATTTGACAAACTATATCACACCAATTTTGTATTCAAATTTCTTTGATTACCCCTGAGATTAAATACTGTCTACATTTATTAGTCATTTTTGTTTCCTATATTATGAGCTCTGTGTCCTGCCCAGGTCTTTTGAAGTGATATACATTTTTAATTTTTGGAATTATGGATTTTTCCTGTTCTATTTGCATGAATCCCTTTTATAGCATAGATCATAACTTTTTTTTTCTGGCATGCTTAATGCAAATATGTCTCTGATGTGTTATTTTTATTTTTCTTCTCATGCTTTGAATATATATTCTGACAGACAACATTTTTGAGGGCTTTTAAACTTAAATATACAAAATGCTTATGCTATTTATGCCAGGATGAAATTTTGTTATAAAACATAATATTCAATTAGTCTAGAATGTAGGATTTGGGGATAGGGTGTTAATTGAGGATTTCTTTTGTTTTATTAACACATCACTAATCTAGTAATCCCTTACCAACTAGTTCTTTATCTTTCTCTTTCCTACATTTTGAAAGTGCATGTATATATCCTATATAATAATAGGCTAATATGCAAATCAACCAAACGGCAGAACGACCAGTCACTGTGACATGCACTGACCACCAGGGGGCAGACACTCAACACAGGAGCTGCCCCCTGGTGGTCAGTGCGCTCCCATAGGGGAGCACAGCTCAGCCAGAAGCCAGACTCAAGGCTGGTGAGCACAGCGGCAGTGGGGGGAGCCTCTCCCACCTCTGCAGCAGTTGGACATCCCCCAAGGGCTCCTGGACTGCTAGAGTATATCTATACTAATAAAAGGGTAATATGCTAATTAGAGCAGACGTCTTACAGACAACCTTCTGGACGTCCTTCCGGACAAAGCCACAGCGGCTGCGAGGGCCAAGGCTCAGGCAGCCAGACGGGGGTGCGAAGGGCCAGGCTCAGATGGCTGCAAAGGACCCAGGTTCAGGCCGGCAGTGGCAGCAGCAGTGGGGCAATGGGGGCAGTGCCTTCCCCTGATCCACCATGTTGCCTCCTGCAGAGGGAGGCCAGACTGTGGCTTAGGCTGGGGCAAGGCAGAGGCAGTTAGGGGTGATCGGGCTGGCAGGGGAGCAAGTTAGGGGCAATCAGGCTGGTGGGGGACAAGGTAGGAGCGATCAGGCTGGCAGGGGGGCAAAGTAGGGACGATCAGGCCAGCAGGGGGGCAAGTTAGGGGTGATCAGGCAGGCAGGCAGAGGGGTTAGGGGCAATCATGCAGGCAGGCAGGTGAGCAGTTAGGAGCCAGTGGTCCTGGATTGCAAAAGGGGTGTCTGACTGTGGGGAGCAGGCCTAAACTGTCAGTAGGACATTCCCTGAGGGCTCCCAGACTGTGAGAGGGCACAGGCTGGGCTGAGGGTCCCCCCTCCCCCATGAGTGCACAAATGGGGGGCAGGCCTAAACTGTCAGTAGAACATTCCCTGAGGGCTCCCAGACTGTGAGAGGGCACAGGCTGGGCTGAGGGTCCCCCCTCCCCCATGAGTGCACAAATTTTTGTACACTGGGCCTCTAGTATTTAATAATTATGAAGTATATATAATATGAAGTATATATAATAATTATTCCCATTTTTCAGGGGAGGAAATTGAGATTCTGGGAGGTTAAGCCATTGTTCTAAGGTTGGGCAGCTGGAATGTGGATTAACAGGCTGGGAAGTCAGTCCAGCTCAGAGCCCACATCAACCACAATGACACCATTCTGTACAGACTCCCCATGCTTGCAGGAAGGTGAGAGATTCAATAGCAGTCTGATGGCTGAGAGGGGCTGTGGTGTGCTTTTTCTCACCCAAATCGTGGATATAGAAGAGTTATTGAATCAATTAGCAATTGGATCTCATTTAGAGAAACCTACTAGATCAACTCCAATCAAACCTCCAACCACCCATGCACAGACTTGGCATTCCCAGCCCCTCAGCAAGACTGCAGTGGACACAAATCACATTGCAATGAAGGCCTTGTTGCCCCAGATATGAGGAGTGCTGGTGGCCACACCGTCCACCTGTCAGCCCCTTCCACAACTGCCTCAACTGCCCAGTTGACCCATCTCACCCAAGCTCACCCTGAATCCAATGACTGACTGATACCATGGTGTAAACACTCAGCCCCTTAGTCAACTTGGGACAATTCTGAAATGGCCATTTCACCTCCAGATTTCCCCATGTAGTCAATCAAGGTTGTCCTTGGGCTGTATCACAAGCTGGATCTTTCCCTCCTCCCACTTCTGTTCCCTCACCTCCTGTCCACAGATGCAGAGCCCAAAGACATTGCTAGTAAACACTCTGCTTGCTAAACTCGGTCTCATCTGCATCCCAGGGAACCCAACTGGCAATAGAGACAGCTCTGTCTGAAGCCACTTCAGGTACAGCCTTGCCACAAAAAGTGACAGTCCATGGTCTACCTGTAGACTTCCCTGGGGCCCAATCAGCATATTCAGTAGCTCTGTAAATCCACCAGAACTTTCCAGTTGAAACTGACTCCTTCTCTCTTTTTCAAAATATTCACCAGATTGTCATCATTTATGGTCTCCTGTTGCAGCAACCAGCCCCAGCCCTAGACTCTCAGTCATAGATCAAGGCAAAAACAGTCGGGAGTTTGCAGCCAAATATAGTAAAAAATGTTGAATATATCACCTTCCCGCACCAAAATGGTACTGCTTTAGCAAGTCTATTTTCTTTCTCCACTCCTTGATTTAATGGCTTCCTCTGGTTTATGAAATATTTTTTACCCAGGGCCCACTGCAAACATCTTTATAAAATAGAGTTCATCTTTGAACAGGTCACTTTCCTATTGAATTTTAACATTTTAAGAAGGAAAGGGGGAGTATTTCTGACCCAGATCTTCTCTGAACAAGTATTTAAGTGGGTTCCTAGATGCCAGGATTTAAGCTCTGCTGACAGCCAATGTAATCATCAGCTTGTAAAACAAAGTCTGAAGTTCACGCCTGTAGAGAGCACAGTGAACAGGCTCAAATCACTCCAGTGATGTGGCATAAACAATTTAATTTCTGCCCATGGCCACGGTGCTAGTCTTGACTTCATACAGTTAGTAAGTGATAAAGCCAAAATCTGACCAGCCTGATTCTGATTCCATGCTCTTTCAACCATACTGTGCAATTAACAAATATTTAGCGGGCATCATTTTTTTTGTGTGTAAATATAATATTTCTGAAATACCTGTGAGTGTTAACTTATAGATGATCTAGTTTTTCTCTGATTGTCTAGGAAAAGGAGCTCCAGGGAAAGGGGCAAGGATGCCTCCAGAAGAAAAACAAAGGGAAAGAGAGGATTGGGGAAGGAAGAAAGCTAGTGGACATCCCTGTGAGCATTTATACAGCACTTATTGTTGCCTAAAGTGTACTAATTACTTTAATGATACTATTTCACACTCAACTTAAGAAACAAGTACAAAAGTACCTCAAAAACTGAATATACTTGGACCCTCTGTTCAGAGAACAAGCCAGGATAATGAAGAATGTTCTTATTCTGCTCCTGAGTTTCAAGGAATGAGTGCAAGAGTTCAGATAGCATGGAACGTGATCAGAAATGTATCAGCATCTGTTCAGTTCCCGTACTTGGATAGTGAAAGTCCAAAGAGCAATGTGGACCTGTACTGTGTTTGTCTTCAGTTTGCCGATGAAGACTGGCAGTCACAGAGGTCATGTACTTTGTCAGGGTCAGCCCATTATGGATGGAACCAGAATTGGGGCCCAGTATAAATCCCAGTCTAGAGCTTTGTGCTTCCTCCCAGTCTAACAGGGATGGGATATTACGTCTGTTTGGAAGCTGAGCAGGAGTTGGAGTGGGGCGCAGAATGAAGGATGAATGGGAAATAGTAAGTAACTGGGAAAAGTGGCAGCTGAGAGCAGGGGCTAAAGGCAGACAATGTTTAGCCTGATATTCTTTGTCTGGCTTCTCTTTGCAGCACCACGCACATATCAAGGCATCTTTGATTCCACATGTCTTGGGCATGCCAGTGTGTACCATCATCCATTTCCAACCAGCCCCAGCAAATGAAAGGAGGGAAAAATACTTTTCTGACTGGCAGAATTCATCAAAATGAATTGGCAACACCTATCAGCCTGAAACAGCAGTTTGCAACTTGCCCGGCAACAAATCTTTCTGGGGACATTATCTCACAGGAAACAACACAGGATAAATTCTTAGCACAATATGATTCCTCCCTCCCTTTACCTCCTCCCCACTTCAGAAAGATTTAACATCTAATTCAGGTTTGGACGAGCTGCCTCATCTCTGGAGAAACACTGTTGATCTCTGTCGGACCCCACGGCCTTGGGCAGAACAAACTGGAGGAAGGGGGAAGCGTGGACCAGAGGCAGTGATAAATAAACACATTACTGCCGCCTGTGACGGAGCACCATGACCTCCAACACAAGTGCCGAGTTGCAGCTGTTTAACACAAGCCACCCTATTTCCTGCAACCCCAGGGTCTTAAAGTGCCAAAGCAAGAGAAAGATGCCCAACGAGTCAGCCCCTTCTATCAGAACCTAGAGACAGTTGGCTCGCTGGCTCCCATCAGAATAAAAAGCATAGAAGGAAGGAGAGATGTGGAAACTATTTCTCATTGAGGAAACTGAGACGCCAATTCAGAAGAAGTAGCTAAATGGGCCAAGGCCACATACTAAAAAGTGGTAGAGTGAGGATCGAATGGAAAACTTGTTTACAAGTAATTTCATGGGAGGAATGAGTTGTGAATCAGTACAATTTGTTGTTGTCACTTTAAAGAAAATATCATTTTTTCCCTAGTGAACCTGATCCAGGCTACCATTCATTGAGTTTGAATCTTTACACACATACACAATCTTATAACACTGACTATAGGAAAAATGGCTCAGTATTAATTATTTAAATTAATTAAAGCTAGAGATAATCACAGTAGAACCACATAACTATCCTAATCTTACGGAAATGAATAACAAATCTTTGTTGGAAGAAGCAAAAGTACCCATCTTTAAAGAAAACTATAACTCATGAATTGATAAAGCAAAAAGACATGCTTGAATGCTACAGAAAAGCCAACATTTCTGTGTTGTACCCTGGGAGCTGGAAGAGATCTTGCCATCATCCCATCCCAGTTTCCTGGAGGTAGAACAGAGAATCAGAGACAGCACGAGCTGCCCAAGGTTGCACAGCTTCTACACAGCAGAGCTGGGAAAGAAGATGGTCCCCTGACCCTCTGCCAAAGATCTGTCCTTGGAGCACTTCACATTATCTTTTTTTTATCACTGAAAAAAATAAAATACAGAGAACTTGGGCTGTAGAATGTTTTAGTTAAGAGGAGATGCACCAACCAGTTTGTGACAAGCACCATTTTAACAAAGAGCCAAGTGGGTCTGGGAAAATTTCCAGAAGAAAGGCCATTGTCTATGATCTTGACTAAGAACTCACTTAACTTAACAGATAGCATCATGCCTGGCCCATAGGAGATGGCCCATAAATATGTGTGGAACTGACAAGTTACCTTTCACATCAGACAAATGAACAGTATAATCTCTCAGCAGTCCCCGTTCTAGATAGTTCTCTGACACTGAATCTTGTTTATGTCTTACAAGTGTCTCCCATTGTTTATGTCCTTACTTCCATTTCCCCCTGTATCTCCACACGAATATTGTTCTAGAGCAGTGATGGCGAACCTATGACACGCATGTCAGAGGTGACACGCGAACTCATTTTTTTGGTTGATTTTTCTTTGTTAAATGGCATTTAAATATATAAAATAAATATCAAAAATATAAATCTTTGTTTTACTATGGTTGCAAATATCAAAAAATTTCTATATGTGACACGGCACCAGAGTTAAGTTAGAGTTTTTCAAAATGCTGACACGCCAAGCTCAAAAGGTTCTCCATCACTGTTCTAGAGGGACAAGAACCATATCGTTTGTTCACCAACCCACCAGACGCACCAGCAATCTCTGGATACTCACTAAATGTGAGCTAAATGAATGAGTGTGTCCGTGGTCTTCCTTGCTGGGACTATTCACTAATATTGTCTGTCTCTCTGCTTTTGGTTGTAAGAGCGATCCATAAACTCGTAAAATGTGAGCATCAAAAGAGGTCTGAGTGATGCCTCTATTTTGATGGGTTCAAATGCCTCTATTCTGACAGTTGAAAAAAAAAGTAAGTGTATTGGAAGGGAATTTTTTTCCAAGGCTGTGTATCTTGTCCAAGGCAGACTTTAGACTAGACTCTAGTTCAGTGCTTATTCCATGACACTGTGTGTATGAATATGTACACACACCGTTTAGGCTTGTCTGTATACTCATGCATACATTGTGTGTGTGTGTGTGTGTGTGTGTGTGTGTGTGTTTGTGTTCTTTGTAAAGTGAGACCATTGGCTTTGTCACGAGTATTTTCATGACTGAGGTTTCTGGAAAGCAGTCATTTCCACTGTGGTGGCAGCCATGGAGCTGCTGCTCATGGGAACCTGCTGCAGGGAGCATGGATGATTGACAGCCTCGAGCTGCCACACCTTTAAGTCCATCATGCTGTTCATGTGCAGCCAAGCTTCCCTCACTCTCCTAGCCAATGACTGAGCACTCCAGGGAGTATTAAAATAAGACCATGTTTCCCTAACCCCCTAACTGGGTTGCCTCTAACTGGCAACTTTGGTGGTAAAACTTCCCCATCGGCCAGGACAGAACTTTGTTAGAACCAGGCTGCAATCTGGGGCTCCTCCAGCCCAATCCTGCCCCCTCTCTCCAGCCTTAGGTGTCAGCCCTGCATCACTGTGTGAAGACACTCCCTGCCTAGTTTTACTTCCTCCCTTTACCCTGAACAAATGTTTCCCAGAATCAATCTGATGTCTGGTTGGTGTCTGATTCTCCACGACCCAATGGACGGACCCAGTGCTGTTAGTGTTCATGATGACTGACCCTCCACCCTGGTCCGCCTGATACTTGATTCTCTGAGACTCACAGGCCACTCTGTTCCCTAAGCCTGGATGTGGGAGCCTCCTGCTCCCATCCCCACTCGAGTAGTATGTGGTGCCCCCACCTCTCTCTAACTCCCCACTCCCCATGCCAATGTCCCCAGTAGGCTCACTGGATATGAACATTGCCAGGGAACCCATCAAAGCCACCCAGAGCCCATGAGGCAAACATGGAAACATTCAAAATCAGATCCACAGCTGTTAGAGCCATGGCCTCAGTGGAAAGGTGGAGACACCCAGCAGAGAAGGAAGGGGACCCCTCCACAAGGACACATAGCTTGGCAGTGGCTGTGCTCAGGTCAGCGATGAATGGCTAGACCATCCACTGCCTCGGTTGAGTCCTTAGAGGAGAGCTGAGTGCCCCAAAACTTCCTTCCCCTGACCCTCCCTTGAGGCAAAGTTTCCTGCTCTGGTTAGGGATGACCCTGCTTAGCTTATTTTTCCTTTCTTCCTAGCCTTGTCCCCAAAGGGCTTTAATGATTCTCAGCTGCTGACAGGCCTTCCAGGGCCCTCCAGTGCCTCACTGCAGGACCCAAGCTCAGAGGGGGATTCACACCCCATTGTCACTCCTTACTTTTCAGACTCCTGTCCTGGCTTTGATGGGTTCAGAGCTTTTCCCTCTATTCATAGTGAAAACAAGGGCTGAATCCTGTTTCTGAATCTGAACTGTGCTACCCAATACCACCCCCCATCTCCCACCCACTACACACACACATCCATGTGCACACATATGCGCATTCACATGTGCATATGAACACATGTATGTGCACACACATGTGCACAGTCCAGGGTCCAGGAAGTCTAGCCTGGCATGGGTCAACCCTAGCAAAGGCATTTTGTAAGATCCCACCTCTAGATCTCCTGGTTCACCTGCCTCCCAGGTAAAGGTGTGTACCCCACACCTTGCCTGCTCCCTTCAAGGTTGAGAAGGCAAGTATGTAACATGAACAATAATTCTCATTGAGCACCAGTGCCAGGCACCCCGCTAAGTTCCTTTTATAAATTCTTTCATTTAATCTGCACAAAGAAACGTAGGAGCTGACACTACTCCATTTTTACAGAAAAAGAAACCAAAGCTCAGAGAGGTGAAGTAACTCACTCAGGGTCACAGAGCTAGGAAAGAGCAGAGCCGGGTTTGGCTTTTTAACCCAGGGCAATAGGGTAGAGATTTAGGAAGTCCCATAGCGGTAATACAGCCCTGCTATAATGAGAGGGATGGAATAGTCTGCTTTCAATGGTTTCTTTTCAGGAGAATGTGTTTTCTGAAAAGAGCAGTGAGTGAAACAGGTGTTATCCCTTCCCCCCCAAATCCAGCACCATAAGGAATTTGGTGGACTAACAGCATGCCTTCTGTGCCATGGGCTTGCAAGCAAAGGGGGCCTGTGCCACTGTGGGCTTCAGTGATGGATTCCCAGTTGAGTGACCCCTGGCCCGAATCTTGGAAAATACATGTTAGATGGGAAATTTAAAAAAGGGGTGGGTCACTCTGGACAGAGGGAATGTCATAAATAGGCTTAGAGGGAAGACATGGGCCAACATATTAGGGAAATAGTATAAAGTGAGTATAGCTGAGGATGGGGCAAAAAAATAGTAAGACTTTCTGGTGCAGGGCCTTGATGGCATGATAAGGAATATAAATTTATTCTGTGGGTAGGCACTGGGGCCGGGTGGCAAGGCACAGCCTGAGAGTAATCTGCTCAATTGTCACCTTCAGCAGCCACTCTGGCAGAGATTCTGATTAAAATAGGGGGGGGGGGCGGCTGGTGATCCAATCTGCCAGCCCTTGTGGTGGGAGAAAGTGAAGCCTCAGGAAGGGCATCAGGATCAGGGAGGAGAAAGGAGCCGGGGGTGTAAAAGTTCATGACCTCAAAAAAACTCTAAGTTAGTTTGGGAAGTCAATTTCAGTTGACTGTATTCAACTCAAACGTTTTCTAAACAAGGATGTTTCAGTCCTGGGACAGAAATAACAGCAGACATTTATCAAACACCTTTTACCACCCTAGGGATTAAATTCCACATGGCAACCCAATGATGACTACTGCTATGCCCATTTGACAGATGAAAAAACTAAGGCTTAGAAAGGTAAAGTGACTCCTCCAGAGTCCTGTAACCACTGAGTTCCAGAGCAGAGTTTCAAGGTATGGTATCCTGACTCCAGAACCCAGATAGCATCTCCCCACATTTTGTCAGGGACAGAAATTGGAGGCAAGGGACCTGGTTCAGTGCAGTGTCCCTCTGCTTTCTGGAAGAGTGGTCTGATGGCGGTTACTTCTGTCTGTCCAAACCCAGTTTTTCAGTCTCAGCCCTACCGACATTTGGGGCTGGTTAATTCACTTTGGGAGCTGGTCTGTGTATTCCTGGCCTCTACCCACTAGGGCCAGTGGCACCTGCACCCCGAAGTTGAGACAACCAAAACTATCTCTGAACTTTTCCAAGTGTCCCCGGGGCGGTAGAGGAGAGCAAATTGCCTCCTGTTGAGAATCACTGATACAGTGTAATCTTTTCTCAGAATGTCCTGGCCGGAGAGAGCTGGCAATTGAAAGACATTAAAATCGGAGGCTGGTGAGGTGTTCCTGGATGTAGCTGTGCTCAACAGGAGATCCCTCTGCTCTGCAGGCTCTCCCCAGAGCGCTCAGGGCAGGGAGGTCTGCTCACTGAGACTGCTCAGTCCTGTGCCCTGGCCATAGAGAGGACCATACTTTGAGCGGGGGGAGGGAAGGGAAGTCCTCTGGGATCCAGAACGTATTTGTATGAATTAAAGGGTCAGAGTTTAAGTGGACAATTCTGAGCTAGTCACCTGAGAGCTCAAATCATCTTTGCTCCTCTGCATATTAACTCCCCTCGGTGTCCTATTTAATGATTTAATGATGTTGACCTCTGAAGTTCTTCAAAACTGAGGAATTGGTACACCTCTGAGGCACCCCTGAGCTGGAGGTCCCCAGAAGCACCATTCTGAGGCCCCTCTTCCTCCTGCGGGCCTTGCCTTCGGGGCCACCACAGGCAGAGTCTGGGCAAGCTCAGGCTTTGGGTTAGGTCCCAAGGAGCAGGTCTGGAATTTAGAAGGAGAGTTTAGCAGAAGAATGGAGGCAAGAGGGAGAGATGCCTAATGAGATTCCACTTTCCCTTTCTCTGTTCTAGGAAGGGTGGGGAAGCATGAGACTTGGTTGCAAGGTCTGTAAGGAGGATTTTCTGAAAGGTCAGAGGCCTCTGGGGGACCTTGCTGAAGTTGGCAGCCCCTGCCTTGACTTTTCCAAACAAGTCTGACCCCCTGGGTGTTTTATTAGAATCTTTATGTTTAGACATCAAAATGTCCTTGTTTGAAAGACACTACAGATGCAGGTGCTTTCTCAAGGATGCTTATCCTGCTGTTTGTATCTAGAGGTTAATTTTAGTTCAAGCTGTTGTGACAATAAAAGCCTAAGGAGGCAGGTGAACAGGGCTTTTTGCTCCTAAAGCAAAACAGCCCCTTAGCCTCTCTTTCACAGAAATGTGTGTCAGAGTAATCTATTCATCCGTCGCTCAGGGTCTGTGGGTCAGCCCCGGCAAGGAAGGACTTTCATTTTGTATTTGATCATTTCTGTAATGAGGATTCATCTCATACTTAACATTCACATTTAAAGGGGCAGTATATCTTTGGCCTTTCAAGACCTGCTGATAAATTGATGGTGGGAGCTACAAATAACTGCACTTTAGAATCAAAGAAATGTGCTATAAACCAAATAAATGCTTAAAATTGATTATTACATGTGTAAAGATACATTTTTATACATAAGTGCATTTAAAACCATAATATATATGGGAGATCATATTATCTTCATTTACAGATGAGGGAATTGAAATGCAAGGTACTAAAGGTGACACAGTTGGTAGGAAAAGGAGGATAGAAGCCCCAGGCAGTCTATGGTGACAGCATCCCATTATTTGGGCTCAATCTTTACTCCTCAACCCCCCAAATCCCAGTGTTCCAGTTCCTGTCTTTGGACTCTTTGTCCTCACATATGCCAAGTTCATTCCCACACAAACACAAGCATCTTTGGTCCTCAGACTATCCTGGTCTAAGTTTGCCTTTACAATGTACGTCAAGTCTCCAACAGGGCTAAATGAAAGGCAAAATGAGAAATCCTCTGAATGTCCTGCCCCATGCATAGCATCTAGTAAAACCAGCAATAGCTTTATAAAGCCTGAAATTTGTACCAGTTCCTGTTTTAAATGCTTTGCACATATTAACTCATTTAGTCTCAAAACAAGCTTTCTATGTTATATTATTACTAGTGGCCCGGTGCATGAATTCATGCACATTGAAAGGAAATTAATTAGAAGAAATATTTTAATATTGCTATTCGCCCTTTCTCTATAATAGAAGTGTCAACCAAGTTCATGATTGACAATGACATGATCAAAACACATGCATGTGATTGGCACCAGTGAGAG
>NW_005362843.1:0-220 GCF_000412655.1 Myotis brandtii
GAGGGAGATTATGTGATATTTATCTTTCTCTGACTGGGTCATTTTCCTTAGCATAATGCTGTAGAGTTCCATCCATGCTGTTACAAATGGTAAGAATTCCTTCTTTTTTAACACAGTGTAGTATTGTACATTGTGTAGATGTACCACTGTTTTTTAATCCACTCATCTGCTGATAGGCACTTAGGCTGTTTCCAAATCTTAGCTATGGTAAATTGTGCTG
>NW_005362844.1:0-238 GCF_000412655.1 Myotis brandtii
CTAAAATCATCCTGTTATTTCTGTGCGGTTGGCTTCCATGGTTAGGCTGGCTCACGTGGCCTTGTGTGCCCTGCCTCCGTTCCACTTGCCTTTGTTTCCTGTGGGGCACTGCCCTGTCTGCCTGCCTGTCAATCAAGCTGACTCCTCTCAAAGGTCCTGGGAAGATGAAGGTTGAGGCCAAGCATCCTAACCCACGTGGGCCTGGGTTCTCTTGTCCTTGAACAACAGCGGGGGCGAC
>NW_005362844.1:408-1136 GCF_000412655.1 Myotis brandtii
CCAGGCCCAAGCGGATGCTGTTCTCCACCCTGTAATCCCAGGAGGCGGGGCCTGGAAGCAGAGGGCAGTGGTCACTGACAGGTGGACAGGTTCAGGCCAGGCCCTAGGAGGCTGGAGCGCCTTCTCAATGGGGGGGACCTGCCCCTTCCTCTACACCCTGTGCACACTCCCCGATGGCTGAGCTGTCTGGGAGGCTGTTTCTGTGGGTGAAGGTGTCACTTCTGTGGGTGGGAGGGTGATGGCAGGGCTTGTTGCTAGGAGACAGGAAGAGGTGACAGACGTCTCAGGCAGCTGCTGCCCTTCACTGGATGCCCTGCCTCCTGATTCCCGCAGGGAACTTCCCTCCATGGGGAGCACCCAGGCCCCCCCCCCCCCCCAGGAATACCTCCACCTGCAGCACCTCAGGACCCTTAGGTGCACGTCCCCAGGTGCCACAACCAGTCACCTAGAGGACCCCAGGGCGGGCCCAGCTGCAAAATGCAAACCTGCATTTCATCAAACTCCAGCAGGGAGCGAGGGCATCTCGTTCCTGGCTCTCACCACACCCCCACCCCCAGCCAGGGGTTGAACTGGTCTCTTGCTGTTGAGGATGTAAATGTCACTGCGCTCCCTGTGTGCCCCACTGTGAGAGAGGCAGAGCCCCTGCTCACGGGCACCCCACTGCGCACTACCCAGCAGAGTCCGAGGAGATGACGCCCAGGCTTTGGTCCCCCTCCCAGCCCACGTTC
>NW_005362845.1:0-749 GCF_000412655.1 Myotis brandtii
TTAGGTCACAAAACAAGTCTTAACAAATTTAGAAAGACTGAATTCATATCAAGCATCTTTTCTGACCACAATGGTAGAAAACAACAAAAAATTTCAATTGCAAGAAGAAAACTAAAAATTTCACTAATATGTGGAGATTAAACAACATGCTTCTAAACTACCAATGGGTCAATGAAGAAGTCAAAAGGAAAGTAAGAAAAGACCTTAACACAAATCAAAATGGAAATACAACTGGCCAAAATATGGGATTCAGCAAATGCGGTTCTAAGAGAGAAGTTCATAGTGATGTCTACCACAAGAAACAAGAAAAATCTCAAATAAACAACTTAACTTTACACCTCAAGAAACTAGAAAAAGATGCAGGTGCATGAACACACTAAATGTGCACCTATATTTAGATCAAGTCCTCCTGAAAGACAACTGAAGGACAATTGAAGAGCTTCTGTGCAACAAAGAAGAGAGAGAGACCATACAGAGAAGATAGGGGAAATGTAGGAGCCTCCCAAAATCTAAAAGAACCTATCATGACGAAGGAGCCAGGAGTGCCATTGTTTATATTCCCCCTGAACTTGGATAGTGCAGGTAAAAATTCTATCCAGGTAGTATGTTAATTATGCCCCAATTTATAAAAAAAAAAAAACATGTGAGAGATATAATGAAAACATAAGCATTGATAGTAGATCATCAGGTCTATTTAGGGTGTAAATTTTTTTGTGCAAGATCCAACTATTCTTGCACTAGAAATTTAC
>NW_005362846.1:0-518 GCF_000412655.1 Myotis brandtii
TTTTACCATGTAGTATGTTAATGTATTACAATGAGAACATCATCAGGCTAGGGGTTACCACTAGGTGCTGAAAGGGCGAGGACTACGCCCTCCATCTTACCCTGTGTCCTCCATTTTGGGGTAGCCATGTGCTCGGCAAGGAGCTTCTTCCCGGAAGTCTAAGCCTCTGCTAGCCACACCCAGGAACAAGACACCGACTTGCGCCGGGCCCACAGTCCCCTCTCCTACCCTGACTCCACCCCCCTATAAAACTCCTCTTCACGCCGGGCTAGGCCTCTCTCTGTGCTTCCTGCCGCTGCGTCGGCGAGGTGGGGGAGCCGAGCTAGCTCGAATAAAAGACTCTCTGCTTTTGCATCGGACTCGGCTGGCTCCCTGGTATGGTCTAATGGGGATCTTGAAATCTGGGCATAACAGTGCAATTATTTGCCATGTTGGATCCAGCGCGTCTGCCAGTTGTAAGCTATAAATCCAATCCGATGGGTGTGGTCTTCCCTCTTCTTGACAACTACTGTAGTTTT
>NW_005362847.1:0-806 GCF_000412655.1 Myotis brandtii
AACAAGTTGATATGTACCCTGATTATGAGAGATGGTACTAATGGGCCCGAGTAGGTGCTGCACAAATCTCCCAGGGATGAAAAAAAAAAAATCAGTTTTTCAAGTTAAAGTCATATACTAGTATAAGGTGTGACTTAGTTCATGCTGACATAGACTTTGGAGTCTCTAGAATTTTCTACCAATAATGAATATCTTCTGAGTACAAAGAACTTTATGGGTAATTTAGAACATGCAAACACGAGTAAAGTCTTCTTATATCCTTATTAGGCTTATAAAATACAAGGGAGCAATAAAGGAGCTTTATGGTACAATCACTCTAAGGAGAATGTGCTGAGTGCTGTAGCGTGGTAAGACCAAAAATGCCCTGAGAACACCAATGCTGGAGAAGGAACTTCCTGCTGGGAACATCAGAAGATGCTCTCATAGAGGGGGTTATTCGTGCTGAGTCCTAATGGTTAGACAAGAAACAGCTTAGGAAATGTAGGTAAAGAAAAGGCATGGAAATGGGAAGCTATAAGAACTTCTACTAGTTTCAAAGTGTTAAGCTAGAGATTAGAAATAGTAGCATCTCAGGCTAAGATACTTAGAAAGATACCTATGGCCCTACGATGGAGATCCCGAATCGCTTACAATATGGAGTTTGGGTTTTATTTAATGATTCAAGGTTTTTGAGTTGGATAATGACATAATCAAAGGTGCCCCCCTCCTTTTCTTAATTTTGACCGTTAGTACATACGGCGAGTTAGAGTCATAGAAGTTGGGCAACCAGTAACTAGGCTACTGTAATAGTATAGCCGAGATGAAGT
>NW_005362848.1:0-593 GCF_000412655.1 Myotis brandtii
CATTTGGAAAAATATTACTCTGAAGAATCCATAAAAAGGACTAGCAAAGAAAATCAGAAAATCTTAAAGCAGGTCAATATATTTTTCTCCTTATATAATTCCTCCAAAACTTGGCAATACGTAATAAATAAATCATGGCAATACATTTCTTTGCATAAATTCAATAAGACCAGTTTCCATCAGTGGTTTTATTAACTGAAAACTTTAGCTGGAGTATCATGTTTTAAAGAGCCCTGTGTGAGCTCTGAAGACTTGAAGCCAATAAGAGTGCCATGAAGAAAGCCTGGTATCCTGCTTGGTAGCCCTGAAAATAGCTAGTGCTGGAGCATCAGGCCCATACCCTACCATCACTGGCGGTTGGTCAGAGTAGAAGGGGGGCAATAAGGGTGCCTCTGCGTCCCTGCGGAACCCCCATGCACTCTAGGCCGCAAGGAGTAGGAAGGCTGCTGAGAAGGGCCTTGAAGCCTAGGGCGTGGGCCCAGGTGGAGTCGCTGCAGGTGAGGGATTCACCTAACTCAGCAGATACTGCAGGCAGGCTGGATGGCTTGGCTTCCCAGCCCTACGGGGCACATTAAGATTCAATCATGAAATTC
>NW_005362849.1:0-570 GCF_000412655.1 Myotis brandtii
TTGGGGCGGTGCTGAGTGTGAGGTGGGACAGTGCAGATGAGGGACCGAGGGGGTGCGGGGGTTTCTATGTAGGAGATGCCAGGATCCAGGCGGAAGGGCGCTGGGCCAGTTGTGAGGGTGCCCTGGGGGGAGCGTGGGGGGACACTGGAGGTCACCTGGTCCCCCCAGAAGGGCCCTCATGCCTCCTCCCGCTCACTCCCCCCCCAGGACCCCGACTCTAATACGCAGAGCCCCTCGCGCTGTTGACACGTTCTCCAGTCCGGGTAGAATGTGACAGACACCTCATCCCACCTTCCGCACACCTGCACACCCGTCAGGACGCAGGGAGGAGGAGTCTAACCTAATTCCCGCCGCAGCCGGGCCTGGCTGGGGCCCAGGGCGTGTGCTCCCTGCCCAGCCAGCCCTCCTCCCGGCCTCCTGCCTCCTGCCTCCTGCCTCCTGCCTCCTGCCTCCTCTCTTCAGGAATTCGCTTCCTCCTGACACGGGATGTGATGCTGTGTCTGAGGCCCTTGTCTTACCTGCTGGGGACGGCGGGGGGCTCCTTCAGTTTCCAGGGGGCACTGGGGAAGG
>NW_005362850.1:0-623 GCF_000412655.1 Myotis brandtii
TGAGTTCGCTGCCCCAGTAATGTGGCTCTTGGGTTCCACTCTGAGCTGCTACAATGTGCGCCTCTGACTGCCGGCATCCAGTCCCCACGGTTGGACAGATTTAAAAAAAAAAATGAAACTAGACCACCAACTTACACCATACACAAAAAGAAACTCAAAATGGATAAAGGACTTAAATGTAAGCCGGGAAACAATAAAAAGTTTAGAAGAAGCCATAGGCAGAAAAATAGCAGACATATGTCATAGCAATATCTTCAGTGATAATAGCTCCTAGGGCAATGGAAACTAAGGAGAAAATAAAATAATGAGACTGCATCAAAATAAAAAGCTATCTTTGCTAAGGGTTTAATCTCTAAAATTTACAGGGAACTCATACAACTTAACAAAAGAAAAATAACAATACAATAAAAAAATGGGCAAAGGACCTAAATAGATACTTTTCAAAAGAGGACATACAGAAGGCCAAGAGATATATGAAAACATGCTCAAAGTCACTAATCATCTGAGAGATGCAAATCAAACTGACAATGAGGTACCACCTATCAGAATGGCTATCATTAACAAATCAATAGACAAGAAGTGCTGGCGAGGATATGGAGAAAAAGAACCCTCTTGCACTGCTG
>NW_005362851.1:0-947 GCF_000412655.1 Myotis brandtii
TCTTTCCACCTGCAGCAGTGCACCCTCCCTTAAACTTCCCATGCTCTCATGGACTATTTATCACATCAAGGAAAGTTCTGCCTCTGAACAATAAGTCTTGTTTGCAAGACTGTTCTGACGTGGCCTGCTTGCAGGCCCCCGCCTGTGTTCCTGGCAGAACGTCCTCTTCTAGTTAACTTTTCATTCCACTTTACCTCAACATTTCCCCCCTTTTTAGTTTTGCTGCAGGTTTGAATTATGACAGAGAAGATAGCAAAGCTATTTCATTATAAGGTACAATTAAAACAAGATATTTCCCCAGTAGTTTGAGTCTATTGGACTAGTTCTTTCAAGGATTAGTGGTGTTTTTAGCCACATTTAACCAGGCTTTAAAACCCAATTGCAAACAATGATTACCCAGTCCCAAATACACAGGTATTCTGGCAACTCCTGTCGAATAGTTGTTCATTCTTGTTCCCTTTTCATCTGGTTTCAAAGGCCTACGATCTTCAAAAAGTCCAGGCATCCAATTAGAGTCATTAGTTATAGGGCCTTCCATGGGCAGTCACAAGATGTTCTCCTTCCTGGCATAGGCACTTCACCTGTTCCCACGTAGGTGGAGGAGTGTTTCAGGTGCGAGGCAACGGCATGCGAATTGTTTGTCCTCCCTGGATGGTTAGCTGTGCAAACCGGTCTTCCAGTCCCGCTTCATCACACTTCCTCTTGTTCGCCATGCCTTAACTTGATTCTTTTATCAGGAATCCAGAACTTCTTTGTTCCTGTGGAAATATAAGTATAGCCTCAACCTCACCTTAAAACGGTAGTCGGGCACTATTGATTAGTAGTAACATCTTGGTATATGACAGGTTGTTCTACCGGGACCTCGTTTTTATGTTCCCAATGTATTTCGGCAGCTGACACTGTATCTGTGTTCAAATTTAAAAATTTTAAAGTAAATAGAGCTCTTA
>NW_005362852.1:0-910 GCF_000412655.1 Myotis brandtii
ATGTTCTACATCAGGAGTCAGCAACTTTTCCTCTTAAGATTCGGATAGTAAACATTTTCAACTTTGCAGGTCATATGGTTGTCTCTGTTGCAACTGTTGCAGTGAGCCTGGCTGTGTGCCAATAAAACTTTATTTACAAAAAAAGCCAGTGGGTTGGATTTGACCCCAACAGCTGTGGTTTGCTGACCCCTATTCTCCATGATTCCTTGGAAGGTTCCCCAGGGGAGTTGAACCCCGGTTGCCCTCAGAGGTAGTCCTTTTATTGCCACACCCTTCTTGGTTTTTCTTTCTTTCCTGTGTCGTTGTTGGCACATCCTCACTTGAGCTTCTTGGGATCTCTAACCTGACAAACTCTCTGCTCCCAATTCCTTTTCTCGGGACCTGTTTTTGGGAGAACCAAATTGAGAAGCCAGGACAATGCTATTTAACACTGTATTATGACTGGCTGATGATGTGATGAGGTCATGGGCTTGGTGTGATTCTGCTGTTCTGCTCCTCCATGGTACATGACTTCGCCTCTGTGTGCCTCCTTTTCTTCATCTATAAAATGGGCATTAATGATCACCGAACCTACCACAAAGTGTTGTTATGAGCATTTTATGTTAATCTTTGTAAAAGAGTAGTGTGCCTGATACAGAGCATGTTGATATTTGCATAGCTGATCTTTTTTTCCTCTATTATGGAAAAGTGCCTTAATGCCTTCTTTGCAGGAAAACTTCATAATAAATTGATGATTTTTGTTATTTATATAAGTGAGAAATATAAATGGTTGACCAATACTGTGCATTTTCCCCCAGTTTGAACCTTGATTTGAAATTCTGTTGTCTTTAATAGTTAAATAGCACAAAGTACAAAGAGTTCAGATCTTTTAGAGCTATTTACTAAAATATTTATAAATGAGATAATATGT
>NW_005362853.1:0-670 GCF_000412655.1 Myotis brandtii
GACACGCGTGTCATAGGTTCGCCATCACTGAACTAAACAAATGAAAAAAATGTAATAATAATGCCAGGAAAAACCACACTATCTATATATCTATATATATTGGAGTCCATGTTGATGAAAACACCTTGGCAGCTGTGGCATCCAGCAGTGGCAGCAACAGTGGAGTGATGGGGGTGGTGCCTTCCTCTGATCAGCCCAGTCACCTTCTGCAGAGGGAGGCCAGACTGCAGCTTAGGCCCGTTCCCTGAACGGGCCTAAGCCATCAGTAGGACATCCCCTAAGGGCTCCCAGACTGTGAGAGGGGGCTGGCTGGGCTGAAGGACGCCCCCCCCCCCGTGCACAAATTTCATGCACCAGGCCTCTAGTTTTATATAAAGATAAAAATAAATGCAATGCATTTCTTGGATTGATAATAAGCCATTTTTATATATCAAAATAAAATAAACACTGTGTATTAATTTAAGACATACTTTTGACATAACTAAATTGGGTTAATGCATGATGAGGAAAGGTGCTTGACATAAGAGAGCTAAACCATCACCTACAATAACAAGAAATAAATAGGTGATGTCTAAATTTGATAAGTTAGGAAATAAAACTTTAAGACTATATTTTTTAAATATTATTTTTAAATACCTAGAAAAAATGAATGTTTGTAAATGTTTATCTC
>NW_005362854.1:0-727 GCF_000412655.1 Myotis brandtii
TTTAAAAAAATAAAATAAAAACCTAAAAAAAAAACAACTCTGGGAATTACACCTTACAATTTCATGTTAACCAAACTGCCTTTGTACAAGCCTGTGTTCAAGTACCATTTTTATTAATGAAAGGAGATGTTAAGTGGAATGCTAACTCAGGGGAAATTTCCTGTATTAATTGTTCTTTCTATACTTGTCTAAATTCTTCTATTGCATTTAACCAATCATCTGAAAGCATTTATATTTTGAAAGCTAGACCTGGAGTATGGCTGCCAGTACAAATGCATCGTAGATGGCAGGATTCTTCAGCTATTGCTATGTTACAGTATATTGCAGAAGTTTTGCTTAAAAGAGGAAAAAGGTTTATTGGAATGTTAATTACAGTAATTTTGGGACTTATAGTGATTACAGCCACTGCAGCTGTTGCAGGAGTAGCATTGCAACAATCTGTTCAGACTACTGATTTTGAAGCTGATTGGCATAAGGAGTCAGAACAATTACGGTCCATCCAAAGACAAATCGATACTGAAATACATGCAGAAATTGCTGATCTGCAACAAGATGTATTAATGATAGGAGATCAAATTGTAAGTCTGCAAAGACAAATGCATATGAAATGTGACTGGAATTATTCATCATTTTGCATTACCCCTGTACCTTATAATGAAAGTTTATTCGTCTTCGGTTCATTAAACATCACTCAACATTTGGAAAAATGAAAATCACCCTGACATGG
>NW_005362855.1:0-767 GCF_000412655.1 Myotis brandtii
TTTCATTTAATGTTTCTTAAAAGTTACATGTGCATAAGTGAAAGGAATTTAAGGCAAACTGTGTACTTATGATTATTTACTTCTGTTTCTTAGGACTTTCTCTATCTGTTCCCTAGTGAAATATAATAAATACTAGAGGCCCAGTGCACAAAATTTGAGCACTCAGACCAGCCTGCATCCTCTTCAATCCAGGACCCCCTGCGGGATGTCCGACTGCCTCTCGCAAACCAGAACCACTGGCTCCTAACCTCTCACCTGCCTGCCTGCCTGACCGCCACTAACCCCTCTGCCTGCCTGATAGCCCCTAACTACCTCTGCCTGCCTGCCTGATCTCCACTAACCCCTCTGCCTACCTGATAGCCCCTAACTACCTCTGCCTGCCTGCCTGATTGCCACTAACCCCTCTGCCTGCCTGATAGCCCCTAACTACCTCTGCCTGCCTGCCTGATCTCCACTAACCCCTCTGCCTACCTGATAGCCCCTAACTACCTCTGCCTGCCTGCCTGATCGCCCCTAACTGCTCCCCTGCTGGCCTCTGCCTTGCCCTGCACCCAGGACCCAGGATTCCCTGCTCTGGCCAGTCACAGGCACCCGGGACCCGGGCTTCCCTCCCTCTGGCTGGCCGCAGGTACCCAGGACCCGGGCCAGCTTTGCCTGGGCTTGCTGCAGCCACAAGGGACCATAAGTGGGTGGCTTTGCCTGGGCACAGTCACAGGTGCTGGCGCCTGGAACCGCGGGGTGGGCAGCTTGTCCCTCTCCTGGGCCAC
>NW_005362856.1:0-1130 GCF_000412655.1 Myotis brandtii
GAGGAGGTGCAGAAGTAAAGTGTAGAGGTACGGAGGCGCACGCGGACAGGGCTGGCAACTGAGGACGCGGTTGTCTCTTTCAGTCGGGAGGGAGTCTCAGGCTCCCAATGGCTCTGAACTCCAGTTCTGGGCGAGTCTCTGGGGACTCAGACTCATATGGGGAGAAACTGGACTGTCTGGCATCGGGTGGAACTCGAGGGCAGCTTTCTCTCAGAGGTGCTTGCAGCGATTACTGTGGGATACTGAGACCTGGTACCTCTTAGGGCAGGACTGAGGATCAACCATAGCTGTTTGCTACGCCCTGTTGATTCCCTAAGACCCCGCTCCACCCAAGCTGTGTGCAGAGGCTTTTGCATATGAATGCCCAGCCCTTCACAATCTAAAATTACCTAACAAACTTCAGCCGGGTCAGAGAGGCCCCACAGCAGCTTGCAGTGCTTCACAGCTGAGCCTCATCTGGGCACCTCCAAACCCCAAACAAAGAGAAATCTTGCAGATCTCTCTGTAGCTCCTGCTGGGTAGCCTCAGGCAGAGGCTAAATTAGCACCTCCTTAGAGATCCAAGAGCCAGTGTACCCAGTGGTCAGAGTGGGACCATCCAGATTACAACTCCTCAGATCCATAAGGGACACACTCAGGGGGCAGACTCAGTGAGCACCAAAGCCCCACTGAAGCAAGTCTTGCCCCAGAAGGGTGTCTTCAGCACAGAAGTTCTCCCACTGTAGACACAGCTGATTCTCACAGCCAATTGGCCTGGAGGTCAATTCCTCCCAGTGACACCTAAAACAATCAAGGCATAACTACAACAAGACTGTGCACAAAGCCCACAAGGGGGTGCACCAAGAGTGTCCACCTCAGGTAACTGGGGAGGCTGAGCCACTGGGCCCTGTAGGACACCTAGCACACAAAACCACTCTACCAACACAGGGAAGCAGACAAAATGCGAAGACAAAGAAACAGGTCACAAATGACAGAAATGGAGGACAGCAAACGACTGGATATAGAGTTCAAAACCACGGTTCTAAGATTTTTCAAGAATTTTATGGAAACCGCCGATAAATGTATTGAGATCCTTAAGAAATCTAGTGAGGCCTATAAACTTAGTGAGACCTTCCATAAATCTAGTGAGAC
>NW_005362857.1:0-762 GCF_000412655.1 Myotis brandtii
TCCCTGAAGTGGTGCTCATCTCTGAGCTCTTGCAGGATCTGTAAATCCCGCTCAGTACTCTGTGCTCTGTGCTCTAGGGAAAGGGGTTGGCGACTGCAGGGGGAGGGGTGTGCACCTGTGACTTTTTGCTTAGATTTTCTCTTTCTTCCGACAGACAGATTCTATCTCCCCCTGTACAGCCTCTGCCCAGGCCCCAGGGAACATCTGTTGTCTATGAGGAAAATACTGAGAAAGGAGACTAAAGATCCTCACAAACCTAAAACATTTTGAGATTCCAAGAATAAAAATCCTCAGTGTTGCTGTGAAAAGATTGTACTCCCCATGTTTGAAGACCCTAGAAGACGAGGTCATCTTTGTGTGTTTTCTGGGGTTCTGCTCGCATCCTGCACCAATAGGCAGCTGGGCCTTTTTTAGTGGCTGTGTGGCCTCTTTAACATTCTCTATGTAAGTGTTCTTTCCTTTCACAAACAAGCTGGCCTGTCTTTGCCTTTATTCTCCCAGTGAGGATTATGAGAAGCATCTGAGGTATTACAGACAGAGATTCCTGACCCAGCCTTTCAACACTGCAGACCACTTTCATTTTAAGAAATATCATAGCACTGGCTGGTTTGACTCAGTGGATGGAGCATCGGCCTGTGGACTGAAGGGTCCCGAGTTCGATTCCGGTCAGGGGCATGTGCCTGGGTTGCGGGCTCGATCCCCAGTGGGGGGCTCTGCAGGAGCCGGCCGATCAATGATTCTCTCATTGATGTTTCTATCTCT
>NW_005362858.1:0-768 GCF_000412655.1 Myotis brandtii
GAAATGCAAATTAAAACAACAATGAGATACCAGTACATACCTACTAAAATGGCCAAAATCCAAAACAAGGACAACACCAAATGCTGACAAGGATGGGGAACAGTAGGAATTTTCATTTATTGCTGGTGGGAATTAAAATGGTACAGCCACTTTGGAAAACATTTTGGCAGTTTCTTACAAAATTAAACATACCCTTATTGGACGACCTCGCAATCATGCTCCTTGGTATTTACCCAAAGGAGTTGAAAACTTACATTTTATGACCATGATAACTACAAGTATCTCAAAGGTCTGGCAGAAGAGGGCTTTTCTTTTATAGGAAGGAGTAAATATTGCTAAAAAGAACCAGATGTGGAAAGGGGAGATGACTGGGAAGCCTGATTGGACAATGGGTCATGGAATGGTTTTCCCTCAGGACAGCTGATTCTGGGGAATGTTCACTAAGGAGGGGTTAGTCTACATTCCAATGCTCTAGGGTGGGCCAAAATTTAGGAGCCTGGGGGAAGGAGACAGCCCTGACTAAAGTTTAGTCAAGTTAATGAGCATTTTCTTCAGATTGGTCAAAGGGGACAAATATTTCAGCTAATCATTTATGAGATAAAGAATAAGGATTTCACCCAGCCGGCATGGCTCAGTGGTTGAGCATCCGACCCAGGAACCAAGAGGTGGTGGGTTCAATTCCCCGTCAGGGCACAAGGGCACATGGCAGGCTCAATCACCAGTGGGGGTAAGTGCAGGAGGCAGCTGATTGATGATGTTTCTCTCTCA
>NW_005362859.1:0-589 GCF_000412655.1 Myotis brandtii
TTCAGATTAGAAGATTATGCACAGGGTATATGGGACCTGGGACATTTGGAGGCAGAAGGTTCCACAGGTAGATTATTTTACTACTAGAGGCCCAGTACACGGATTTGTGCACAGGTGGGGTCCCTCAGCCTGACCTGCACCCTCTTTCAATCTGGGACCCTGAGGGATGTAGCAGTGCTGAAGCAGCAAGCAGCTAGGGAGGAACCCCAGTCGGGGCCAGGCGCAGCTCCACTGCCGCTCATCCCGGTCCCACTGCTCCTGCCGCTGCCACCGCCACTGCAGCTGCACTCACCAGCCATGAGCCCAGCTTCTGGCTGAGTGGAACTCCTGCTGTGGGAGCCCACTGACCACCAGGGGCAGCTCCTGCATCGAGCGTTTGCCCCCTGGTGGTCAGTGCGCATCACAGCAGCTGGTCAACCAGTCATTCTGGTCGTTTGGTCGTAACGGTTGCTTAGGTATTTTATATATATAGATAATACAGAGGATAGACAGGACTGGAATAGGAATGGCAGAGGAACGAGAAGGAAGGATTAAGCTACACGAGAAAGAGCGAAAGATGAATCAATAGGCTTGGCTAGCTGACTCAGTG
>NW_005362860.1:0-950 GCF_000412655.1 Myotis brandtii
TTTTGAGGTAGGCCTGTAGAGCTATGAACTTCTCTCTGAAGACTGCTTTCAGTGTGTCTCATAGATTTTGGATTGTTGTGTTTTTATTGTCGTTTCTTGCCATGATGCTTTTTATTTCTTCTTTGATCTCTTTGGTAACCCAATCATTGTCTCATAGCATGCTATTTAGCTTCCAGATGTTTGATTTTTTTCATTGTTTTTATTGTAGTTGATTTCTAGTTTTATGCCATTGTGATCTGAGAAGATGTTTGAGATGATTTCTATATTCTTAAATCTGAAGAGTCTTTGCCTGTGCCCCAATATTTGGTCTATCTTTGAAAATGTCCCATGTGCACTTGAGAAGAATGTATATTTTGTGGCTCTAGATTGAAATATTCTGAAGATGTCAATTAATTCCATCTGACCTAGTGAGTCATTTAGGATTGATGTTTCTTTGCTGATTTTTTGTTTAGAGAATTTATTTAGTGGTGTTAGTGGGGTATTGAAGCCCTATTATGACTGTATTGCTGTCAATCTCTCCATTGATATCTTCCAGAAGTTTTTTTTTTATATATATTTGGGTGCTCCTGTATTGGGTGCATATATGTTTACCAGAGTTATATTGCCTTGTTGAATTGCTCCCTTTAGTATTATGAAGTGGCCTTCCTTATCTCTTGTTATGACCTTCACTTTGGGGTCTAATTTGTCAGATATAAGTATTGCTACTTCAGCTTTTTTTTTTCCTCATTTTTATTTGCCTGAAAGGTATTTTTCCATCCCTTCACCATCAGTCAGTATGAGTCCTTTTTTTCTGAAGTGGGTATCCTGTAGATAGCAGATATATGGGTCATGTTTTCTTATCCACTCTGTTACCCTATGTCATTTGATTGGGGCATTTAATCTATTTACATTTAAAGTTATTATTGATAGATACTTGTTTGTTGCCATTTTTATTCTTTACCCCTGTGTTC
>NW_005362860.1:3793-24278 GCF_000412655.1 Myotis brandtii
ACATTTCAATTAATATTTTATTAATTTTTAATTTTTTAATATTTTAATTTGAAATAATCTCATACATGTAAAAAAAACTATAAAATACTACAGCATATTATATGTACCCTTCACCCAATTTCTTAGGTGTTAATAATTTAAACATAACCATTATACAACTAACAAAATTTGGAATATATTTTTCTTATAATCTCTTTAATGTTACTTAATCCATTTACTTTGTTTTTGTTAATCTTCACCCAAGGATATTTTTCCATTGAATTTTAGAGAGAGTGAAGGGAAAGGGAGAGACACATTGATTGGTTGCCTCCTGCACATGCTTTGATAGGGACTGGGGATCAAGCCAGCAACTGAGGTACATGCCCTTGACTGGAATCGAACCTGGGACCCTTCAGTCCATGGGCTAATGCTCTATCCACTGAGCAAAACAGGCTGCAGCTTAATTCATTTACTTTTAATCTATATGTGTCTTTATATTTAAAGTGGGTTTTGTTTTTGATTCACCCTCATAATCTGTCTTTTAATTGATGCATTTATGCCACTGACTTTCAGAGTGATTACTGATAGAGTTATTACCATATCAGGCGGCTTCTGGGGCTTCCGGGGCCGGCTTGCGGCCTGGGATTGGATCCGGTCACGGGCGGCAGGCAGGCGGCTTCTGGGGTCGCACAAGGGGGCCTGGATGGTGGCTTGCGCTGGGGGCTCACGCTGTCCCGCCCTACCTGCAGTATGCAAATTAGCTGCCATCTTTGTTGGCGGTTAATTTGCATATTGCGCTGATTAGCCAATGGGAGGCATAGCAAAGGTACGGTCAATTACCATGTTTGTCTATTATTAGATAGGATTGGGGCATTTAATCCATTTACATTTAAAGTTATTATTGATAGGTACTTTTTTGCTGCCATTTTTAATTTTTACGCCTGTGTTCCTTCTTCCATTCCTAATTTCTTCTTTTTACAGCAGACCCTTTAGTATTTCTTGCATTCCTGGTTTGGTGGTAATAAACTCCCTTTGTTCTTTTTTTGTCTTCAAAGCTCCTGTTTTCACCCTCAACTTTGATTGATAGCCTTGCTGGGTACGGTATTCTTGGATTCAGACCCTTGCTTTGAATGACTTTGTATATTTCATTCCATTCCCTTCTGGCCTGATGTGTTTCTTTTGAGTAATCCATCAATAGTCTCATGGGAGATTCCTTGTAGGTAACTTTGTGTCTCTCTCTGGCAGCCTTTAAGATTCTTACTTGCTGTAACCTTTTGCAGTGAGGATTCAGGATCTGGAGAAGGGTCGTGCACAAATGGATATACTAGACAAGAAATATAAATTTTAAAGGCATGGGGGAAGCAGGCAGATACCTACTCTCTAGTGGAGTGGCTCTTCAAATCTCTGGACCCATAGCTTTTTATTTACTAGAATATACACTTGCCTTTTAGCAAAGCAAACATGCATATCAAAAGTAAGTTTTGGGTAGATTAGCACCTCCCTAGAGGACAGAAGCTTTCACACAGCTGATTCTCACAGCCAGTCGGCCTGGTGGTCAAATCCCTCTAGTTTTAACTACAACAATCAAGGCTTAACTGGAACAAGACTGCACACAGAGACCACTAGGGGGTGCACCAAGAAAGCATAAAAAATGCGGAGACAAAAAAACATGACAGAAATGGAGGATATAGAGCTAAAAATCGCAATTTTGAGGGCTTGCAAAAATGTGCTAGAAGCTGCCAATAAACTTGAGGAGAGACTCACGAAAACTAATGAGACCCTCGATGCTATGATAAAGAACCAACTAGAAATTAAGCATACACGGACTGAAATAAAGAATATTATACAGACACCCAATAGCAGACCAGAGGAGCGCAAGAATCAAGCCAAAGATTTGAAATGCGAAGAAGCAAAAAACACCCAACCGGAAAAGCAAAATGAAAAAAGAATCCGAAAATACGAAGATAGTGTAAGGAGCCTCTGGGACAGCTTCAAGCGTACAAACATCAGAATAATAGGGGTGCCAGAAGATGAGAGACAGCAAGATATTGAAAACCTATTTGAAGAAATAATGGCAGAAAACTTCCCCCACCTGGTGAAAGAAATGGACTTACAGGTCCAAGAAGCGCAGAGAACCCCAAACAAAAGGAATCCAAAGAGGACCACACCAAGACACATCATAATTAAAATGCCAAGAGCAAAAGACAAAGAGAGAATCTTAAAAGCAGCAAGAGAAAGAGACTCAATTACCTACAAGGGAATACCCATACGACTGTCAGCTGATTTCTCAACAGAAACTTTGCAGGCCAGAAGGGAATGGCAAGAAATATTCAAAGTGATGAATACCAAGAACCTACAACCAAGATTACTTTATCCAGCAAAGCTATCATTCAGAATTGAAGGTCAGATAAAGAGCTTCACAGATAAGGAAAAGCTAAAGGAGTTCATCACCACTAAACCAGTATTATACGAAATGCTGAAAGGTATCCTTTAAGAAGAGGAAGAAGAAAAAGGTAAAGATACAAATTATGAACAACAAACATGCATCTATCAACAAGTGAATCTAAGAATCAAGTGAATAAATAATCTGATTTACAGAAAAAAAAAAGTAAGGTTTGGTAAAACGGAAAAAGATTACCAGGTAAGGGGGTTGCCTTGAGCCACCATTGTCTCGACAGAACAATCGGTGCATAGCTTTTAGCCCTTGCTAATGCCCAAGGTCCATCAGCCTTCTGTGTTCCCTGCTGCACTTTCATGATAGTGTAGACCACTGGTCGGTAAACTGCAGCTCACGAGCCACATGCAGCTCTTTGGCCCCTTCCACAAAATACTGACTTCTGCGCACGGACCACGAAGTTTCCATCACACTGTATTTGCGAGCCTGCACGTGGTATTTTGTGGAAGAGCCACACTCAAGGGGCCAAAGAGCCGCATGTGGCTTGTGAGCCGCAGTTTGCCGACCAGGAGTGTAGACAATGGGTAGTTTCCAGCACTTACTTTGTCTTTGGTGTTTGGCAATCCTATCTAATAAAAGAATAATATGCAAATTGACCATCACTCCTTGACAAATGATGGTGGCGCCCACTGACAATAAGGAGGGAATATGCAAATTGAGGGTCACTCAGTGACAAAGATGGTGGTGGCCAGGCCAGGACGCTTGCATGGTCACCATGGCGACGATGCAGGCGTTCCGCCCTACCCCACCCCGCCCATGAAGGGCCTGTGGGCAGCGCACATGTGCCGAGGCGCGGAGCCGCCGGGGTAAGGCGGGATGCCTGGATTGATCGCCAAGGCAATGAAAGCAGGCGTCCCGCCCTGCCCTGGCCACTCTGGGCTGGAGGGCAGTGCACAGGCATGGAGCAGCTGGTGGGCAGTGCACACAGGCATGGAGCGGCTGGTGGGCAGCATGCACAGGTGCGGAGTGGCTGGTGGGCAACATGCTCTGGGCTGGTGCTCAGCAGGTGTGAAGAGCCTCTGGGCAGGGGAGGCGCGCTGGCTGGAGGGCGGCCTGTACTCCCGACATGGCAGTGGTGGCAGCCATGAGCGCACCAAGCGGAGCCTGCAGGCCGAGCTGAAGTAGCGCCATCAGGCCATCAGCGCTGAGGAGTGGCTGCGCAAGTCCCACCTTCTGGCCCAGAAGGTGCATGATCGCAGGGACAACCACCATGGTGGGCCAGATTGATGTCCTCCTGGCAGTGCCACGGGGGTTTTCAGATCTGCACAGCCGCAGGCCTCTGGTGTGCACATCCTCTCCTCCCTCCCTGGTGTGCGATCGTCCCCCAGCATGCTATCACCCATGCATGACTGCAAAAGTCCTGGACCATGGCACGCGCAAGTTCCCCCCCACCCTGCTGTCGCACTTCCATCAACCCCAGCATGCCTACATCCCCCACAGGACGTGTGCTCACGTCCTTTGGAGAGTGTCTGGGTGTTCTGGATGCTGCAGGTGGGTGCCTGTGAGACGACAGTGAGAGAGTGGAGTGATGATGCTCTATTCTTGCAGAGGCCAGTGCAGCAACGAGATCACCTTCGTGGGGCTAATGCAGGTGCTGAGGTGAGAGCAGGTGTGGACAGACACACCTGGTGGGCACGGGTGCCCCTCGCTGAGGTGCCTTTGGTCAGTGTTCAAGATCGGGAATCCAGAAGAGGTGATGAGTTCCATCCTCTTAGTGAAACAGTGGGATAGTCAGGGTAATAGCAGAGGAGGAATGTGCACTTTGGGTGCTGGCACCCATGAGCAAAGGTTGCCCTGACTGAGCCTCGCTCACTTGGGGCCTAGTGCACTCCTGCCTGGCAGTGGGTGACAGGACTTGCTTTTCCCAGTTAATGAGAGAAAACATTGATTCTCCCGCTGCCCACGAAGGTGGAAAGTGAAGTGGGGAGACATGCAGGGGGTGAGCGAGGTTCCCTGTCTGAGGGTTCCAAATCTGCCATTGGTTTCTTTCACTGCTTACTAGAGATATACAGGGTGTCCCCCCCAAATGTATACACACTTTGAACACCTACTAATTCCAATGGGTTTAATCATGAGAAGAAAGAAACAACAATGGAGCTGTCATCTGTTAAAAGTATGGGCACAAACCAGCAGTCGGACATTCCTCGAGGGACATTCCTCTCTTCGGATTGGAGAGGGTGCAGGCCGGACTGAGGTACCCTCACCCCTGCATGAATTTTGTGCACCAGGCCCCTAGTCTATAATAATAAAAGCATAGTATGCTAATTAGACTGGACATCCTTCCAGACAAAGCCAGGGCTGTGAGGGAAGCCCGGGTCCCAAGTGCCTGCCGGCGGCCAGAGGGAAGCTCAGGTCCTGAGTGCCAGAGGGAAGCTGGTTTCGACAGCCCAGGGAAAGAAGGCATACTCTTGCATCAATTTGGTGCATCAGGCCTCTAGTTTAATGATAATGTGTCTTGATATTGGTCTTTTTGGGTTCATCTTGTTTGGAACTCTGTGAGCTTCTTGGACTTGTGTGAGTTTTTTCTTCCCAATATCAGGGAAGTTTTCTGTCATTACTTCTTCAAACAGGTTTTCTATCCCTTGCTCAGTTTCCTCTTCTTCTGGCTCCCCTATTATGCGGATGTTGTTTTGTTTCATGTTGTTCCAAAATTCCCTTAGGCTCTTCTGTTTTTTAAGTTTTTTTTTCCAGTTGCTGCTCTGCTTGGGTGTTTTTCCCTACCTTGTCTTCTAGCTCACTGATGTGGTCCTCTGCTTCTTTTAGTCTACTGTTGATGCTTTCTATTGTGTTCTTTATTGCAGTGATGTCATTCTTCTTGGTTTTTCTTCATTTCCTCTTGGTTCTTACACATATTGTTGAATTTGTCTTCCATCCTTTTCAGTGTCCTATGACCATTGCTCTGAATTCTTCCTGTGACAAATTGCTTGCCTCCATTTTCTTTACTTCATTTTCTGGTGATTCCTCCTTTCCTTTCATATGGGGGCTGTTTCTTTGCCTCCCCATGTTCACTCCTCTCAGGGTGTCTGGTTATGTAACTCTCTCTCTACTGCATTGACTTAAAGGCACAAAATACAACACAACAAGACACAACACAGAGGGCACCAAACACAAATGTATTCACAATATCAATAACCCCAAATAGAGGTGACCACCAGAGAAAAGAGAATTAGGGGAGAAAAGAGAGTGAAAAATTACATTGAGAAAAGGAAAAAATGTAAGGGAGGAAAGAAAGAGAAGAAAAAAGAAGGGGGAAAATATATGTATATGGGGAAAAAAACTCCAAAAAACCATCAACCAATCCAAAAAATGCAACAACAAACACCCAGAGAAGGATGCAAACAACAAACAATAACTAATCCAAAAAATGAAAGCAACAAACACCCAAACAACAAATATCTAGATCAGTGATGGCGAACCTTTTGAGCTCGGTGTGTCAGCATTTTGTAAAACCCTAACTTAACTCTGGTGCCGTGTCACATATAGAAATTTTTTGATATTTGCAACCATAGTAAAACAAAGATTTATATTTTTGATATTTATTTTATATATTTAAATGCCATTTAACAAAGAAAAATCAACAAAAAAAATGAGTTCACATGTCACCTCTGACATGCGTGTCATAGGTTCTCCATCACTGATCTAGATGAATTTGAAGAGGCAGAGCTTATTTCTAGAAGGTAAGGTAAGGAATTGAATGAATGAGGAAATGGCCACAATTCAGTATAGAGGAGGGAGAAAGAGAATGAGTGTACAAGAAGAAAAGTAAAAAACTTGAAACTAATTAGGCTATTAGTAGAAGAAGAGAACAAGTGAGGAGAGGAAAAACAGAAGCAAAAAAACCTTAAAAAAACAACTAACAGTCAAACAAACAACAACAAGAAGACAGCAATAAAGAGGAAGGGAAAAAAGGAAAGAAAAAAATGGCTAGTGAAGAAAGAGAAGAGAGAAATGTGCATGGGCTTGGAGCAGGGGAGAGGAAACTAGATATATGAGTAAAATCAATTTTTAACAGGGAGTCAAAAAAAAGCATAGAGAAAAACTAAAGCAGGAACAGGGTAAGAAAAACAGGATGAAAAAGGGGAAAAGTGAGGAAGAGAGTGTTGGCATAAAGGAAAAATTGAGATAGAGTAAAATAATGCTAAAATAAAAATAAAAATATAATGTAGAACACCAATCCAAAACTAAACTAAAATAAAATAAAGAAAAAATAAAACTTTAAAACAAAAGGTAAAATAATAATAATAGTAATAAAAAATAAAAATATAATAATAAAGTGAGAAAAAATTTTAGTTTCTTAAGTAAAAGATAAAAAATAAAAAGGTGAAGTAGTGAAGGTCGTTCACTTCACTGGGGCTTCAATGACCCATTGGGGTCTGGTTTAAGACCCCTCTCTACTGTTCTGACTGGTACGTCTATTTCCTGCCAGGTAGTAAGCACAGTGTAGAAGCTCCTCTGTGTCATAAGCCACAACTTTGTTTTCAAGCAGTCGGGATTTCTCTGCTCACTTTGTTTCTCTGTGTGCCTTCAGTTCTATTTACACAAGAGTCAATTTCTGACACAACCCCTGGGTGGCAGTGTTTCTGTATTAGTTTCTGGGACCAAATGGCCCCTCAACCCAGTGTTTAGACTTTTCTTTCCCTGCTGCACTTAATACTGGATTGGAGGGACAGACTGAGCCAGAGGTGGTTTCCTGCTTGTCTCTCCTTATTCTGATCCCCAGTTTCCACAACAACTTTCCCCTGCAGTCTCGGTGAGTGTTTTTAATTGGAGGATCTTATTTACTGGGCTTAGCAAGCAAAAGGATGTAAGTAAAAGAGACAAAGCAACCATGCCGACTCACATCTTTCTCACTGCCCCCCCCCCCCCCCCCCCCCGACCAGTATAGAACTTCAGGCTGCCTTTTTGGGCACAGTCTCACATGGCTATGGGCTTAGATCTAGAGTCCCCCTCTGCCAGCAGGCCTGTGGACCCCCTTCCACATTTGAAGGCTACACTGACCCCAAAGGCCTCAGATTTGGTAGAGCGCAGTCTACCTCTGAGACTCTAGTCCCCGCTGCATGTGTTTCTCCCTCCAGCCTGGATCCCAGATCTCACTTTTCTCTAGGCCAGTGGTTCTCAACCTTCTGGCCCTTTAAATACAGTTCCTCATGTTGTGACCCAACCATAAAATTATTTTTGTTGCTGCTTCATAACTGTAATGTTGCTACTGTTATGAATCGTAATGTAAATATCTGATATGCAGGATGGTCTTAGGCGACCCCTGTGAAAGGGTCATTCGACCGCCACAGGGGTCGCGACCCACAGGTTGAGAACCGTTGCTCTAGGCGATCTCTAACCTTCCCATCCATGGATTGCCTCACCAGCTGTGTTTAATTCGTCAATTCCAGGTGGGTGTTATTTGATTCAGCTGTTCCTTCTATCTGCTCTGTGAGAAGGCACAGGACCTGTCCACATATTCAGCCGCCACCTTGTCTCCCCCTTGAAAAACTTTTTAAGTTCCTGCGGGAGTAGAGGCTGGAGTCTCAGTGATTGTGGGTTTGCAGTTGAGGCAGCTGGTCCCTGGGTGTTGTGGTTGTAGGGACCCAGGAGGTATCCAAGGTCTCCCCAGTTGAAGGTAAGGCTGGGCTTCCAATCACAGCCGCTCTCCCCTTCAAAATGTCACGGCCTCTGCAGCAGAGCCAGCTGCTCCGGGAGAGATTTCAGCAGTAGTAGAGGCTGCCCAGCCAGGGGAGCCTGGTCCACCAGTCCCCAACAATCCTGTGGAATATAACTCTCTCTCACTCACAAATATAGACACTCCCTGCACGTCCACACACTTTCCTTTAGCTCTCTCACTCACATACTATCTTGCAGCCTGCTGTCCCGTCGGCCGCCACCTTGGATCTCCATTAGGAATACTTTTTAACACAAGTCACAAAACCTGAATTTTGTCTTCTCACATAAGTGAATTTATATGGGAGACCTTGACTGTATTGTGAAAAGCCAAGCAATTAAAGCAATTAAAGTATGTATCACCATTGAAAAGCAAAGCAAGTAAACCTATACATCTTGTTCATGAAGTATAGGTGGGCCCCCAGCCAATCCAAAGAGCAGCCTGGGTGGGGGTCCAAGGCTATTTATTATACAGACTCTGGGCTGTAGATCCTAAAATTGCTCTTTTGAATATTCTGGTACAGATAAATTCTTAAGATTCCTTGTTATTTTGTTGTAGTCTTTTCAGAACTCATGAGAAGCACCTGGCAACTTTACCTTGCCAAGCCTTGAGACTGCTAGCCTCTCTGCCTAGGGAGTAAAACAGCTCCCCCCCTTTTTGCCTTTCCCCTTCCCCCCTCCATTCTGTCTGGTGATCTAATGCCCTAATGTATTGAAAATGCTCTCATCTACATCCCCATCCTGCTTTAAATGCTTGCCAGCACATGATGTGGTGTGAACACCAGGGGCAGGATGTATACCCCAGGCAAGGGCATTCCCTCTCTGGCTCCCCTAACATTATATTGAAGACTCAAAACCCCTCTGATCTCCACAAGGCCACTCCAAGGAGCTGGAAGAAATCAGGTCTGAGGGGGTCAGGTCCAGGTAGTTATTGAGGGAATGAGGGAATCCTCCACTCACATAGCTGTGTCCATCTGTGGGTAGGGACACCAAGAATGGCAGATTAACCAACCTGGGCCAGGATCTGAAAAACTTAGCTTCTATCTACTCCCAACCTCAGGCAGGAGAAAAAGGCAGGGGAGTTTGAGCAAATCTCTGGCAATAGAAATCCCAACAAGGGAATAGGCTGGGATTGGGCTGTATGTAGTGGGTCAAAGTGTGCTGCTTGTGGAAGGAACTCCCAGAGGCAGTGAAACCGCTGGTCATTTTCCTCTTCTTATGTGCCTCAATTTCTCTCCCCAACTATCTATAATAGCTGAAAGGACCCGGAGCACTGATTGACCAGCTCTTATGTGCACTCCCTGGATGGGTCAGAGTTTAATTACAGTTGTATTCTGGAGTCCCTATGAGGCACCTGCACATCTTAGGGTTCAACCCAAGACACCTCTGTGAGGTCCTTACTCATGTAAGGACATTCGATATTCTTGAACCAGAGGAAGGAATTTGCCTCTTTGATCTCTGGAGCCTGGGTAGGGATCCAAGCACCCATTTAGTCATTGGTCAGACTTTATCTTGCAACTGGCGGGAAGCCTACTGCTGTCTAACTCAGTCCGACAGCCAGTTCTGACCATGCCCGCTTTTAAATGGCCCAAAGGTCGGAGACCGCATTTGGAAAGTGAAAGAGAAAAATGCCTGATTAAGTGGCTAACGGGCACCTGGCAATGTCTCCAAAATTACAAAGGAAACATCAAAAGAAGCAATAGGGTCCATAGGCTTACCATTTGATGTGGAGAGCTTGGATCCTGGACAGAGCCCCTAAAGCTGTTAACTGGAATGGCAAACCAAGGTTTTGCACCCCAGGCTTGTGTCTCATGATTCCAAAGAATGAGCTCCGCAGACCAGAAGATTTAAGCAAAAGTGTGGAAAATTTATTACAAGCAGATTCAGACTCCCTTCACGGGGAGGTGGAGCCCAATAATGGGCTTCTCCCCTCAATCCTTGTAGTCCAGGGGTATATATTTGCTACAAGTCTGCTCCATGTCTAGCTGTGTCATCACCTGATTGATTCCCTCAATTGTTCTTTAACTTTCTCTGTTTCTATGTATTCTCTCTCTGTTCCTATGCTGAACTTTCTCTTTTTCTATGCATTCATACACCTTGTTGCTGCAGGCCCTCCCTTGTTTTCCTATCCCTCCCACTTTAAGTCCAGAAACATTTTATTATTTCAGCTTGGTTGGTTCCTGTGATTAGGCTGCTCAAATGGTTGTGTCTGCCCTTGCCTATGTTCCACCTGCCTTTATTTTCCACTAGACTCCTGCCCTACCTGTCTGTATTTCAAATTAACCCTCTCACCTCCATCGACAGACTTAGCTTGGTCTCTAAGAACTAGGCTCCCCTCCTGCATGTCCACAGTTTAGGTCTGAATATCCAGACCCCTTCTCTGGAGTTACTGATGTCTCTCCAGTTCCCTTAGGCCTTCTTCCTGTGGCATTCTGCAGAACCCTCAAACTCCTTTGGCCAAATTTAAAGACAATTTTCCCAAACCCATATTTTCTTCTGTATCTGCCAACTCAGTTAAGATCTCTATGCCTGGACAGCATTGCTCAGTGGTTGAGCATTGACCTATAAATCAGGAGGTCATGGTTCAATTCCCGGTCAGGGCACATGCCCAGGTTGTCAGCTCGATCCCCAATGTGGGGCGTGCAGGAGGCAGCTAATCAATGATTCTCTCTCAACTTGATGTTTCTATCTCTCTCTCCCTCTCCCTTCCTCTCTGAAATCAATAAAAATAAATTTAAAAAAGAAAAAAGAACATACATACTCAAAAAGGAGAACCTAAAATAATTTCACACACTTCTCCCTCAGTCTTCACCTTGTTCCCCCTACTGTTCTTCCCTCATCCCCTCATGAACACCACTCCCCCTGCCCTCGGCCCCGCTTCAACCATCCCTAGGCCTGGCCTCTGTAATCATTAGCATTCAGCTCTCTCTGGGCTCCCACAATAGCTCATTGGTTTTCTTCTTTATTAATTAGTTCTATAGTAGCTCTTAACTGCCCTTGTACCTCTGGTGAACCATTGTCCCCACCCCAGCATCCGTCTATCTGTCCTGCGTACCACTACATGAGTGATCTTTTTAAATTCAAATTAAATCTTACAAATGTCACTCTATTTTAAATAATTCTTCTTGTAATTGCTTTTACTTTTATTATCTTATTTAAGCCTTGTGAGAATTCTATCTGATAAATATTATCCTCCTAATTTAGAGATAAAATTAGACTTGCTAGGTAAAGGACCCAAGGCCACATAGCTATTACACCTTGGGAAAATAGGGTTTGAACTCACATCTCTCTTACACTGTAAAACCCACAGCAGGTGGATCAATGTGTTTTCCATTTTATTCTCCCTTTTCACAAACTTCACTCTCTTTAGCAAGGTACAAAGGACTATTCCATCATGTCTGGCTTATGTCTCCAAAAGTGTCTCCTGTCATTTCTGGTGATATGTTGTTACCACTGTGGGGGAAAAACAAACTACCCTCACTGTTCTTCTGGCTGGTCTAATAATAAAATTGATATAAAACAGATTAGCCAGAGAAAATAACCAAATTTTATACATACATACGTATGGGAACCCTGCATATATGAGAGAGTCAGCTGCCCCACAGGTAGAGCTTCAGAGATAGAAAGGGAATATGAATATATAGGACATCCTGAGCCAGAGATGAGGTTGGTGCTTTGGAGGCTTTCAAGGTTCATTGCAGGATGAGAAGAATATCAGATGTTTAGTATATAAAAGTTATCCCTGCCATATAGCTAGGTCAAAAAGGTTATCACTGGTAATCTCTTATCATAGGCAAGGGCCCTAATTCAAGTTGTAGGCAAAGGGAGAGGCAGAAGTTTCTCTTTAGCCTGCAGCTAAAATTGGCTTGAGCTCAAAACAATCTGTATACTTCTGAGGCACATCTTTGGGTGGCTCGTTCTGAACCCCCACAGTTCCCTCCTCTGAAACTTCCCTGGAAGTTTCACATTATAGAAGTTGGGCTGATAGACCATTTTATTATTAAACCAGTTTTAGTCTTGAGAAAAGTCTAGTTTAGTTAAACAGTTGTCTCATTTCAGGAGGCTGTGATGTCAGTGGGCTCCCAAAGTTAAGCTTATGGTGCAAGTAATCAGTTGTTTATATGGAAATAGAAGAAAATTGGAGCAAACTATAATCTTGGTTTCTGAGTTATGAAGGCAGGCAGTCAAAAAGATTTCTAGACGCCTGTCTCAAATCATTTTCAGATGGAGTGAAATGGTGTGAAAGCAGGCAGTGATGGTCTGATAGATTCTCCTGATCTGCAGCTTGAATGTCTCTAGAGATCTTTTTTGTAGCAGGCATGAAGATTGTTCATAGATGAGCTGTTGTGGTGATTTCTCTGAAGTCTATACTAAATTGTCCTGCTTTAACCTGGGGAAATGGGCACTTTCAGTTCTCAGTAATTTTAAGTCAAACAATGGGAAAATGAAAATTTTAGTTTTGAGGGTTGCAGTCAAATATTTAAGAAAACTAGAAAATTTTAGGATCCAGTCCAGTTTATAGGCAGAAAAATTTAAAACTCAAAAAACAATGAAGAGCACTAGAATTTAATATCCACCAGGGTATACTATGGTTTCTATCAAAACAAATTTTCTCCCTTAAATCACCCCTATTTTTTACCAAAGATACTCAATATAAGATGAATTTATTTGTAAAATAAGTCTAGTTTCTGTAAACATGGCCTGATTATTTGTGTAAGTCCAGCAAGAAAGGTAATTAGCCACATAGGCTTTTAAGTTTGCTTTGCTGGAATTTTTTAATAAGGAATCTTCAGATTGAACTTTAAAGACTCTTGAGACTAAAAGCTAAGCTGAATACTTACCATCAGACTTTGCTATAAATTTGGGGTTAATTCCTCTCTTCTTGAGGTCCCCAACATATTCTGAAATTCTTTCTTTGCAACTCCCAGTAAGTAAGCTTTGTTCCTTACCTGGAACGACTGCTCTGAACCATGTGCCAACTGGCAAGGTACCAGGCTGTTTTTCCAAGGGGTTTTTATTGGTTTTCAAGTCAATCTTTTTGTTGTGTAAATTTCAAAGTCAATCTTAATTCCTTAAAGCTTTTTGATCATATCTGAATCTATGTATCTGCATCTCAAATACGATATTCCAGTCAAAGCCTTGTAGTATAGCTATTTTCCATTTATCTACTTATATAAAAACCATGGGTGGTATTCCTCACATACAGACGAACAGCTGAAGGAAGTCAGTCCTACAGGGGTTGTCTTGGCAACGGCTGCGCCCTCCCCCAAGCTGTTTCCCGGAGCTGTTTCCTGTAAGGGCGGAGTTTGAGGCAAGAACCCGCCCTGGGAGCATGGAGGCAGATCTTTCTAAAGTGTGCTACGCCAGCACAAGGTGAACCTGAGTAGGGCGGCTGAAAGGCTTAGAAAAGACAGACAAGAGAATGAAAGCTGCTTCTCTGAGAGACAGGGACCACGCCCACAGCCATGCCTTTAGTTTATAGCAGATGCTACGAGGCAAAGTAAGGGCGTGACCAAGATGTTTACATTCTCCTGGGTTCCAATCCTACTCAACTATATGCTCCTGAACTCTATCAAGCCCCCATCACTCAGGCATGTGGGGCCACGTGTTCCGACCGTTGGTTCAAGCTTACAACTACAGCTGTTGGCTATAATTGTGCTGGGAGGGCTCTGCCCTCCAAGCTGGGACTTGCACGTGGCAATGAGAGGACTGTGCCCTCTCATCAGTCCAAGGCTTGAACCTGTCCAAAACACTGTAGCGGCTCCCCACAATAAAGTTTTAATTCTGTTTCTTTGTTACTAATGTTGTGGCCCCACCCCATAACAAAGAAACAAAGGAAAATTTCCCCATCGAATTTCTGAATAGTATTACTCCTTCGGGAATGCCATGTCATAAATTAAAATTGAAAGTGGGTGCAATCATCATGCTATTGAGAAATCTCAATAGTAAATGGGGCCTTTGTAATGGTACCAGATTTATTATCAAAAGATTACGACCTAACATTATCAAAGCTGAAGTATTAACAAGATCTGCAGAGGGAGAGGCTGTTCTGATTCCAAGAATTAATTTATCCCCATCTGACACTGGCCTCCCATTTAAATTGATTCGATGATGGTTTCCTGTGATGCCAGCATTTGTGATGACTATTAATAAATCACAAGGACAAACTCTAGACAGAGTAGGCATGTTCCTACCTGAACCTGTTTTTGCACATGGTCAGTTATATGTTGCTTTCTCTCGAGTTTGAAGAGCATGTGATGTTAAAGTTCTAAGTACTTCATCACAAGGGAAATTAGTCAAGCACTCTGAAAGTGTTTTCACTCTTAATGTGGTGTACAGGGAGATATTAGAATAAGTTTAATCACTTTATCAGTCATTGTTTGCATCACTGTTGTTTTTATATCATGTTTTTGTCGTTTTTATATCATGCCTCTGTTGTTGTTATATCCTTTTGTTACTATTTATTTATTAATTAATTTATATATTATTTTCATATACATTTTACTAATTTCCTTTCATCTCTCACACTTCTATTATAGAGAAAGGGCAAATAGCAATATTAAAATATCTCTGCTAATTAATTCCCTTTAAAAAATATATTTTATTGATTTTTTACAGAGAGGAAGGGAGAGCGATAGAGAGTTAGAAACATCGATGAGAGAGAAACATTGGTCAGCTGCCTCCTGCACACTCCCCACTGGGGATGTGCCCACAACCAAGGCACATGCCCTTTACCGGAATCGAACCTGGGACCCTTGAGTCTGCAGGCCGATGCTTTATCCACTGAGCCAAACCGGTTAGGGCAATTAATTCCCTTTTAATGTGCATGAATTTCATGCACCGGGCTACTAGTGTCCTGATAATAAAGATAAGAGATTCTTATTGAACTTATGCAAACAAACAGATTGCCAGGAAACAAAAAAATAATCATGCATTGAGAACTTACAAAGTCTGAAGGGATCAATTAGAGAGAAACAAATAAATATTTTAATACTGCTTACAAAGGTGTAATTTACCAAATTGCTCTAAGTCACAGGTAGTTTAAGGGAAAGAAAAAATCCTTATATCTGGAAAACAAAAGATTTTAGAAATAAGCAATATTTCAAATTTAAAAATCATAGAATTATAACCCTTCTTATTAGTTTATTCAGTCCTGTGTAATTAAACTTGTTCTATTTGAATCCAGTTTTCCCATTAGTTCTCTCAACCTTGCCTGATGATTGAGGATAATAGGGTCAGTGATAATTCCAAGAAGTTTGCAAGGCTATCTCCATCAAGGCTCAGTGAAATGGGTGCCTCTATCACTAGATATTTTGGAAAGTATACCCCAAGTGGGAAACACTTTCTAACAGTTTCTTCACCATTATAAGGGCATCAGCCTTGTGACAGGGGAAAGCTTCAGCTCACCCAGAAAACATATATACAACAAGAACATATTAAAAATCTAAACTAAGTGACAGTTGAATGAAGAACAGCCCCAGTATACTATGGTGGATGAAGAAATGCCAAAACTGAGAAAATGCTAGGGAACTGGGAAGAACCAAGCAGCCTTTTTGGTTTCCTATAGTCTCAACTCTTCGGGTAGTTTATAGTCACTGTTTATCCATCTTAATTTCTCTGATTTAGGAGCAGATTGTGGCCATGTTGGGACATCAGGATGACAAAAGTCTGGCAATACGGGGTCATTTTTGCAAAAACAAAATAGACTTCATTCACATGTGCCAAAAGGTTCATTCGTTTTAGTGTGTCCCTCAATCTTGATGACATACATCATATGTCAGAACATCTCAAGATTTCCAGCAATTCACATATATTTCTAAAACATTTATAACATATACAAGTACAAAATAATTATTTCTTTATTTGTAAAACCTTTCTATGTAATTTTCGTATATCAATATCTTAGGGGCAAAAATAGAATATTGGGGACTAGCTATGGTTATGGGAAATATTAATCATGCTCTGTTAATCATGTTTGCCGTGTGTTGGTTAAAGAAAGGACATTCTGACCTGGCTGGGAGTTGTATGCCCCTGGGACCTGGGAGTCGACCTTGGACCTGGGAGTCAGCCTTGGAATGTGGTCCATTCTCATGGAAAGATTAACAACCTTGTTGCTCAAACAATGGGAATACAAGGAACATAGGATATGTTTGGTAGAAAAATATATCCTACCCCAACCTCCTACTTCCCCATGCCTGTAATCCCTACTTCCCCATACCTATAATTCATATTTCCCCATGTAATCTTTGTCTTACCCTATATAAGCATCTGGCTTATGGGGGGCTATAGAGCAGATTTTTGTGGATGACCTGCTGCTCTCCCATACTGCCAGCAGTATTGGAATAAACGCTCATATATGATTCAACCCTGTCTCTGCTTAATTGGCTCAAGTAGTGACAGGCAGCATGGACCCATTGATTGTCTGGTTACAAATAGACCTAATCCTATATAATAAAAGCCTAATACTAGTATGCTAAGTGTCTGGTCATCCAGTCGGCCATTCAGCCAATCAAGGAGTAATATGCTAATGATATGCTAAGGCTACACAACTGCTCGCTATGATGTGCACTGACCACCAGGGGGGCAGATGCTTAATGCAGGAGCTGCTCCCTGGTGGTCAATGTGCTCCCACAGGGGGTGTGCTGCTCAGCCAGAAGCCCTGAGCTGGGCTCATGGCTGGCGAGCACAGTGTGGTGGAGGGAGCCTCTCCTGCCTCCACGGCAGTGCTAAGGATGTTTGAATGCAGGAAGTGGGCTTAAGCCATCAGTTGGACATCCCCCAAGGGCTCCCGGACTGTGAGAGGGCGCAGACCAGGCTGAGGGACCCCTCCCGCCCTGAGTGCCAGAATTTTGTGCACTGGGCCTCTAGTTAAATATTTCTCTTTGGTAAAAAGAGAAAACAAATGTTTTGAGGTATTTCAAGGGCTTTTCTAGAATACCCAACAGTCATTCCCAGGTCAAGATTATTAGTAATTTAAATTTTGGGAAGTTTGTAAAAATGTACCAAAAGGTTTGGACATTTGACTAAATAATCATTATGAAGCTATACTTAATTACCTTTTTAAACAAAGTGACATTGGGAGATTTCAAACATAAATACAGAAGTTTACATAATTGTTAGCAAAGCTTAGTTCTTACTATTGAAGAGATACAGCTTTATTAAATAATCATATTATTGACAACATAAAACACAATTATTTTGATAAAACACAAAATCTTTGCTTTCTAGGCAGAAAACCTTTACATTGTATCACTAGCAGACCAATAGTCCTTTTAGCAGACAGAGAACAAGACTCTAATTTTGTATCAGCTTACTTTTGATATTTAAACTTACTTGATTACATTTCAGTCTTATTCAGCTAACATTTTTTCTCACACATAACTTTTCTCAAGATTCCTTTTTCATAAACTTTTTACTACTTTCTGTGTCACTTTTAGTATATTCTCTTGTTCCCTCATCCATTCAGAAATAATCAGGACAAAATTACTTCCCTTCCCTTAACAAAAACACATCTCCGTATCTTATATCCCCTTTTAAGCCAAACATATCCTATATTCCTTATATACACAGTTCTTTTTCCTATTATTATTTTTTAAAACTTTAAAAAATTTATTTTATTTTAATATTATTTAAAAATATTTTTATTGATTTCAGAGAGGAAGGGAGAGGGAGAGAGAGATAGAAACATCAATGATGAGAGAGAATCATTGATCAGCTGCCTCCTGCACACCTCACACTGGGGATTGAGTCCGAAACTCGAGCATGTGCCCTGACCAGGAATCGAACCGTGACCTCCTGGTTCATAGGTTGACGCTCAACCACTGAGCCATGCTGGCCAGGCTAAAATTGATTTTTAGAGAGATAGGAGAGAGAGTGAGAGAGAGTTACATCGATGTGAGAGCTAAACATCGACCAGCTGCCTCCTGTATGCTTCCTACAGGGGATGGAGCCTACAACCTGGGCATGTGCCCTGACTGGGAATTGAACTGGCAATTTTTCAGTGCAGGGGGTGACATTCAACCAACTGAGCCACACTTGCCAGAGATCCATATTATTTTTAATTTCTGTAGCTTTAATTAAAAATATTAGAATTTGTAACCTTGAAACCACCCTAATTTCTAGTGAAAACTAGGAAGTAAAGAACTTGTGAACTGTTATACCAGTATTTTTTAGATTGATTTTTTTTTAAATGTGGCACAAGACATATTTACTAATGGACCCAAATATCTTTAGTTTTTCTATAATAGGCAGAAAGTAGATACCTATGTTCATTAATTAATATTTCATTATTTCATCTTACTTGTAAATGGTCTAGAATTCAACAAATATCCACCATTTATTTTTAGCTAGCAAAATGTTAAAGTTTCAAGTTGATAAGGGTTAGCTAGCTAGCTTAATTAGGCAGACAGGAAGGGAGCATCCAGGAAGGATGAAGGCATTTCTGGCCTGAGCAATTAAAGCAGCCCTGACTTGAGCAGCTGGGAGAGCCATCTATATAATAAAAGTGTAAGCAACCATTATGGCAGAATGACTGGTCACTATGAAGGACACTGGCCACCAGGGGCAGAAGCTCAAAGCAAGAGCTGCCCCTAGTGGTCACTGCGCTCCCACACGGGGCGTGGCTGCTCAGCCAGAAGCTGGGCTCACAGCTGGCGAGTGCAGTAGGGGTGGTGGGAGTCACTCCCGCCTCTGCAGCAGCCCTAAGGAGCAGCGAGCCGAGCGGTAAGGAGCCTGCAGCTAAGGAGCAGTGAGCCCAGTGGTAAGAAGTGAGGGATCCCAGGTTGCGAGAGGGCTGTCCACCTGCCGGCTTAGGCCCGATCCCTAAGCTGGCAGGTGGACATCCCCCGAGGGGTCCCAGACTGCGAGAGGGTGCAGGCTGAGCTGAGGGACCCTCCACCCAGTGCAAGAATTTCATGCACCAGACCTCTAGTAGAGTAATAAAACATCTCCAGCCAGGACAGCTGAGAGAGCCATCCTATATAATAAAAGAGAAACATGCAAATTAGCCGTCCCTCCACTACGCTCAAGCCACGCCCACCAGCCCATCTGAGTGACTATGCAAATTATCCGACAAAGATGGTGCTTAATTTGCAAACACAGGTGTCAAGTGCCCCAGGAGGCGACGGCAGCCATGGTCGCGGGCTCCTGGGACTTTCGCTGGCCCCGGGAGGTGAGGCCGTAGCCATGCCCGCAGGCTCCCGGGACTTTGCCGGTGGAAAGCGGGAGGTTTGGAGGACTTGGTAGAGCAGGAGACCACTGGACATAGAGCAGAGCGAGAGAGAGGGCAGCTTAGAGGGCGCAGCTCCCTCTGTCACCCCAGCTTCCTCATCACAGGTGTGGAAACTGACAGCAGGGAAGAGGAAGTCCCACCCCCACAGAATCAGCCAGAATCAGCCATTGGTCAGACAGCTCTCAGCGGCCTGACAGCCAGGACTCTCATTCACCTGCATCTCAGACCATGACAGTAGAGAGGTGGGACTATGTCTAAAGAACAACTGTTGACACAACATAGCTCTGCAGCCAAAAGATGCTGGCGTTATCGACAGAAAGTGTCTGCAGAGCAGCGTCTGCAGAGCAGCTTGCCTCTGATCTTGAAAGAAGGCGGCTCCTGCGACAGGATGTATCTGAACACCAGCTACTGGAAAAACGTCGCTCTGATGCCGAAAAACACCCGTGTTATCGACAGAAAATGTCTAAAGACCAACGTGCCTTTGAAGTTGAAAGAAGGTGGTGATGACGACAGAATATGTCGAGAGAATAGTCATCAACAAGTACTACCAATACTGGTAGAAACTGCCTTCTCAGCAAAAATGGAGTACATGAGGATGCATTCCTTGAACATAGTTGTGGTGGAATGGCTGTTTGATGTGAATTTTGCCTATCACTAAACTTCTCGGATGAAAAACCATCCGATGGGAAATTTACTCGATGTTGTAGCAAAGGGAAATTCTGTCCAAATGATATACATTTTCCAGATCACCTGGCATATTTAAAAAGATTAATGACAAACGAAGATTCTGACAGTAAAAATTTCATGGAAAATATTCGTTCCATAAATAGTTCTTTTGCTTTTGCTTCCATGGGTGCAAATATTGCATCACCATTGGGATATGGGCCATACTGTTTTAGAATACATGGACAAGTTTATCACCGTACTGGAACTTTACATCCTTCGGATGGTGTTTCTCAGAAGTTTGCTCAACTCTATATTTTGGATACAGCCGAAGCTACAAGTAAAAGATTAGCAATGCCAGAAAACCAGGGCTGCTCAGAAAGGCTCATGATCGACATCAACAACCTCATGCATGAAATCAATGAATTAACAAAATCGTACAAGATGCTACATGAGGTAGAAAAGGAAGCCCAATCTGAAGCAGCAGCAAAAGGTATTGCTCCCAC
>NW_005362860.1:24610-39540 GCF_000412655.1 Myotis brandtii
AAAAAAAACACTCTTTAAATATTTAGGCTTGTATGCCTTTCTGAGTAGATACCATTTCCAAATGTAGAACTTTAAAAGGGAAAATATTGATTTTTTTGTTTTGTTTTCTGAGATAGGAATCATTTGTTATCCTTAAATATTTGTGTATGTACTTATACTGTCCCAGGTACTAATTCTCTTTTCTGATGTATTTACATGCAGAGAAAAAAACAAAATTATATTTTAAAGCAGGACTTAGGAAGAAAAAGTGAAAAAAAGGTGGGGAGAAAAAGGAAGGAGGGAGGCAATATAGATGTCTCACAAGTCAAACACTTACGCCTCATTCATATAGATATAAATTTAATAGTATATATAAATTTAGTAGTATATAAATTTAGTAGTGAAAAAAATTTTATAGACAAAACAGTCAGTCCTAGGGAATAAAGAGAGGGTCCATGGGAGAGAAATGCATAAATGGGGGCTTAGAGACACCAAAATACAAGTATTTATCTTACAGAGGATAGAGAAATGCCACATGATAAGGGGGGAGGGGGGGAGGAAGACATATATTCACAGAGAATAACAAAAAGTCACAAGAAATCAGGAAAAAATAAAAAATATTTTCACAGAGGATGGAAGAACGTTGAAAGATAAGGGGAGAGGAAATAGGGGGGCACCACATGGGCTTTGAGCTTTGAAACTAATACTATGTAGTGGAGTGACCAATGAGGAAAGCACAGGGGTCCCAAATTAAGGAAAGGGTCCAATTAGAAAAGGTCATGTCAGACAAAGAGCTACACAGCCTTTATAAGCCCGGAGACAAAGAGACTCAACAGATTTTCAGATTCAGATTATTTACATATTTTTCCCCACCATATATAGAGAGCAGACCTTTCCCACTTGGGGGCCCCTCCCCAGGGGCTCCCTTTTGGGAACAACCCTGCCAAGATGGATTTTGTATATGCTTCCAATAAACTTCTACATTTTTATTAAAGAAATCTGTAAGTCCACAAGTTTATTCTTCAACTTCATTGGACAAGGACCCACGAGAAAAGTCTGTACCCTGAACCCCACGTTTCAAAGTTACCAGATTTATAAAACCATTTAAGTATATATTACAATATAATTATTGCTAATGAGTTAAACCAAAAGAAACTTTTTATCCTATTTACAATTATTTAATTTACTTGCTTTTAATAATTAAATTTACTTATGAAAATTGTATTATACCAAGTTTCTTGCTAACAGAATTTGCAACAGAGATAACATGAACTTATTTAACTAGATAACCCAGGTAGAATAAAAGTATCATTTAATGCTAATTATTCTAAATATATGTCTAACCAAACCAAACTCAAAAACCAACTTTAATATAAAATATTTTCCCAGATCATGTGATTCTGAAAAGCATTGGGTTAGTTTCTCATATATTTTTCAGAATTCTAATGTAACTGTTTGTTTATTTAAGCCAATTTAATAGAGTTTAGGGGGGAGGTTGTGTTTTTTTTTATATAAATTAACAATATAATTCAGAGGCAGAAAATACCACAACACATATTAACATATACAGACTCAAACAGGAACCTCTTAGTCTTCATTTTAAAATTACTACCATAAGATGAATAAGCTAATGTAAAGGATTACAGTTGGAACCTGTAAAGAATTTCTGTGAGTTTATTTGAGCCCTACTATCGACAATTGCTAGAAAGTAGAATCTCAATGTATTGAAATAATGCTCCGGAGAATGATGGTTTTTTACCTATTTTTATAAATTACCATCAAAGGAGGAGATGTACTGGGTTACATAAAATCCATTGGTAATAGATTATGGAGGTGGGAGAAAACAATGTGGGGAAACCTCTGGGCTTGGATAAAAAGTAAAATGATAGACAATGCTTCTTTTATGTAGGTGGGTACAGGGTAGTGGACAGTCAACAATGAACATGTTAACAAAAACAATGAGGGAATTTGTGGTCTCAGACCTGGTGCATTGGTTGTTCCCTAAGGGGTCTGGAAAAGGGAGGTTATAGGTTACCCTAACATTCCTTTGCATATCACCATATGTTATCTAGATGCAAAAAGACAATAGGCTCAGTTAAGAGTTGATATTTGTCAGGGAATGTTGGGGGCCAGATGTAAGCTGGCAAGGTCCTTGCACCTGAAGGGGCTAGCAAGGCTGGGACCCTTACCCACACAGTTTTCCCAGACTTGTTTGGATGGCGGTTATCAGTAGAATGAGAGCAACTTTTGTAGAATGAGAACAGCCTTTCATGGCTTACCAAGAAGTCTGTAACTATTTACTGAGATATGCTGTACTGAGAACTTGTCCTTCTGCTGTGTCTCTCCCTTAGAGATTAAGAGGAACAAAGAATACATTCCTCTTGACAGACCTCCTATTTAGTGTCTTGTGTATAAATAGGATTGTGTGGCTAATAAAGTTGCTTCAGTTCCTCGAGAGCTGTAGTCCTCCCGATCCCGCTTTCCTGTCTTTCTTTCTTTTCTCAATTCCCACCTCCCTGCCTCAGCCCGGCTCAACCTGTCAGGCTGGCCCTGACAAGGGAAGATACTGGCCTAGGACATACTACCCACTATAGACTGCTTTTTAATTAAAAGGTTTTAATTCCAGAGCATCCTTTGTGGTTACTTTATGTCTCTGAGTTTGCAAGGCCACCACATAGGCCTTTCCTGAGCTAGTCAGGTTAGCATGTGACCCCTTTTTATCCACAAAACTTTTTAAAACATAAAGCCTGCTAAAACATTCCAATTTTCATAATCTTATTAATCCTTATATTTCCATATTCTTTTGGTACCACAGTTCAGAAATTCCCATATCAAGGAGTTCTGGAAATTTCTCTTTCTATCTTGTAATCATTTGACCCACTCTAGAGTAAAGAAAACTTTGTGTCTCCAGTGAAGGGTCAAGCCGAGAGACTTTAGCACTGTTATCAATATTGACTTGATTCAACCAATCTGAATGTTGTCCCATGCAATTGCTAGTCAGGATTCTCATTTTAATCTCTTCCTTCCAGTCATTTAAATTTCTCCACATTGGGGTAAATACAACAGACTTGTTTAGGGCCCTTTAAAGTTGGGGAGCCAACAGAGGGTGAAATTGACCTATTCAGCCTTTAGTAGTGCTGATGAGAAGGCAAGCCAAGAACAGATAACCCTCCCCTTACTTGCTCAACCATAACAATGCCCTTGGCTTCTGTAATCTCGTTTACTTCTTGTATCAGCCAACTGCCCAGGCTGCCACATGTGTGGAAAGACCCCTGAATACCCAGAAGCTTATCATGTATAAAAGGTCAGAACCCAGACGCGGGGCTCAGCCTTTGGAGGGGACTCTGCTGAGCCAGCACTGGTATAAATAAAACAGTTCTGAATCTCCAAATGTGTATGGGTTGTCACTTCCCGCCAGCCTGATTTCTGCCATAACATTGGTTCCCTGACCATGAAGCCAACAGCTGCGCTGGCCCTTTGAGCCACCATTGTTGGAAGCCAGTGGAGGAGGCCGCTAATTTTGAGTCCCCAAACAGATGGACAGGAAGGTGCGCCATCGGTGATTTCACTGGACCCTGACCCTCACTGGGCCGACAGTAGTTGGCCACCACTGTTCTCGAACGGACTCCAGGGAGGACAGAAAAGTCTGCCAGGACCAGGATATTAGATTGGTAAGTGTCCCTGGGGACCCAGAACCGAGTTCAGGCCTGCCTGTAAGGCGGAAGTGGAGCTGTTCACCTCCCGAGAGGTGTGGTCACTGCATAGGATAGGTGACTCCTGGGGTGGAAATTTTGAACTCTGTGTGAATCTGTGTGCATGTGTGTGCTCCACAGCATCAGCTACAGAGCCTGAGTGAATCCCAACCTGTGGTTCCATGCTGACCTCATACGGCTTAGGGCCGTGGTCGGCAAACTGCGGCTCGCGAGCCACATGTGGCTCTTTGGCCCCTTGAGTGTGGCTCTTCCACAAAATACCACATGGGGACGCGCATGTACAGTGCGATTGAAACTTCATGGAAGTCAGTATTTGTGGAAGAGCCACACTCAAGGGGCCAAAGAGCCGCATGTGGCTTGCGAGCCATGGTTTGCCGAGCCGCAGTTTGCTGACCACTGGCTTAGGGGGATGTCAGATTCTGGGGAACACTGTTCCTCCCGGCAAACCTGATCTGGGTCAGGGGCTTATACTGACCTGCCAATGCTAAGAGGCACCTAATTCCATGCAAGGGGAGCGGCCAGGCGGATGACATGAAAGAACCCCACCCTCTCTTTGTCTTGCGACACCTTTCACTGGGAGGGTTTTAGTTCATCATTTTGGGCACCATCATGGGGGGGGGTCCCCTCAAAACCCACTGTTCTGTAATGTATGATTAAAAACTTTAAGAAAGGGTTCTCAGGAGATTATGAGGTCAAATTGACCCCTGGAAAGCTGCACACCCTCTGTGAATTGGAATGGCCCACCTTTGGCGTAGGGTGGCCCTCAGAAGGCACCCTTGATGTCCCCAAGGTCTGGGTCGTATTTAAGGTAGTCACGGGAAGCCCTGGCCACCTAGACCAGTTTCCTTATATAGACCAATGGTTGGAAATAGCTCAGATCAAGCTTTCCTGGGTCCAGTTCTGCGTTATTGGTCAAGGACAGTGTAAGGTCCTCATGGCATAAAGTGAAAGGAAGACTTCACAAAAAGTACAGCGGCCTCCCATATTACAAGGTGACTTAGAGGAAGCCATTTCACTGCCACCACCATACACCCCCAATGCCCCACTACCTGAGTATGGGAAACCTCAGCTGCCCATAGCCTGCCTCCATCAATATCATCGCTGCCTGTAGCTAGCCCGCCGCCACAACCAGGGTCACCTGAGCCTGTGGGAAGACATCTTAGGTCAGCGTCCCAAGCCCAAGGACCAAGACCCCCAGTAGTAATGCAGATGCCATTGCGGAAGATAAGGGGTCCACAGAGAATAGGCCCTGATGAGACCCTACAAGAGGGGGGATCAGTTTTCTACTATCTGCCATTATCCACCACTGACCTCCTCAACTGGAAACATCATATTCTGAAAAACCTCAGTGATGATTGATCTCCTAGAATCTATATTTCAGACTCACCACCACACCTGGGTCAACTGTAAACAGCTCCTCCTCACCTTGTTCAACACAGAGGAATGCTGATGAATTGTCACTGAAGCCAGGAAATGGCTCCAGCCTCAAGCCCCAGCTGGATACCTAGATATAGAAGTCTGGGCACAATAAACCTTGCCTGATGAAGAATCACGCTGAGACCCAAACACGGAGGAAGAAAGAAGTCATCTAGAAAGATATCAACTCCAAGGGATGAAGGCAGGGGCCAAGAAGCCTACAAACATGGCAAAGACTTCTGAGGTCTTGAAGAAATGGGATGAGAGTCTGGCTGATTTTTATGAGAGACTCTGCGAGGCCTTCAGAGTCTATACTCAATTCGACCCAGAGGCCCCTGAAAACCAGCACATGGTCAAAGCTGACTTTGTGGGGCAGGCTCAAACTGACATCAGACAGAAACTTCAAAAAGTAGAGGGGTTCACTGAAAAGAATGCCACTGAATTGTTAGAAACTGCCAACAAGGTCTTTGTGAATTGAAAATGCACTGTCAAGAAGGAAGAACCAAAAGGGAGGCGGCTCTCCTGGTCACTGCCTTGAGACAACCAGCCCTGCCGGAAGAGCCCAGACAGAAACAACAAGGGACTAAAGAACCAAGAAGGAAAGGGCTCCTGAGACAAGACCAATGTGCCTACTTCAAGGAATCTGGGTACTGGAAAAATTAATGCCCCAACTGTCAGAAGGGGAGCCAGGAGCTTCTGTTCTACCCAGCTACTGGGCAGAACCACTAGGGGCCAACCTGATTGGCCTGGCAGGAGTAGATTCTGACTAGGAAAGATGGAGCTCTATCCAACTTGGCCCCCACGAGCCCATGGTCGAAATGAAGGCTGGGAGCAAAACAGTGAACTTTATGGTAGACAAGGGGCTGAACACCCTGTAGTGACACAAGAGGTAGCACCCCTATTAGGACAAGAAGTCACCATTGTGGGGGCTAACAGAACCAAAACCTGTAGAGCATTCTGTGGTCCCTGATGATGCCAGTTGGGGGGGCCACCAGGTAGTACATGAGTTCTTGTATCTACCAGACTGCCCAGTCCTGCTGTTGGGTAGGGACCTCCTGGCAAAGATGAGTGCAGAGATAGTTTTTACTCCAGGTGGATCGGCACGACTGCGCCTAGATAAGGAAGCCCCTGCCATGATTTTGCCTCTGATGGTACCACAGGAGGAAGAATGGAGGTTGTATACCTCCCTGCCCAATGAGCCAACAGTGGCCCTGGAGCTAGAGGCTGAGTTCCTATTAGTCTGAGTAGAAGAAAACCCCCTGGTCTGTCCAAAAACCATGTCCCGATACTGATTGACCTGAAGGCTGAAACTCAGCCTGTTAAGATACACAGTATATGGTTCCACAGGAAGCACGTCTGGGGATCCAGATTCACCTATACTGAGCACTCAAGTGGGCGCTTCTACAGTGATGCCAGTCTCTGTGGAACAACCCCCTGCTACCCATAAAGAAGCCTGGGACAAAGGACTACTACCTGGTACAAGACTTAAGGGCCATTAATGAAGCTGTTTTCATGCTGCACTTGGTGCTGCCTAACCCATACACTCAACTGGGACTCATACCTTCTGAGGCAGGATGGTTCACATGCCTGGACTTAAAGGATGCCTTCTTCTGCCTCCAACTAGTATCTAATAGCCAGCCTGTTTGCCTTCGAATGGGAAAACCCCACCACGAGTGCAAAGGAACACTTGGACTAGACTGCCTCAAGTATTCAAAAATTCACCAACCTTGTTCAGCGGGGCACTAGCATCTGACTTGGCCAGGCTCCTGGGACAGGACTTAGGATGTGTCCTCCTCCAATAGGTAGATGACCTCCTACTGGCTAGTCCCATTCGAGCCCAATGCTGGGAGGGAACCAGGGCTTTACTCAGGCTGCTGATGGAGGCTGGACAGCAGGTGTAGAAGAAAAAGGCACAAATTTTCCCAAAGCAGGTCAAATACTTGGGCTTCAGAATTACCCAAGGCAAATGAATGCTTGGGGATGAAAGAAAACAGGCAGTCTGCGCTATTCCAGTTCCCACTTCCCATCGACAAATTTGAGAGTTTCTGGGAGCCGCTGGATTCTGTCGAATATGGATTCCCAGATTTTCAGAACTGACCAAACAAAACAATGCCAAGCAAGGCTCCATTGGGCCTGCCAGAATCCAGCGCTGCAGCCAGGCACTCTTTGAAGATCTGGAGGTAGACTTCACTAAAATAGGACCCAGCAGGGGAAACAAATATCTCCTGGTTTTTGTCTGTACTTTCTTGGGCTGGGTGGAAGCTTACCCCACATGCATGGAGAAGGCAAGAGAAGTAACCAAAGCTCTACTATGAGACATCATCCTGAGATATGGAATGCCATTAACTAAGGGCTCAGACAATGGCCCAGCCTTCGTGGCAGAAGTAGTACAGCAGGTAGCTAAGACTCTAGGCATTCAATGGAATTTACACATGACCTACCAGACTCAGAGCTCAGGGAAAGTAGAATGCATGAATTGGACCCTTAAGCAGACTATGGCAAAGCTATGTCAGGAAACTAACCTGCCCTGGACTGAAATATTGCTCTGGCTCTCTTGCAGGTATGCTGTACCCTGCGGGCAAAGATAGGGTTCTCCCTTCTGAAATCTTATGTGGGAGACCTCTCCCATTAATCAAACTCAAGGGGGACATAAAAGAACTAGGAAATTTAGAGATTCAAAAATAGCTGCAAGGACTAGGAAAAACCATCCTTAAAGTACATAGGTGGGTAACTGACAGAATACCCATTTCTCTGGGAATAACGGTACATCCCCATAAGCCAGGGGACCAAGTCTGGGTAAAAGACTGGAAAAAGGAACCTCTCAAACCAACCTGGAAGGGGCTCTATTTAGTAATACTAACCACTCCCACAGCCCTTAAAGTTGCAGGTCTGAACACCTGGATACATCACTCCCAAGTGAAGGCAGCCCACCTGCTGAAAGACAACCAACCTGAGTGGAAGATAACCCCCAATCAAGACGACCCTCTGCAATCACCCTTAAGAAGACCTGCTGATTGACCTACCCAAAAGCCTAAGGACTCTGTCAGTGGACCCGATGGTCAACACCTGCTGGGCTGATCCTGGCTTTGGACCCTGGTCAAGTAGACTCTCTAGCAGCAGTAGTATTACAAATCAGATGGGATTTAGACCTACTAACTGCTGAAAAAGGAGGAATATGCCTCTTCTTAAACAAAGAGTGTTGCTTTTATGTTAACCAGTCAGGAATAGTTGGAGATATGGCCCAGCAATTAAAGGAATGGGTCGCAAAAAGGAGACAGAAATGGTCAGAATCTTGGAACTCCTGGAGTTATATCTGAAATTGGGCATATTGGGCTCTCCTGCTCGCTGGCCCCCTCCTAATGCTCCTCATGGCACTCCTTTTTGGCCTCTATATTCTTAACATGCTAGTCCATTTCATTTCCTCTCATTTAGAAGCAATAAAACTCCAGATGATGCTTCAAACAAAGAACTCAACTACCGATACGACCCTCTGGACGGCAAGGAGCCCTAGTTGCTGCATCCCCTCCCCATTTGATGCCCCCATTCAGCAGGAAGTAGCAAGAGTGGTTGGCACCCCATTTCCTTCAAGCAGCACAGCAGGAAATCCCTTGCCCATACCCACCCTTAAAATAATAATGTTCTCTAAGTCTGCTAAAGGCAGCTTGAGAATCAAGAGGGGGGAATGAGAAGGCAAGCCAAGAGCAGATAACCCTCCCCTTACTTGCTTCACCATAACCACGCCGTTGGCTTCTGTAATCTTGCTTGCTTCTTGCATCAGCCAACTGTCCAGGCTGCCATGTGTGTGGAAAGACCCCTGAATAGCCAGGAGTTGATCATGTATAAAAGAAGGTCAGAACCCGGATGCAGTGATCAGCCTCTGGAGGGGACTCCACTGAGCCAGCTCTGGTACAAATAAAACAGTTCTTTTCTGAATCTCTGAGTGTGTGTGGTTTGTCACTTCCCACCAGCCTGATTTCTGCCATAACACTGATAGGGGCAGAAATAAAATATTGGAGACCAACTATAATTGTAAGAAATATTAATCATGCTCTGTTAACCATGATTTTTTGTTTCTGGTTAAAGAAAGCATATACCAACCTGACTGGGAGTTTTACACAGGACCAGGGAGCTCCCATTTAGGAGCTGCCTATTACCACAGAAAGATTAACAACCTTGTTGCAGAAACCAGAGGCGCCAGCCCTTTGCATATTGCCAGCCCTTTGAAGACCCCCCAGCCCTTTTGCATACCCACAGGCCTTTGCAAATCTCCAGTCCACATTACCTGTAAACTGCCCATTTGGAATACCCTTTTCGCCTCCTTCCACATGTAATCTTTGTCCCTTTACCTAATATAAGCATCTGGGTTATGGTGGGGGGCAGAGCAGATTTTTGTGGATGACCTGCTGCTCTCCCATACTGCCAGCAGTATTGGAATAAATGCTTATATATAATTCAACCCTGTTTCAGCTGAATAGTCTCAAGTAGTGACAGGCAGCCTGGGCCCATTGATTGTCTGGTTACATATTCTGGTGACCACAAAGGGACATAAGTGAGGGCCTCCCTGGGGCGAGTAACAGAGATCCTGCTTGCTATCTGGAGTGGGGGTTCCTGGTGCTGAAGCCTGGACTCTTATTTGCAGCGCTGCCAGGAATTTTCCTGTTTTGAGTCCCAGCTGCAGCCTCAGTAATCCCCATCATTGCAACTAAGATCTAATCAAATGTTTTTGTATGACAGGAGGAGGAATCAAGCATGTTTGTATGGCATGAGAAGCACTTGCTGCGTCTCGTCTGGGCTTCTTTGTAAGGAAGCATTTACTGTGTATGGCAGGGGAGGCATTGTACTGCCTCTCATCTGGGTGAGCCTGATCAGCTCTGGGTGGCAAGAGACCTCCAGTGGTTCTTGCCTAGTCTCTGAGCCCTTTAGTCTGATCCACTCTGGGACAAGAGACATTGCTCTGCTTAGGTGCTGTTATTTTTGTTTGTTTTGTTTTGTTTTTTAATGCAGGGCATTTTGAGGTTTCTGTGGCTGGACAGACAAGGAGCATGGTGTAAAGCTCTTGTCTGTAGGCTGTGCATGCCTGTAAATAATTGTATATAAGAGTGTCTCTGTTGATTGTTAATTTGTGTCTTTTTGTTGTTTGGTTTAATTTGTTTAAAGATGAGACACATCCCACTTTGGGGGGCCCAGATGTTTGTGGCAGGCTGAACCTGTGGCAGGGATTGCAGGAACTTCCTAGGATCTGCCAAGAATTCTTAATCTTGGTGACCCTCCTTGCTCTCTCTCTGAAGGCATCAGCTGCCAGAAACTTTTTTTTTTAACTTGAGAGGTTTCTTTATTTTTTTCCCAGCAAAACAACATAACATATGTTTATTTTTCTTACAAATAAAATGTTTTTCTTAAAACGAAAAACAAGAACACCATATTTTAACTAGGTAAAACCTATTTTGTCAGAATGTAATTTGCTGCTAACCCACCTTACTTAAAAAAACAACTTCTTTGTTGAAAGTATTGCATATCTTTCCCCCATTGACCCCTTCTAGCCCACCCACACCACCTAATTTTTTTTATAAGAGGAAGATTCATCAATAAGCATTAACTCAGCAAGTACAGAGACTTTAAGGAATGGCATCTCACCCGGCTGGCGTGACTCAGGGGTTGAGTATCGACCTATGAACCAAGAGGTCATGGTTCAATTCCCTGATCAGGGTACATGCCCAGGTTGGGGGCCTGACCCCCAATGTGGGGCACACAGGAGGCAGCCAAAAAATGAATGAGGCATCATCAATGCCTCTCTGTCTCCCTCCCTCCCTCTCTCCCCTCCTCTCTGAAATCAATAAAATATATTTTTTTAAAAAAGAAAAAAGAATGGCATCTCTTCCTAGTGAGTCAAATCTCAGAAATGCAAAAGACTCTCTAAACAACCATAGTCTTAGGTATGGAAACACAGAGATTGATAGGCTGCCTTCTTTCTCTTTATGTCATCAAGACTGATAAAGGAGAGACCAAGATGGCGGCATAGGTAAACACCGGAGACTGCTGCCGCAAACAACCACTTCAAAAATACAACTAAAAGACGGAACGGACATCACCCAGAACCACAGGAAGGCTGGCTGAGGAGAGACTCTTCAACTAGAAGGAAAAATAACAGCACACCGAGGCTCAGAGGAGGCGCAGTGTGGAAAAAACTCAGGTGCGGAGGTGCGCGCGCAAAGCGGGCTGGTGGCTGAGAGCGCGGTTGTCGTTTTCGGTCAGGGGGGAGTCTCAGACTCTGAGCTCCAGATACGGGCGAATCGCTGGGGACTCGGACTCAAACGGGAGAAGCGGGAGTGTCTGGCATCAGTTGGAAGGCAGCTTTCCCTCCGAGGTTTGCAGCGGTTCCGGGGGTTCTGAGAAGCAGAGCCTCTGGGAACAGGACTGAGGGCACCATAACGGCTCCCTCCGCCCGCCCTGTTGAGCCCGCCCCGCCCAAGCCCTGCGCAGAGCCATTTGCCGGATCGCCTCAGGCAAAGGCTAGATTAGCACCTCCCCAGAGGACAGAAGTTTTCCGCGGCAGACACAGCTGATTCACACAGCCAGTCGGCCTGGTGGTCAAATCCCTCTAGTATTAACTACAACAATCAAGGCTCAACTAGAACAAGACTGCGCACAAAGACCACTAGAGGGTGCACCAAGAAAGCATAAAAAATGCGGAGACAAAAAAACATGACAGAAATGGAGGATATAGAGCTAAAAATCGCAATTTTGAGGGCTTGCAAAAATGTGCTAGAAGCTGTCAATAAACTTGAGGAGAGAGTCACGAAAACTAATGAGACCCTCGATGCTATGATAAAGAACCAACTAGAAATTAAGCATACACGGACTGAAATAAAGAATATTATACAGACACCCAATAGCAGACCAGAGGAGCGCAAGAATCAAGCCAAAGATTTGAAATGCGAAGAAGCAAAAAACACCCAACCGGAAAAGCAAAATGAAAAAAGAATCCGAAAATACGAAGATAGTGTAAGGAGCCTCTGGGACAGCTTCAAGCGTACAAACATCAGAATAATTGGGGTGCCAGAAGATGAGAGACAGCAAGATATTGAAAACCTATTTGAAGAAATAATGGCAGAAAACTTCCCCCACCTGGTGAAAGAAATGGACTTACAGGTCCAAGAAGCGCAGAGAACCCCAAACAAAAGGAATCCAAAGAGGACCACACCAAGACACATCATAATTAAAATGCCAAGAGCAAAAGACAAAGAGAGAATCTTAAAAGCAGCAAGAGAAAGAGACTCAATTACCTACAAGGGAATACCCATACGACTGTCAGCTGATTTCTCAACAGAAACTTGGCAGGCCAGAAGGGAATGGCAAGAAATATTCAAAGTGATGAATACCAAGAACCTACAACCAAGATTACTTTATCCAGCAAAGCTATCATTCAGAATTGATTAATTAGAAGAAATATTTTAATATCACTATTCACCCTTTCTCTATAATAGAAGTGTCAGAGATGAAAGAAAATTAGTAAAATGTACATGAAAATGATATATAAATTCATTAACAAAGAAACAATAACATGATATAACAACAAAGACATATGAAAACAAAGATGATGTAAAAACAACAAAAACATGATATAAAAACAACTGATAAAAACATTGACTGATAAATTGATTAAACTTATTCTAATATCTCCCTGTATACCAAAGAGTAAAAACACTTTCAGAGTGCTTGACTAATTTCCCTTGTAATGAAGTATTTACAACTTCAATGTCACATGCTCTTTGAACTCGAGAGAAAGCAACCAATAACTCCATTTCATCGGAGAAATTTAGGGATAGGCAAAATTGACATGTAACACCACATGTGTTACATTCCACCACAACTGTGTTTTGATAATTCATCCTCATTTGCCTCATTTTCGCTATGAAGGCAGTTCCTACCAGTATTGGTAGTACTTGTTGATGACTGGCTTCTTTCGGCTGCAGAGGCATGTTGTGCCAATAGTTGTTCATACATATTCTGTCCACACCACTTTCTTTCGGCATTGTCATCGCAATTAGTCGGACAAGAGTCCTCTTCGTACTGTTGCTGTTCTGTGCCCCACTGCTACTAACAGTGGTGGATGTAGAGAGGGGCACAGCAACAGAAGCACAGAGAGCCATGGTCACTGGAGCTGAGCCTGGCTGCTGGCTCACAGAAACTGTAGCAGTTTTACCCACTGAATTACAATCTTCAACTACAGAATCCTCAACGACATCACTGACTTTCTGCCATGGCTCCAGCTCCCCCTCCTCACATTCCATAAACAGGCCCGTGTCCTCCATGCTCCCGGGTCCTCCATGCTCCCGGGGGTTGTCGCCGGTAGTCTGACCTGGAGAAGGCGCCAGAGAAGGCGCCGTCGCCTTAAAGGGACCTTATGTTTAAATGGTAAACACCACTGAAGTTTGACTCTTCAGCACGGCCCAGTAAGAGGTGTCAAAGAGCAATGAAGTACTGTTGGTGTGAACCTGATAATAACTAGAGTCCTCTTCATTTACTTCAACCTCCACACAACTTTCGTTACCACTTCCGGTTCATCCAAAGTATTGAGCTTCTCTGGGTCCCGGATAGTTCGAATCAAATCATAAACATCTAGCGCAATGCTTCTCAACCTTCCTAATGCCGCGACCCTTTAATACAGTTCCTCATGTTGTGGTGACCCCCAACCATAAAATTATTTTCTTTGCTACTTCATAACTGTAATTTTGCTACTGTTATGAATCGTCATGTAAATATCTGATATGCAGGATGTATTTTCATTGTTACAAATTGAACATAATTAAAGCATAGTGATTAATCACAAAAACAATATGTAATTATATATGTGTTTTCCGATGGTCTTAGGCGACCCCCAAAGGGGTCGCGACCCACAGGTTGAGAACCTCTGCTCTAGCGCTTTCTCTTCCACGATCTGGGGCTGCTGGCAGCTCCCTGCTCAAAGAGGCCGGAGAGCCACAGGACCCTGCTCAGCGTCCAGGAGAGCAGCCCCGACACCCGCCTCATCCTCACGCTCCCCCATCCCTGGAGACTGTTCCACCCAAGCCACTGTCTTTCCGGGAGCCGCTGCCGCCTCCTCTCAGCGAGCCGCCCCGTCTCTCAGAGAGATGCCGCCTCCTCTCAGCCAGACATCCCCGCCTTTCAGCGAGCCGCCATCTTTCAGCGGCTGGCCTCAGGATCCAGAAACTCTTAACTAGTCTGTCTGTCTGTAATGTAACTTTGGTTACTGATGTTCTTTGCTTGCTTTATATTTTGGTGGGACTTAGTTTACTCTTTGCTGTTTTATGAACATAGGGACTCCTCTGTCTCTGGTGTGTGGGCTTCCTGCCACTCAGAACCAAAGGTCATTTGCTGTGCTGGATTAGTGTGATAAAAGATTATAGGGCTAATATCCAAGTCCATCCTTTTGAGAGTACTCATTTATTTACTATAGGGTTTTTGTTTGTTTGTATTTAAGATCTCTTCTTATATGCAAGATTTCATATTGTTACAGTTTACTCAGAAAAAAGAATATGGAAAATAGGACCTCCTACCCTCCCCGCCCAAGTCTTTTTCCTAGGAAATCTGCAGAAGTGCCCTCCAGCAGACTTCAGAAATATCAGTGGGGGCCGCCCCCATTTTTGTAAAGAAAAATAAAATAAAATAGTACTTTCATATTAAAGCCACTGGAGGCCGGTGAGTTATCCTTGGTACAAAATTTGCCAAGAAAATACGTTGGGTAATAATAACTGGCTTTAAAATCTCAAAGTTGGTAAGACATAATAAATAAATATAAATAAATATAAATAAATATAAATA
>NW_005362861.1:0-819 GCF_000412655.1 Myotis brandtii
CCTTTCTCTCTGAAATCATTAAAAATAATATATTTTTAAAAAACTTGAAGTTTTAGACTCAACTCACTTTTTTAAAAAGTTTGCATACTTATTTATTTACTTACTTATTTATTTTAAATTGATTTTTAAAGAGAAGAAGGGAGAGGGAGAGAGAGATAGAAACATCAATGATGAGAGAGAATCATTGATTGGCTGCCTTCTGCATGCCCCCTACTGGGGACGAGTGGCAATTCCAGGCATGTGCCCTTGTTTAGAATCAAACCCAGGACCCTTCAGTCCACAGGCTGATGCTCTATCCACTGAGCCAAACCAGCTAGGGCTCAACTCACTTTTTGTTCATTCAAATTTTTTTGGTGATGGTCCTAAAGCTTTGAAGGGAAAGGAAAGAGAAATGAAAACTTGGTGAGACAGGTCATGAATGATGCCTGAATCATCTTAATAGTTTGTTGTTTAACGTATCTTTCATAAATGTCATGTTGGGTGACACTGTTGAAATTCGGCTCCTTTAATAAAGAGCTATACTTTTATAGATAGGAAGGAAAAAAAGCATTGGATCTAATTTCCACTCCGAGTAAAACAGTCGGGACCCTAAACCAATGCTGCCTGACTGCCACCTGGTGGCAGCATATCCTCATCACAGAAGCCCCACCTAGTGGACGTGGAGGAGAACCCGGGGTACAGCGGCCACTGGACTGCAGGACTAATCAGCAAACTAGAACCACCGCTGACTCGAGTGTTTTCTAGAAGGTCCACTCTCATAGCTTCTAGGGATATTTTACCATATGTATTTGTTGATGCAGTTTCAAAGAAAGCTATATA
>NW_005362862.1:0-407 GCF_000412655.1 Myotis brandtii
ATGCGATGTCAAAGTAAAGCAATGTTCACATGTGTATTTATTTATATTTCTGATTACAAAGTTAACCCAGGTGTATCATAGAGAATTGTGAAGAAAGGAACCTACTTCTAAAATTGTCACCCCTGATCCCTGCCACCCAGAAAGAATGTCTGTTAAACTCTAGTCTGTTTATCTGTGAATATATATATATTTACAAAGATGCAATCGCTGTGCGTATATTACAGTGTGTCTTGCTTTGGCCACTTAGTGCTGCATCATGGGTATTTTTTCATGTCATCCAATTTTCTTTGAAGACACCACAACCTTCCATCGTATAGAAGTCATAATATTCCATCATATGGTCATTCTCTTTTGTTGAACAATTTTGAAGAGGACTTTTCCCTTTTAAAAAATTACCATGATGCACC
>NW_005362863.1:0-847 GCF_000412655.1 Myotis brandtii
ACAGAGTAAGTGTGAGCACAGAGCCCCACACAGGCCATCACATGCGTGGGGATGGTGCTTCCCATGAAGGAGGCAGGACTCGAGTCTACCTGGGCCTGAATCCCCAGTGGGACAGACACTCAGACCCCACCCCTGCCCACCTGAGCGCCTCCTCCCCCACATCACAGCTCCAGCCACAGCTCCCAGCAGAACCAGGCCCCCAGCAATGCCCATGATGATGAAGATGAAGGTCTGAGGAGGAGGCTCTGGGAGGAGAAGGGAAGGGAGGGTGAGGGCCCCGACCCCAGGCCTCAGCCCTGACCCCTCTGAGGTCCCTCAGGGCCCCTGCTGCCCTGAGAAGAGGCTCTGTGCCCACGGCCCCTCCTCACCCCATCTCAGGGTCAGGGGCTCGGGCAGCCCCTCGTGCTGCACATGGCACGTGTATCTCTGTTCCTCTCCAGGGGGCACCCCTACGGCCGCCCACTTCTGGAAGGTGCCGTCCCCCGCAGGCCTGGTCTCCACCAGCTCCATGTCCTGGGTCTGGTCCTCCCCGTCACGCTGCCAGGTCAGGCTGATGTCCGCAGGGTAGAAGCCCAGCGCCCAGCACCTCAGGGTGACCTCTTGGGCAGAGACGGGGTGGTGGGTCACGTGTGCCTTTGGAGGGTCTGAGGGGAGGAGAGAAAATGCAGGAACTTTGCATCCACCATGGGACACTCCAGCAGCGCCCAAATGACCATCCTGAGAGTGGACAGACTCCTGGGGTGGAGGAGGGAGCACACAGCACACACACCAGTCTGGACAGAGGCACCTGGAAGGACATTCTACTCTTTAGAAAGTTCTAGAATCAGAGAGACACAGCCCAGGGCAG
>NW_005362864.1:0-796 GCF_000412655.1 Myotis brandtii
TGTCTCTGGAGATGGTGAAGCGGCCCTTCACAGACGCGGAGTAGTATGTGCTACCACCAGTACCAATGTATGCGACCCACTCCAGCCCCTTCCCTGGAGCCTGGCGGACCCAGTTCATGCCATAGTCACTGAAGGTGAACCCAGAGGCTGCACAGGAGAGACTCAGAGACCCCCCAGGCTGCACCAGGCCTCCCCCAGACTCCACCAGCTGCTCCTCACACTGGACACCTGCAAACACAGAGACACAAGGTGGACTGAGAATCACATGGAAGCACCAACAGGCACAGGCACAGGTCTGAGCGCTCCCCACTCCTGAGAATGACCTTGAGAAATGATCAGGAGGAAAACACAGCTTGGCACCAAGTCCATGGTGGAGCCGTTGGGGTCCTGTCTCAGGGCTTGGGTTCTGGGTGTCTCCCCAACATGCTGGGCAATGGCCCCCTTTTATGAGCAGGAGGAGAGCCCCATTTGCATGGAGTCTGCATATAAGGGTGCAACTGGGACCCTGGGCTGCATGCCTGACCTTGTCATCCTAGGGTCGACCGCAGATGGGAAAGGATTGAAGGATGCTGGCCACAAGGGGTCCCTTCCTGACCCCTGTCCCTTTCTCCTTTCCTGAGACCCGTCACCGTGACCCCATTCCTTTGGGGGCAGCTTCCAGGATTGAGAGTCCTCCTACCTGGGGTTTTGATAAGGACCCAGGGGTGCTTCCCTAGAGGCGCATTGATGAGGCTTCCTCTCGCTCTCCTTTCCCAGCCATGGGCCATGTCACCTCTCTGGGTTTTGGGAATAAGAA
>NW_005362865.1:0-832 GCF_000412655.1 Myotis brandtii
AAAATCAATAAAATATATTTTTAAAAAAATAGCTATGTACTATAGTGCCAGATGGGTAGATAGACTTATTGTGGTGATTACTTCATAAGGTATATAAATGTCTAATCATTATGCTATATGCCTAAAATTAATATAATATTGTATGTGAACTATAATTTAAAAATAAATTTTAAGCCCTAACCAGTTTGGCTCAGTGGATAGAGCATCGGCCTGCAGACTGAAGGGTCCCAGGTTCGATTTCAGTCAAGGGTATGTACCTTGTTTGCGGGCACATCCCCAGTAGGGGGTGTGCAGGAGGCAGCTGATCGATGTTTCCTTCTCATTGATTGTGGGGAGCTGATATAGGGTTAAGCCTTGGACTGACCTGTTGGCAAAGTCACAAACAAGTCCCAGCTTAGAGGGCATAGTCCTCTTAGCATAATTAGGCTTGACCTTATAATGCTCCCTAGATCTTATCTGGGTAGCTAATGGGCAGTGGGAGGTGCAGCAAATGCTGCCAAAACAAGTGAATCTCACAAGAACAGTGTAACTATGGTCAAAACAAGTGAAACTCACAAGAACAGTGTAACTATGGAAACCACTACCTTGTTTACCTCTGACTATAAAATAAAGGCTCAGCTTGCCTCGGGATCTTTCTCTGTGGCCTCAGCCAGGCACAGGAAGATCCATGAAGACTAAAGAGAGCTAGAGAGCTATGAACGCTGTCTCCGTGTAAAACATTCTTCGCGGACTCCGTCCACACCTTTGGGAACCCCTGGACCACTGGGGCTGGACCCCGGCAATTGATGTTTCTAACTTTGTCCCTCTCCCTTCCTCTCTGTAAAAAAATCAA
>NW_005362866.1:0-2916 GCF_000412655.1 Myotis brandtii
CATTCAGCCAGGTTTATCCTCCTTAGTCTCTTTAAAAATCTTTGGCAAATGAGATACCGTGTTCCACAAGGAGAAACAGTTTGGTTGGAGGCAACTTTTCCCCCTGCTGCTGAGCTTTTTTCAAATTTTGACCCACTCTTTACCAACATTCAAGACCTAATGTACCTTCTTCAGGAAACCAAGAGTTATGTTCTATAATAACATGCAAAAACTGTAAGAGATTACCTTCCGAAACTTTAATTCCTTAAGCATGCAAATCAAAAATCTACAATAAAGGTTCTTACTTTAAGCCAAATTCTGCCCCATTAGCCTGGCTAAGGAAACGTTCCCACCCTACTTACAGATCGGGACTTCTGCAGCTGATCGTGGGCTTTTGTGTGCAGTGAAATATCTCCCCACCTATACGGTGAATTCTTTCCCACCTCTTTCCTCCATTTATTTGTTTATTTTTTTAAATGTCACTATGGATTCAAAAGTTATTTTATTCACTGCTTCATCATCTTTGCTGTCATTGTTTTGAGCTCATATTTCCTCATATTTGGCCAATGCAAGTCCTATCAACTTGGCTTCTGTGTATTTTTTTAATCCTTACCTGAAGATGTTTTCCACTGATTTTTAGAGTGGAAGGGAGAGGAGAGAGAAGACAGAGAGAAACATCAATCGGTTGCCTCCCGCACCCACCCGGATGCTCTGACCATTGAGCAACACTGGCCAGGACAACTTCTGTGTATTTTTGACACGTTCCAACCATTTTGTGAGTACTTTATTTTGGTCCAGGCGCCTTTATTTTCCTTGTCCCAGTGCTGGAATCAGTGATTTCTCCAAGGTGTCCTAGGTTTTTAAGGTGCAGAATTGTATTTAGAAACAACGTTCAGGGTGCTAGATATCCCCCTTGCTACTGAGGTCATTGCTTTTTAGGCTCAGTGGACAGAACTAGGAATCACACTCCTATATATCTCTGTGTATGTATATAACCATGAATCACACTGCTAATTCTCATTTAAATCCAACACCTTGGACTCATCCTAGTCTTCCCCCTCTCCATGTTGTTCCTCTATTCTCCAACAGTGTCAAAATCTTTCTCTCATTATTCTAAAAATATTTACTTATTTTCTCAGCCCCTAGAATACACAGAAAGGAATTTTAGAGTAGCTAATCCATACTTTGTGAAAAACTTACTCACTAGAGTTAATTTTCATTTATAGTTATTTTTTCTCCCAAGTGTTGGGGTGCAGAGTTAAAATACAGTGTTGAAAAGTTACTTTGACATTTTCCAAAATCACTGGTGTGGTTATGAATAATATATAGTTAAATTAGTTATTTTATATTTATATTCTATTTTAGAAATTTTCTACCCATGCTTGTTTATATTTATTTTTGTATGCAAAACATTAGCATGGCTCCAGATGTCAAAACTATGCTGAAAGTTTTGTATACAAGTATTCAACAAAGAAATTTATGTGATTTTTTTTTTTTTTAGTTTATATACTTTCCACAAAAAATTTCATACTTTCTGATTGGTGTATCGAGATTCTTAGGATATATACTGAGAAGTGGGATCACTGGGTCAAAAGGCAGTTTCATTTTTAACTTTTTGAGGAAATTCCATGCTGTTTTCCACATTGGCTGTACCAGTCTGCATTCCCACCAGCAGTGCACAAGGGTTCCCTTTTCTCCACATCCTTGCCAGCACTTGTTGTTTGTTGATTTATTGATAGTAGCTATTCTGACAGGTGTGAGGTGATACCTCATTGTAGTTTTAATTTACATTTCTCAGATAATTAGTGATGTTGAGCATCCTAATATATATAAAGAGCTAGGTGCTGTCACGACCAAACGGGCGACCAGTCACCATGAAGTGCTTGGAGCACCTCTCGGTCCCGCCACCTGCCCTAGCTCCTGAGCTACTCACCATGAGGGGGGCTGGCGGCGGGGCAAGACTGGGGACTGTTGAGCAGCTGTGGCGGGCTGCTTTGCGGGGTGGCCATGAATTGGCGGAGCAGTAACGCTGCCCTACCTCCAGCCTACCGAAACAGCTGAGCTGAGGAGTTGTGATGGAGGCCGGCAAGGCAGGCGGGGAACGTTGGTTTCCTCAGTCCCTGAAGCAAGCAAGCCTCTTGTTCACTTCAAGCTGCCTGGCTGCCGGCTGCCATCTTGGCTGGCAGTTAATTTGCATATCGCCCTGATTAGCCAATGGGAAGGGTAGCGGTCGTACGCTAATTACCATGTTTCTCTTTTATTAGATAGGACTAGAGGCCCAGCGCACACAAAATCGTGCACGGTTAGGGTCCCTAGGCCTAGCCTGGCCTCCGTCACATGGCCTCTGCCACCCTGTGACGCTATGTGAAGCTCCCCGCCCCAGCATGCTCCGTGATGCTCGCGGCCCCTCGACTGCTCCCCGAACCCCACAACTGCTCCGCAAGGCTCCCCGAACCCCTCTACTGCTCCGCAAAGCTTGCTGCAGCCCTGCAAAGCTTGCCGCTGGACGCTCTGCAAAACTCCCCCCGCCCCACCACTGCTCCAAGAGGCTCCCCACACCCCGCGACTACTTCGCATCATGAAACTCCCCCGTCCCACAACTGCTTGCTTCGCTGCCCAATCCCTAGGTGCAGCCTATTTATTGGGTTACTGAAGTAAATATTAGCGGGGTGGCCATGAGCTTAGCGGAGCAGTAACCTTGGGTTACTGAAGATGCAGTAACCTATTTATTTAAAAAGCTAATTTATAAAGTAATTAAAGTAGATATCTTTATTTACAAAAGCAAAGCAAGTAAATTTAGTAAACTTATATGTCTGATTCATAAGACACAAACGCTGCCCTACCTCCAGCCTACCGAAAAGGAGTTGTGGAGGCTGGCAAGGCAGGCGGGGAACATTGGTTTCCTCAGTCACTGAAGCAAGCAAGCCTCCTGTTAGC
>NW_005362867.1:0-1593 GCF_000412655.1 Myotis brandtii
AAATAGACACTTCTCGAAAGAGGACATACAGAAGGCCAACAGGCATATGAAAAAATGGTCAAAATCACTAATCATCTGAGAGATGCAAATCAAAGTGACAATGAGATGCCATCTCACACCAGTCAGAATGGCTGTCATCAACAAGTCAACAAACAACAAGTGCTGGCCAGGATATGGAGAAAAGGGAACCCTAGCATACTACCGGTGGGAATGCAGACTAGTGCAGCCACTGTGGAAAACAGTATGGAGTTTCCTCAAAAAATTAAAAATGAAATTGCCATTTGTCCCAGTAATCCCACTCCTAGGAACATATCCCAAGAAATCAGAAACACCAATCAGAAAGAACTTTTGGACCCCTATGTTCATAACAGCACAATTTACAATAGCTAAGATTTGGAAACAGCCTAAGTGCCTATCAGCAGATGAGTGGATTAGAAAACTGTGGTACATCTACACAATGGAATACCACACTGCTGTAAAAAAAGAAAGAACTCTTACCATTTACAACAGCATGGATGGACCCATACAGCATTATGATAAGTGAAATAAGCCAGTCAGAGAAGGGTAAGTATAACATGATCTCACTCATTTGTGAAATATATTGAACAATATAAACTGATGAACAAAAATAGATCCAGAGACATAGAAGCATCGAACAGACCCTCAAACCTCAGAGGGAAGGCAGGGGAGGGTGGGCAGGGGGAGACTTTGAGGGAAAAGATCAACCGAAAAACTTGTATACATGTAGGCATAACCAATGAACACAGACAATGGAGGGGAGCGTGAAGCATGGGGCTGGGGGATGAGGCAGGCTGGGAGGGGACAATAGGGGGAAAGGGGACATATGAAATACTTCCAATAATAAAGAATTAAAAAATAAAAATGAAAAAAACTAGAGTACACACTTGGATCAGATGGATTTGACAATTCTAAAACATTTCTCCCCAATGCTACAGAATGTACATTCTTCTCAAATGCATATGGGTCATTCGCGAAGATAGACCACATGTTAGGACACAAAACAAGTCTTTAAAAGTTCAGGAAGATTGAAATCCTATCAAGCATTTTATCAGAAAACAATGGAATGACATTAGAAATCATCCACAGTAAAAACACCCCAAAACATTCAAACACATGGAGCATGTTATTGAACAATGAATGGGTTACCAATAAGATCAAGAAAGACATAAAAAAAAACTTCCTCGAAACAAATGAAAATGAACACACAATAACCCAAAATCTCTTGGACACAGCAAAAGCAGTCCTGCCAGGGAAGTTCATAGCACTTATAGTCCTAGCTCAAAAAATAAGAAAAATGAAAAACAAACAATTTAGAACAACAAACAAACAATTTAATACCACAACTAAAGAACTAAAAAGAGAACAACAAGAAAAGCCCAGAGTAAGTATAAGGAAGGAAATAATAAAGATTAGAGCAGAAATAAATGACATAAAGACTTAAAAAAAATACAAAAAATAATGAAACCAAAAGCTGGTTATTGGAAGAGATAAACAAGCTTGATGAACTGTCAGCCAGACTAATCAAGAAACAAAGGAAGAGGACACAAATAAATAAAATCAGAAATGAAAGTG
>NW_005362868.1:0-781 GCF_000412655.1 Myotis brandtii
ATTTTTTTGTTGCAATGGTAAATGGGATTGCTTTTTTGGTTTCTCTTTTTGTGAGTTCATTGTTGTTGCATAGAAAAGCCATAGACTTCTGGGTGTTAATTTTTTTATCCTGCTACATTGCTGAATTCATTTATTAAGTCTAGTAGTTTTTTGATGGATTCTTTGGGGTTTTCTATGTACAATATCATGTCACCTGTGAATAAGGAAAGTTTTACTTCTTATTTTCCAATTTGGATGCATTTTATTTCTTCTTCTTGTCTGATCGCAATGGCTAGTACTTCCAGTACTGTGTCAAACAGGATTGGTGAGAGTGGGCATCTCTGTCTTGTTCCTGCTCTTAGGGGAAATGGTTTTAATTTTTGCCCATTGAGTATGATGTTGGCAGTGGGTTTGTCATATATGGCTTTTATTATGTTCAGGTATGATCCTTCTATTCCCACCTTGCTGAGAGTTTTTTTTTTTTAATCAAGAAAGGGTGTTGGAGTTTGTCAAATGCTTTTTCTGCATCAATGGATATGATTATATAGTTTTTATCTCTCAATCTGTTATATGGTGTATCACATTTATTGATTTGCGGATATTGTACCATCCTTGCATCCCCGGAATAAATCCCACTTGGTCATGGTGTATTATCTTTCTAATGTAATGCTGGATTTGATTTGCTAGAATTTTGTTGAGAATTTTGACATCTATGTTTATGAGGGATATTGGCCTGTAATTCTCTTTCTTTGTATTGTCTTCATTTGGTTTTGGGATTAGGGTAATGCTGGCGTCATAGAAA
>NW_005362869.1:0-866 GCF_000412655.1 Myotis brandtii
TATGCTAGTTACAATACAATTATTTAATTGACTTGTGTTTGACATAAAACAGAACAATGGAATGCTTTTATTATTAGAAAAAAGTGAGTTTTTGCTGACTATAATAAAACAATGAACTCTACTTTTCACTTCTTTCTGATTGTGGAAATAATCTTTATAAAAACTCATATTGATTTAAAAACTCTCTAGGTATGTATGGCAGTTATAAAAGTTAAACAATTGATTATATTTAGTTTCAAAAGCAAATAAATATGTAAAAATACCCTTCTCTGCAGGAAGATTTTAATTTAATTAAGAGTGGAATATTACAAGCCAATGAGTTCAATTTTGTGATGGGCTTATACTCAATTATGTTTGATCATAACCCTCAGCAAATGAGGGTGCAGATCTATACAAGGAATTACAGTTTCTCAGTAACTTAAGATATTCAGATGACATTATCTTACTTGCAGAAAGTAGCAATGATATGAAATTTCTTCTGATAAAAATGAAAGAAGAATGTGCTGAAGCAGGACTGCATTTAAACATCAAGAAGACAAAATTCATGACTACAGAAGAACTATTCAATTTTAACATCCTATCTAATAAAAGAGTAATATGCAAATTAACTGTTACTCCAAGAAAAAGATGGCGGTGCCCATGGCGGTGCCCATAGTGGCCAGGGCAGGACGCTGGTGGCATCACCCCGGCAACATGAGCCCAACAGGCAAGTGTGGCTGCAGGCAGCACCCAGCAGGGCCTGCTTGGCCGTCACCACAGCGACCCAGGAGCAGGCAAGCAGAGCCTGCAGGCAGCACCCAGCAGGGAATGCTTGGCAGTTGCCATGGTGACCTGCAAGCAGGCAAGCGTGGCCTGCAGGCAGCACC
>NW_005362870.1:0-542 GCF_000412655.1 Myotis brandtii
CCGGTGCATGAAATTCATGCACGGGGGGAGAGGGGGTCTCCTCAGCCCAGCCTGCACCCTCTCCACTCCAGAACCCCTTGGGGGATGTCCGACTGCCAGTCTAAACTGGCAGTTGAACATCCCTCTCACAATCCTGGACCACTGGCTCCTAATAGCTCGCCTGCTTGCCTGCCTCCTCGCTCCCAACTGCCCCCCAGCTGGCCTGGTCGCCCCACGCAGCCTGCTGTTCAGTGGTTTGGTCGTCCCTCACTAACCCCCCTGCCGGCCTGGTCATAGGCAGCCATCTTGTGAGGGCTAATTTGTATATTACCTCTTTATTATATAGGATGTACAGAGGCAGCTGACTCAGCAGTGGTACCTCCCAGGTGCCTGAGGTGCCTCCTGGCGTCCTCTCCCCACAGAGCTCTGTGTGGACACACTCCGGGGACTCAGGATATGTTTCCTGTCCTACCTCTTCCCTTCCATCATGAACCTTCTTGCTTAATTTCTGTCCCATTCTTCAGAACTGGATTGTCTCCCTGCCTAGCATCTTCATGCTAACA
>NW_005362871.1:0-476 GCF_000412655.1 Myotis brandtii
TGGGACAACTTCAAGCATACAAACATTCACATCATGGAAGTGCCAGAAGGAGAAGAGAGGGAGCAAGATTTTGAAAACTTATTTGAAAAAATAATGACAGAAAACGTCCCTTACCTGGTGAAAGAAATAGACATGCATGTCCAGAAAGTGCACAGAGTCCCAAACAAGATGAACCCAAATAGGCACACACCAAGACACATCATAATTAAAATTCAAAAGGTTAAAGAAAAAGAGAGAATTTTAAAAGCAACAAGAGAAAAGCAGTTAGTTACCTACAAGGGTGTGTCCATATGACTATCAGCTGATTTCTCAACAGAAACTTTGTAGGCCAAAAGGGAGTGGCAAGAAATATTCAAAGTTCAAACCAAGGACCTACAACCACCAAGATTATACCCTGAAAAGCTATCATTTAGAAATAAAGGTCAGATAAAGAGTTCATAGATAAGAAAAGGTTAAAGGAGTTCATCACCACCAAA
>NW_005362872.1:0-816 GCF_000412655.1 Myotis brandtii
GTTAAAAATGTAATTAGCCTGATCCTCTGTTTCCTTATTTTTGCTGGTGATGTGGAATAATAAACCTAATTCAGGTGGATATTGGTAGAAATAAAAAAAGGTTTTTTAATCATAGAGTATGTCTAATAACTCTTCCATAGGTAGGAAGTGTATGTACATATAGATGTATTTACATTTGTACATGATTTTCTTTCCAATAAACACAACACACAAAGACATAACACAAACACACTAATATTCTCACCTTGAATGTTGAAAGAAAATTTTAAAGAAATTTGGTGACTATTGAAATTAAAGAATGAATGATTCAATTAATATGAAACTAAAATGATTTAGAAATTTAGATACAATGATGTAACATAGAAGGTTGACCTTAATTTTAGTAATGAATTACATTTCCTATATTAATGCACCAAGACCTCAAAATCAGAACCACATTTACTTCTGTAACTGAAGAGTTTGTCCACCGGCTACCAAGTGAGTCACACACACTGAACATGAGATTTGTAGTGGAGAGATTAGATTCACTTTTTTGGTAGCACCGTGCAAGGAGAATGGGAAAGGTAGTGCTCAAGACTTGAACTCCTGGTTCCTTTACTGGCAGTTGGTTTTAAAGGGGGAAATTGGGGTTAGGGGTCTTCAATGGGTGATCAGCTCATGTGTATATTCTGATTGGTTGGAGCAGGTGTTACAATGAGCTCTTTTAGGAGTTGTGATCATCAGTCATCCTCCAAGGTCAAGCCTGGGGTTTATGTGACTGTGGCTCATGAGAGTCAGTGGTTTATTATCTGGTAGAACATTTTAGTTCTTATAAAA
>NW_005362873.1:0-754 GCF_000412655.1 Myotis brandtii
AGGTTTTAATGTTTAAATCTAAGAGACTGTTTCCAATGTATAGGGTAGGATCACTAGGCCTTGCCTGAGATCAGGGCCATCTGTGGGGTAACCGGAAAGCGGGGTGATTGAGGGGCCCTCGCTGGTACCTGCCTTGGCTGGGGGCCTGGCACTGCCCGCTGGCCGTCCCTGCTCCCCAATCGCCACTGCTGTACCTCCTTCTCAGGGGACAGTGAGCATCATAGCAACTGGTCATTCCACTAGTTATTCCGCTGTTCGGTTGATTTTCATATTAGGGTTTTATTTTATAGGACTAGAGGCCTGGTGCACAAATTCGTGCATAGGTGGGGGTCCCTTGGCCTGGCCGGTGTTTGGAGCCGATCAGAGCCATATTGCCCAGTCTTGATTGAGGCTGGTTGGCTCGGGGTAGTGGCTGTGGGAGTTTGGCTGGCTGGGGGAAGGCACCGCAGAAGGTTGGCTGTCTGGGGGGGGGTGGGAGCCATGGGAGGTTGGCCCACCAGGGGGAGGGTCCGTGGGAGGTTCCAATTGGGGCTATTGCGGCAGTTCAGCCAGGGGGAGGGGCCATGGGAGGTTGGTTTTGGGAGTGCACTGATGACTAGGGGGAAGCTCGTTCATTGAGCTTCTGCCCACTGGTGGTCATTGCACGTCATAGCACCTGGTCGACAGGTCATTCTGATCATCTGGTCATTCCAGTTGTTTGGTCCTAACAGTTGCTTAGGCATTTATATATATACTAGAGGCCCGGTGCACAAAA
>NW_005362874.1:0-487 GCF_000412655.1 Myotis brandtii
ATCCCAGAGATTTGGGGTTGTTGTGTGTTCATTTTAAATTTTTTCCAGGTAATTATTTTACTTTCTAGATCTCATTGTAACCCATTCATTGTTGAATAACATGCTATTTAACCTCCATGTGTTTAAATGTTTTTGAGTCTTTATACTGTAGTTGATTTCTATTTTCATTTCTTGTGATCTGTTTCATATGATTTCAATTTTCTTGCACTTATAGAGACTTTTTTTCTGTCCTAACATGTGGTCTATCTTTGTGAATGATCCATGTGCACTTGAGAAGAATGTATATTTTGCAGCTTTGTGGTGAAATGTTCTTTTGAACCATCTAATCCAGTATGTCATTTAGAATCACTGTTTCCTTGCTAAATTTTGTCTGGAAGATCTATCCAGTGAAGTCAGTGAGGTGTTAAAGTCCCATACTATGACCATACTGTTGACCAAATATATATATATGGTGTGTATATATTTACCAGGGATATATCTTCTTGTT
>NW_005362875.1:0-590 GCF_000412655.1 Myotis brandtii
TTTACGACAAAGAGTTTTACCATTTGGTGAGAGAGGGGGTGTCTTTTGTATGTTGCAGTGAAATTCATCAGGTGGTTTTGTGCTGTCTTTCCCACAGGAATGCAGGCTTTCTTGATCGCAGTTGGGGTTTTCAGTTTTCTCAGTAGTTCAACTTGTACTTGAGTCCCCAGATGTAAATTAGACATTTCTCTCTTCAGCTCCCAGTATACATTTTGCATATCATCATTTGAAATGCTTAGTCTTTGGAGAGCTCTGCTCTGCAGATTGTCTTCCTGAGATGGATGCTTTTATTTGGCTTTTTGTAGCTCTATGCTGAGATTGTTAAGTTCTTTCTTCATCGGTTCTAGTTCTTGTTCCAAGTCATGGATCTTCAGGTCACAACTCAACTTTTCCACCTCCCAGTTTGATGAAGGTGGATTTAAATTCCTTATCACCTGCTGAGTTTCCACCTCTGTTCTTAGCTGGAGGAGTTCTACTTCTTTAGACTGCCGCTGTTCATTCAGTACTTTCAAAGTTTCAGAGTTGTCTGTTCATTCTATCCAATTTGCTCTTTAAATTAGCTCTATCGGTGCAAACCTCTTGATATGCAT
>NW_005362876.1:0-1110 GCF_000412655.1 Myotis brandtii
ACACACACACACACACGCACGCACACACGCACACACCAGATAACTAAAACAGTTCTGATGGGTCCCTGGCCCAAATTTTCCTTTAAAGGATTGTTTTTGGGGACTGGAGCTCATAATGTTAATCAAAGGTCAAAGAAAGACCCCATGGACTGAAGTTTGACAAATGAAACATATTTTTTCACAAATGCTGTTGTTTTTCAAGAGGTATGACTGAGGGGAAAAACAAAGTTGGAAGGTGTTAAATTGCCCCCTTAAAAGGTTCATTGTCTCAGCTTTGAATTTAGATTCTCATTTGCCAACACTAAAGTGATCAGGTAAATTATTGCACTTCTTGAGTACACAGCATAATTTAAAAGATAGCATCATGTACTTGGGGCTGAAAAGTAAGTCTAATCAGAGAAGGATGTTTAGAATTGAATGCAGGTAGTTTTAAAAATCCTCAAAAATCTACCTTAGTGAAATTATTCATCCATATCATTTGAAATCTAAATTGAACATGGCTGTGTTTTTAAAGTGCTGTTTGTATGTGACTCAATTTTACCAAAAATAAAACTTTGCTTGTCTGCAAAGCAATCCGCAGAAATGATGTGAGTACAGCTTAATAATCAAAGTTGTCCACAGACCTGGGAAGATTTATCTACAAAACATTTGCCATTGTAGAAGCCAGGCTGTGGTGCTTCTTACACAAAAGTTGAGAGTATATCCAAGGATTTGTCATTTATTCTTAAAATAATCCAGTGAATTTATGGCCTTTTGTATGACCTTAAAAAAATCTGAGCAGTGACTAAAGAGTAGCAGATAATTTCCTTATTCATTCCTTTGTGTGCTTAGTAGTACTTGCTCTATGTCAGTAAAACTATGGTTAGTTGGTTCATTGACAAGAAAGTTTGTGTTAAAGAGATTAGATAAGGTCTAATCCAGACATTTACTCAGTTGTTATTCTCTTTCCTCCATCCTTTCTTTCTTCAATCCTTCTTTCAGGAATGCTGGCTAGGCTCAAGAATTATATACTGAAAACAAGCTAATCTCAAGCAAGGGTTGGAGTAAAAAAAATCAAATTCCTGAGCTACTGTTGAAATAGAGCTGGAATAAGTAGCTGTTTTCTACACA
>NW_005362877.1:0-2580 GCF_000412655.1 Myotis brandtii
GTCTCCAGCGGGTTAACCTGCTCTACACGGAATGCATATGCTATCGGTGTCTCCAGCAGGTTAACCTGCACCACACGGAATGCATGTACTACTGGTGTCTCCAGCAGGTTAACCTGCTCTACACGGAATGCATAGTGATGCCTACTATGCGGTGTCTTCAAATGAACGATTAGTTTGCTGGAGGCACTATTTAGAGCCCTGAGGAACCTGACTTTACGTCAGAAGTAACCGCAGACCCTCTCTTGGTTCAGTGTCTCCGTGGGAACAGGGCTCTCCACGGGCCGTGTGCTCAGGTAACCCCCAGCCCACGAAGCCCCCTGAGCCCCCTGGAGCCCAGGGCGGAGAGCCTGGGGGTACCGAGGGGGATCACCCCATTTTCTCACAGACCCTGGCGAGGACGCAGCTTCCTGCCGCGCCCAAGCGGGAATGAGGGGGTAAGCGGGGTGGACGCTGTCTTGCCATCCTCACTTCTGGCTCCGTCCACCTTCCCGGGCGTCTGAGCACTTCCCACGGCGGGTGACAGTCTACTCCCCAGCCGCGTCTTCCCTGTGAGGCCGCGGGGACAGACAGCACGCGGGTAAGTGCATGCGTGGCGTTCGGTGGGCGTGTGGTCCCGGGGTCTCCTGTGTGAGGACCGGCCACTTTGGGACCGGCCACTGTCGGCAGGGAGACCCGAGAACGAGGTCCATGCCGCTGACCCCATGTGACCATCGTGACTGACATTAAACATGTCTGTGACTGTCAATCCTACCGGTGGCCATATCACTGCATTCTCCCATGTGTAAGACTCCCCCATTAGAAGACGCCCCCCACTTTCCCAATCCAAAATTAAGAAATCGATATTTTAAACATGTTGCTGGTTCTCCTCTCAAGGCTTCTTCTTTTTTGGCATCTTAAGGAGTTGTTCTTCCTGTTTTCTCCACTGTCTGATCAGACACTCAGTGGGAGGGGGTCCAAATGGTCTCTCTGCAGCCCTGTTTCCATGCTCTTTTGCATAGCTGATTACATTCCATTTGAATTTTGCAGACTAAGACAACCACTTACTGGTATTTATCTTTTTATTTTTTGACATCTTTATAGTCTTGGAACGCTCTAGTCCCTGTTGCAGCTATACACTCTCCACCTCCACCTGCAATTATGGCATCAGCTGATGTCAGTAACAACAAGGCTCATGATTGGAGGAAGCCGGTTTGACAAGGTATGGACAGCTATGCACCCACGTGGCTGAAGCCAGTTTGACAAGGTATGGGCAGCTATGCACCCCTGTGGCTCCCTCCTTGGCTGACTTCTGTATATAAGACACTCCTCGATTTTCAGTCTAACGATTTTAGAAAAAAATACATGGAAAAAAATACATGGAAAAATACAATATACATACATATATAAGCCGGCAGTTGGACATCCTTAGTGCTGCTGTGGAGGCAGGAGAGGCTCCTGCCACTGCCACTGCACTCACCAGCGATGAGCTCAGCTTCTGGCTGAGTGGCGCTCCCCTTGTGGGAGTGGACTGACTACCAGGGGGCAGCTCCTGCATTGATCATCTGCCCCCTGGTGGCCAGTGCCCATCATAGCAACCAGTCATTCCACCATTCAGTCAATTTGCATATTAGCCTTTTATTATATAGGATAGAGGCCCTGTGCATGGTGGGGGGCCAGCTGGCCTGCCCTGCTAGGGGTCCCTGATCAGGGTGGGAGTCCCTGCTTGGGGGTGGGACTGGCTGGGGCGTTCGTAGAAGAAACCGCAGGGCGGCTGGGTCTTCATGCGACCGCTGGTGCTGAAACAGAGAAGCCCCTGTCAGGTGAAGGCCTCCGTGCCTCACCGGCGTCCATGCGCGTGAGTGTGAGGTGAGCGCCTCCCCCATGTCACGGAAGTCAGACAGAGGATGGGTCAATTCTAGAACAGCGGTTCTCAACCTGTAGGTCGTGACCCCTTTGGGGGTCCAATGACCCTTTCACAGGGGTCACCTAAGACCATCGGAAAACACATCTATGATGACATATTGTTTTTGTGATTAATCACTATGCTTTAATTATGTTCAATTTGTAACAATGAAATTGGGGGTCACCACAACATGAGGAACTGTATTAAAGGGTCGCAGCATTAGGAAGGTTGAGAACCACTGATCTAGAATAAAAATGATGGTGAAACGTGCGGAAACGGACACCCAGTCCCCACCCCCTCCTGGCTTTTTGCCTCTGATTCCAGAATCTGCCCTGGGCAGACCTTTCCCAGCAGGGCCAGTGCCCTCTGCTGGTTCCACGGCCACAGGACAGCCTCCCCCACCCACACCCGGCTCTTCAGGGGACATCGAAGGTCCTCACTTATGTCCTCGGTAGGTTCCTGGGACTGTGGCCACACACGGGAGCATGAAGCCTGTTTTACGGGGGCTGACACTCACACGTTAGGTCCTGGGAGTCGCACCCAGAGCCAACGAGAGGGCGACGGGCAGAACGTTACCCCGGGACCTGCGGCCTTTGGTCACCACCTGGGGGCCTGGGGTGGAGTCTCGTCCCCCTTGACCCTGTTTCCACGGGTTCTGGTGACTTCAACCCTGGGCCCCTCCTGATCCTGCCCCCCCC
>NW_005362877.1:4594-5516 GCF_000412655.1 Myotis brandtii
CTCCCCACTCTATGCTCCCACCCCTGTGCCAGAGGACTGGGCCCCCCACTCTGTGCTCGCACCCCCGTGTCAGAGCAAACGACCGGCTCTGAGCTCGCACCCTGTGGGCTGTGGGTGTCCCTCCCAGTGGACCGTGGCCCTGGGCGCTGCACTCCTCCACGCGTGGACACATCTCCCTGGGTGGACGTTACGGAATCAGTAAGTTCAGAGTTAATTCAGGGCGAGGCTGTAATTGTGCGAGTCACCCCCACAGCTCACCCCTTCCCCGGCCTGCGCTGCCCGAGGAGACGGAGCAGGGGCTGTGGAGGACCCGTCTCCCTGATGTAGCTGCGCGGCTTCCCGACCTGAAGGCTGAAGGGGCCGAAGCTTCCTGCCCGGCCCTGCGGACGCGGGTCCGCTCCTCACAGACCCCTCCTGCGCTGATGTGGCCGCTGCCTGTGATGCCAAACCCCACGCAGGGTCTGCAGGGGTCCCACAGCCCGATCCCAGGGCGAGGGGCGCGTCTCTACCGAGGGGAGGGGACCGGCTCCGGTGAGGCCCACTCAGCCCAGGGGCTCCGACAGGACCCGCTGGGGGGGTGGGGGATTGGGACTTGGCGGCTATCTCCCGCCACAGGGGGCGCCCTGCAGGACTGCCCTCAGGGACCCGTGCCCCTGCCTGGGACCTGGACCAGGGCTCAATCTCTAGACAACGGGGAGGAGCTGGGAGAGCCGGGAGCAGGTCGCCGATGCCGGGTTCCTTCCATGTCAGTTCAGGAAGAAGACTGAGCGAACATCTTTCAAATGCGTCTAAGGAACAACATGCACTGGTGGACGGAGGGGACCCAGAGCCATGGAGGCAGGAGACAGAGGGCGGAACCTCAGAGGGGAGGCGGGGGGAGGGTGGGAGGTGGTCAACCAAAGACCTTGTGTGCATCTACGCA
>NW_005362877.1:5962-7214 GCF_000412655.1 Myotis brandtii
GTTATTGCCACGACAAATCTCAGCTCACATCATCGCAACAGCCCTGTCTGTGCGGCTGATGAAGACACACGTCACGGGGTCTAGAATAAAACCCCCTCCCGATGCATGTGTCCCCGGGGAGACACCTTATATACCCGGTTCACATGCTCTAGGCCAAGCATGTCAGACTTCGTTTATCTGGCCCGTGTTAGCCTTTGAGTTTGACATGCGTGCTCTAGGCGCAGTGACAGTGAAATAATAACACACAAGGAGGATCTTAAAGCTCCTTATGCATAATCCTTATGGAAAGTATCCCACAGTCCTCTCTACTCTCTCATATGCATTGACCAGAAAAGTGTTACCATCATAGCACCGTCCACATCACATGACGGGCCACACTGATTAAGCGCGTCCATATCTAATTCACGTGGTGGGTGACACGGGTTCTGCGGTTCTGCGGGTGCTGTGGGCAGGCGCGGGAGCATGCGCGTGACGGCATTGTCCTCACCAGTCAATCCCCTTGTGGTAGTTGTTCCCGTTGAAGAACTGCACCTCCTCGAAGGTGCGGGGGCTGGGCAGGCTGCCGACGATGGACGGGTGCATTAGCAGGAACAGGTACAGGGCTGTGGTGCCTGGCGGAGGGGGGGCGGCGAGAGGAGAGGAGAGGAGAGGAGCGTTACTGCAGCAGGATCTCGGCTCAAAGAGCGCATCCAGTGCTTTAAAATCTTATTATGATTTTTTAATCTATTGTGATTGATGTCGGAGAGGAAGGGAGAGGGAGAGAGAGAGAAACATCAACGAAGAGAGAGAACCATGGATCGGCTGCCTCCTGCAGGCCCCCCAATGGGTATTGAGCCTGGGTATGTGCCCTTGACTGGAATTGAACCCGGGACCCTTCAGTCCACAGGCGGATGCGCTAGCCACTGAGCAACACCAGCCAGGGCACGACATTCAATCCTTTAAAGAGTCAAAGCGATTTCCCTAAAGTCAGTGAGGCGCGTTTCATGCGACAGCCACCCAAGTGTGTTTTCATTCGTGTCCACGGCTCTGTGGACCTCAACACGTGATCGAAGGTCAGTGCTGAGTACGGGCCAAAGCAAGCAGGCAGTGAACAGCCGGGGAGAACCTCAGAAATCCGGGTTCAGTTCCCTCCTGGGCCGGGCGCGTGGCCACAGCATCAGGGGCGTCCGGCCCAGCACTGGGCCCTGCTGGTTCCCCGATCAATGCCGTATCCATGTCGGTTTAATAAAATCAGACTGTCCAGCAGATGCTG
>NW_005362878.1:0-910 GCF_000412655.1 Myotis brandtii
CTATTTTTAATTTTTTCAGGAACCTTCATACTGTTTCAATAGTGGTTGCACCAATTTATATTCCCACTAGCAGTGCACAAGGGTTCCCTTTTTCCACTACTTTTTTTTTTTTGTAATAGCCATTCTAACAGGTATGCAGCAATATCTCACTGTAGTTTTGATTTGCATTTCCCTGATAACAGATGATGTTTAGCACCTTTTCGTGTACCTGTTGCCATCTGTATATCTTCTTTGGGGAAATGTCCATTTAGATCCTCTACCCAATTTTTAATCGAATTGTTTGCTATTTTGTTTTGAGTCATATTGAGTCATATGAGTTCTGTACTTATTTTGGATAGTAACCCCTTATCAAGTTTATATTTGCAAATATATTCTCTCATTCAGTAGTTTGCAATTTCGTTTTATTGGTGGGTTTTTTGTTTTGTTTTGTTTTACTTTGTTTTGCTATGCAGAAGCTTTTTAGTTTGATGTAGTCTTATTTGTTTCTTTTTGGTTTTGTTACCTTTGCTCTCAATGTCAAATCCAGAAAATCATTGCCAAAGATAGATGTCAAGGAGCTTACTGCCTACAATTTCTTTTAGGAGTCTTATAATTTCAGTTCTTCAGTTCAAATCTGTAATCTACTTTGAATTAATTTTTGTGTATGGTGTAAGGTAGTGTAGTGGTTTCATTCTTTTGCATGTGATTGTCTAGTTTTCTAAACATCATTTGTTGAAGAGACTGTCTTTTCTCTATTGTATATTCTTGGCTCGTTTGTTATAAATTAATTTACCATACATGAGTGGGTTTATTTCTGGCTTCTCTATTCTGTTTTATTGCTTTATGTGCATGTTTTTATGTCAACAAAAGTGGTCAGAACCACTTTTATTCAGCATAGTATTGGAAGTCTTAACCACAGCAATCAAATAAG
>NW_005362879.1:0-807 GCF_000412655.1 Myotis brandtii
TCAAGTGGTCAGGCACACACAATCATGTGAGTGAAGGAATACATTAAAATGTATATATTTGTGGCATTTTAATGATCTCTGCCCATTAGAGTTAATACTGACAAAGTTGACATAATAATGCAGTTTAAGCATTTAAAATATACTAGAAGGCCTGTGTACTCTTAGACTAACGTCACCATCACACTCAGTCTAATGGACACTATGTGGCATCTCACTTTTCTAAGTGACCTAATAATGAGCGAGGAAGGTTTGGGTTGCAGTGGATTTATAAGGAATGATTTCTGAAGCAGGCAAATGAAGGAATGGCTCTGATCCAAGAGGACAAAGGAATCCTTCTAGAAGAGAAGCCTCCTCAGACTGGGCCTTGGATGAATTCCCTTTGTCCAAGAGGATGGATTATTTGGGGACCTAAAAGGACCTATATGGTTCTGCTGTCTGTGAGCTGGAGGACCACAGAAAATTCCCAGACAACCACTGAGGTAGGAGAAATGTCAAGAAACCACTGTAGGGCACGGTTAAACTAATAAGCATGATTGAGATCACTCACAAGTGTTAGAACAATCAGTCACAAAATCTTTAAAAATGAAGCAGGTATGTTACATGAAATTGTTCAAGAGATTAGATTTAAATTTATTTTTAAATCATCCTGGATAATTTTGACACTGTGAGTTTATTGTTATAATAATTATTATCAATATTATCAGGGGGTAAACAGCCAGCACACATATACATAGGAACTACTGTATAACAGGCACTGTTCTAATTTTTTAAAATATATTAACTTACTTTATCCTTGCACAAACCCTA
>NW_005362880.1:0-536 GCF_000412655.1 Myotis brandtii
CGAGGTCCCTAATTTTCAGGGCACAGTTTTATTTTTTATGGGATTTCTCTGCTGTTAGAAATTAATCACTCTCTTTCCAGCACAGAAATACTATTCTCTTAATGTCCTTCCCTTCTGTCCAGTAGATTATACATATTGGGTTTCTGCACATGCTTTTCGGTCAAGCTTTACCTAGTAACAGGCCTCCTCATTAATAGGGAAATTGAATATAATATTTCCCACTCATCTGTTTTCTATCCATAGGAGAGTCCGGTATCTGATTGTCTGACTGAGTCACTGTGACCCCAGCTCCCTGGACACAGAAGGGGAAGGGACAGTGATAGCACCACCGGGACCAGGGCCTTGTGAGGGGGGGATACTAAGCGATGATTCAAGGAGACCTGGGGGAGCACTTTTGGGGATGGAAGTAGGAGGAGATGCACCCTGGGGTGTGGAGTCAGAGGTCGTGTGGGGGGCCTCGGGGCCTGTCCCCCCCTGAGGGAGGTGGGGGAGGCAGAGTCTCCAAGGAGAGGGGGGCAGCGTCTCCATGGCAGCCA
>NW_005362881.1:0-11622 GCF_000412655.1 Myotis brandtii
TGAAATCAATAAAAATATATTTAAAAAAATAAATATCAGCCACCAAATTATCAGGCTAAGGAAAAAAATCATATGATCGAATTATAAATAACATTTCAATAAGTTCCATAAGCATTCATAATCTTAAAAAAACTTTCAGAAAACCAAGAATGGAGGAAAACTTTCTCAACTTAATAAAAAAAAAAATGATCTACAAAAAACTTCCAGCTAACTTAATGGTAAAAGAATGAATACTTGCCGAAACCGGTTTGGCTCAGTGGATGGAGCGTCGGCCTGCGGACTGAAGGGTCCCAGGTTCGATTCCGGTCAAGGGCGTGTACCTGGGTTGCGGGCACATCCCCAGTGGGAGATGTGCAGGAGGCAGCTGATCGATGTTTCTAACTCTCTATCTCTCTCCCTTCCTCTCTGTAAAAAATCAATAAAATATTAAAAAAAAAAAGAATGAATACTTTACTTCTAAGATAAAAAGCACAAGGACATTCACTCTCACCACTCTTATGTAACATATTTGGAAAATAATACCTCGCATTATAAGACAAGGAAATGAAGTAAAAAGCATACAGGTTGGAAAAGAAGGAAAAAAATCTGTCTCCATTTGCAGCTGACGTGTTAGTCTGCATAGAAAAGACCAAGGCAGCTACAAAAAACCTTTTGGAACTAAAACATGAGTTAAGCAAGGTCCAGGCTACAAGATCAACACATAAAGATGATTTGTATTGCTCTATACTAGTAAGGATATGTGGATATTAAAATTAAAGTTAAAAATACTTAGGTATAAATAGGAAAACCACTTTAGGTCTTATACTCCAAAAACTAAAAAATTACAAAACACCGATGAAGGAAATTTTATTTATTTTTTTTGAAAGAAATTAAATGAGGCGACATAGACGCACATGTTCATTCCTTGAAAGACTCAACATAGTAAAGAAGTCATTTCTTCCTAAACTAATATGCAGGTTTAACTTCATTGCTATCATAATCCTAGCAAGATCTTTTGTATAAATATACAAGAACATCTTACAATTTTTCTTGAAAGACAAGGCTACAACAATTTTTAAAAAGAAGAATCCTCTCGGTCCCATATTGAACTCGAGTTGGAAGAGGCGAGTCCGGTCTCAAAATGGAGGGCCATGATCCTAAGGAACCAGAGCAGTTGAGAAAACTGTTTATTGGTGGTTTGAGCTTTGTAACTACAGATGACAGTTTAAGAGAACATTTTGAGAAATGGGGCACACTCACAGATTGTGTGGTGATGAGAGACCCCCAAACAAAACGTTCCCGGGGCTTTGGTTTTGTGACTTACTCTTGTGTTGAAGAGGTGGATGCAGCAATGTGTGCTCGACCACACAAGGTTGATGGGCGTGTAGTAGAACCAAAGAGAGCTGTTTCTAGAGAGGATTCTGTAAAGCCTGGTGCCCATCTAACAGTGAAGAAAATTTTTGTTGGTGGTATTAAAGAAGATACAGAAGAATATAATTTGAGAGACTACTTTGAAAAGTATGGCAAGATTGAAACCATAGAAGTTATGGAGGACAGGCAGAGTGGGAAAAAAAGAGGATTTGCTTTTGTAACTTTTGATGATCATGATACAGTTGATAAAATTGTTGAGAATGTGCTGGAGTTTAGCATCAAATATAAACAAAATATGAGCTGTCTAGATACATGCTCTTGGGACCATTTTTTACTCTTTTTCATTCCTTACCCATGTCTGAGGTGTGCTAGTGGGCCTCAGTTTGTGGTGGAGAGAATTTGATAGTTCTCAAATCACTTTTCAAGGAGTTGCAAGTTAGTGTTGTAGAGTATGCTGTCATGATGGTTAAGATGATATATGTATATTAGAAGAGGAAATAATTGTGTAAATCAGCCACAAGTAAAAAACCTTTGTAATTTCAGGTAACTATGGTGGAGGTGGAAACTATAATGATTTTGGAAATTACAGTGGACAACAGCAATCAAATTATGGACCCATGAAAGGGGGCAGTTTTGGTGGAAGAAGCTCGGGCAGCCCCTATGGTGGTAAATAATTTTCATTAAAACTTTTTAGAACTTTTTAATTTACAAACTCGTGTATCATATTTCTTTTAAAACTCTCTACCTGCATATTTCCAGGTGGTTATGGATCTGGTGGTGGAAGTGGTGGATATGGTAGCAGAAGGTTCTAAAAACTCAGCAGAAAAGGGCTACAGTTCTTAGCAGGAGAGAGAGCGAGGAGTTGTCAGGAAAGCTGCAGGTTACTTTGAGACAGTCGTCCCAAATGCATTAGAGGAACTGTAAAAATCTGCCACAGGAGGAACGATGATCCATAGTCAGAAAAGTTACTGCAGCTTAAACAGGAAACCCTTCTTGTTCAGGACTGTCATAGCCACAGTTTGCAAAAAGTGCAGCTATTGATTAATGCAATGTAGTGTCAATTAGATGTACATTCCTGAGGTCTTTTATCTGTTGTAGCTTTGTCTTTTTCTTTTTCTTTTCATTACATCAGGTATATTGCCCTGTAAATTGTGGTAGTGGTACCAGGAATAAAAAAATTAAGGAATTTTTAACTTTTCAATATTTGTGTAGTTCAGTTTTTCTACATTTTAGTACAGAAACTTTAACAAAATGCAGTTTTGAAGGTGTTTCCTTGTGAGTTAACAAGTAAAGAAGATCATTGTTAATCACTATTTTGTATGAATTTTGCTAAAGTTAACTGTAAAGAAACACCTACTGACTTGCAATTTAAGGGGAATCTATTCTCCCCATTTCCAAACCATGAAATGAATGGGCTCTGACATGTGGAGAGAATAGATATTTGTATGTTTGCAATGTGTGTTTTAGATAAATAGAATTGGGTATTTAAATTAGCATATTTGTGACTTTGATGACATTAAAATTTACCTTCAAATGAAAACTCAAAATTCAAAATAAATAAATAAATAAATAAAAAATAAAAAGAAGAATAAAGCAGGAAAAATTGCTACACTATCTCAAGATATTATGCAGCTACAGTAATCAATAGTATATGATATTGACAGCAGAATAGGCACATAATCAATGGAACAGAATAGAGAACCAAGTACAGCCAAGTAATTTTTGACAGATGTGCCAAAGTAATTCAATGGAGGAAGAATAGCGCTTTCAACAAGTGGTTACTGCAAAAAGTAGATATCCACTGTTAAAGAAAAATCCATCTCAAACAAAGTTTTATACCTTATCCAGTAACTAATACAAAACGGAGTGGGGCAATCACTCAAGTGGGAAGGAGGATACTCTACTGGATGTCATGAGCTATTGGTCTGAAACAAATGGGATGTTTACGTAGCATTCTGCTATCATTGAATATCTATGGTGCTACCATCAGAAAGGCCCCATCTAGGGTTAAGGAGGACTTTCTTTGGGAATTATTGCTTTCCATCAGACCCCTCACTTCCTCAGAATTCCAACTCATTACATAAGGCCTCAGTTCCCTCTTCCAGTTTCTAGAACAGAGCATTATTTTGTCATGCACACTCAATGGTGCAAGTTAATGGTCTGGTGTTCTGCGTGGCATAGCATTCTGCCCATCTCCGATTCGTCACCCATGATAGACCAGTAAAGGTGACCACTTAGATTCCCAGCTGTCTAAAATGTTTTGGGTTCCTCAGCATACAGAGCTTCCTCTCTTTCAGAAGCCATGAATCTCCTGATGCTGACCTTCATTCTATGTGGGTTACTAACTCCAGTGACCAAAGGTAATGGAACCCTAGAATGCAAGGATGAAGGAACGAGGATGAGTTATTGACATTGAGCTCCTACGTGTTACCAAGGGGGAAAAGGGCCCACTGGAAAAGTCTTGGGCCAATAAAGAGTAGCGCAAAATGCTCTTACTATGGCAGCTCCATATCCCTACTCTCTAAGAATTTGTTAGAGGCACCTATCAAGCTGGGTGTCTTCTGAAACATTTCTCCAAAGACACAAATTTTCTCAATCTTCTCAGCAGCCTTATATGTCTCTCTATGTAACCAACCAGTGTTAACTCAGCCTCACTTCACTTCTATTTGAATGATTTCATTGTTGTACCTGTTTCATTGTTGTGTCCTACTAGCTAAACTCTTACTACCATCTTGAATTCTCTTTTCTCATGAAAGTATCTTCACAGGAGTCTTTTATTTTTATGTTCTGAGATATGGCGAACAAGTTCATCACACTGTTTGTAGATTCTGCAGAGCTGTCATAAATTTGAGTTATAAGGGGGATAAATTAAGACAGAGATAAAGACTAATATGCAAGACCAATGGCGAGCTTCTATGATACTAGATAAAAATGAATGAGTTTGTTCCTCTTTTGAATAATGCTACTACTGAAATTATTATACTTGCAAGTGTTAAAAAGTGTCAAGCAATTGATAGGTTTATATAAGTTTAAGGAAAAGTACCATACTTCCATAGAACAACAGTTCTTCAGTCTTCCCTTCAGAATTTCTGAATCAATCATTCTAACCAGTTATATATAGTAGCAGGTGCAAGTGTATATATACATTTTCAAGGAGACAGCATGTGATGGCTTTGTAAAGAAACTTTTTACCAAGCGAAGAAATAAATATATGCATACTATATACACACGTATGTAAATATATGTATGATATGTATCTCTTAGATTTAAAAAATCCAGTTCATATGAGCCATGTGGATTCTTCTGCAATGTGCTAGCAATATGTCTTAGAGACTTCTTATCAATATATAGACTGACTTTATTATTATTAACACATCCATACATAGAACTTAAGGTGTATGTGTGGATGAGTTTCCTTACTTCATTTAATTCATCCACTACTGCTGGAAAACCAGTTTTTAATTATCAGAAATGATTCAGTAAGAAAACTTTGTAAATAAAAGTCTTTTATTCATGACTATACACACAAATACACACACACATGCACACAAGATTGTCAACCCACCAAGTGGGCTACATTACTTTTTACTTTTATCACAAGTGTGTATCAGCTTCTCACATACTCATTATTACATTTTTCATCAGGTTATTTCAACTATTTCATTTTGATGTATGAAAATATCTTTTTTTTTGTTTAAATTTATCACACTTTAACTATAAATGAGTTTGAACATCTATCCCTTTGGGATTTTGAACTCTTTCTTATTTATTTTAAGAGTTCTTTATATACTAAAAAAATGGGTTCTTTTAAAGTTTGGAGATATTTTGCTTAGAAAGGTTTTCACTTCCATGAAATGGACATAAAAATTCTCATGATCTTATATCTTAATTCATATGGCAACATATTGATTTAGTAAGTGAGGTAAAGATTAATATCTATACTCAATTCTGATTATGAATTATTTGCTGAAATTTTGTAAAGTTTTGAAATATGAAAGAAGTAAAGATAAGATTTTGCTCTATTGCTTTCCCTCAGATTCCTTGGATACCAGGTGAAGAAAAGTGTGTAGTCTACCTTGTAATTTTCTATTACACCATTAGTATTTTCTCATATAGTAAATATTTTTCAAAAACTGAATTTTCAGTGATTGCATAACATTTTATGGAATGGATACTCTGAAATTATTTATCCAGTTTCTTAATTGGGCATTTATGTCCTTATTGTTTTTGCTAATAAGTGTACTTATATTTCACATGTAAGTATATTCCATGTAACTATTCTTAGATATACCATTCAACATAAAATTCCTCAAAATGAACCTGATTCCTATCTGCTTAGTGTTTGTTGTCAATTTCTGAATATTACAAATTTTTAAAATAAAGGAAAACATCTAAATGTATAATTTTTTCCCCATTTCTTTGACTATGGAGAAGTCAAACTTAAAATATATATTTATTGTGTATTTTAATTTTTCTATAAATTATGTGGTCTGCCTCTTTTTCCCTTTTATTTTGGGGGTAGTTTTTATTCCTGTTAATTTACAGATTTTCCATTATAGGTTCCATTTTAAAACTTAACTATTTGATGTGTTTGACTTAATTATTGTGTGTTTTCAAATGAGATAGCATCTCATGGTTTCATAAAGAAACTTTTTACCAAACCAAGTTGTCCATCAACAGGCTGCTGTCAATAGCTATAAGTCAGTGCTATCTGATTCTATATTTGGCATGTTTTAGAGAGAATTCACACATGGGATAATGTTTTGGCTAGGTGGCTTATGTGTCTGAAATAATACAGTTGTTATTCATATATTTTAGTTTTACGGTTTTGAGATATTGGTGACAGAAGCCACAAGTCCTAACAACATAATGATTCTAGATTGAGGAGTTTTGCAAAAAATGACTCCTGTCATTATTTTATTGATTTATTTTTAATTTTTATTATTTTAAAAAATTTCTTTATTGATTAAGTTATTACATATGTGTCCTTATCCCCACATTACCTCCCTATCCCCCCACTCATGCCTTCACCCCCCTGTTGTCTGTGTCCATTGGTTAGGCCTATACTGTCATTATTTTTAAAAAATACATTAAGTTATAGATTGCTCCCGGTTGTGGTTATTGTATTGCTTAAGCTATATTCTTGAAATTATCTTCGATATTTTTAGCTGTGGCATTCAGATCTATCAAAAAGTCTGTGACATCTACCTGCAAATTATATCCAGAACCAACGAACCTCACCACCTCCACTGCCAGCACTCTAATTCACGTTACTGTCATGTCTCACCTGTTACTGCGATAGCTTCCTCACAGGTCTCTGTCCTATCCTTGGCTCATGCAGTCTACTGTCAAGATAGCATAGAGCATGATCTGCTCACCCTGGAAGTCAGATTATGTCTATTTTCTGCTCAAAACTCTGCAATGGCTCCCCCTTCTTCACTCAGAGCAGTAACCAGGGTTCTTATAGTGGCCCACCTGGCCCTCCATGATCTGGTCCTTAGGACGTCTCTCACCTCATCTCTTCCTATGCTAGTCCTTGCTCACTTTGCTAGAGCCACACTGGCCTCAATGCTGTTCCTCAAACATGCCAGGCTTGCTGGACCCTCAGAGTTCTGTTTGTTTCTTCTGGTTAGAATGTACTTGTCCCCGGTATCAGTGTGGCTAATTCCCTTACCTCTTTCAAGTCACCGTTTAATTGTCACCTTCTTTCAGTCCTATGCTAACTGCTGTTTAAGAAATTGCAATCTGGCCCCATATTGCAAACAGATTCCACTTAAATCTATTCGCTCCTATTTCTGCAAACCACTGATCACCTTCTCGCATACAAGATAACTTACTTGTGTGTGTTTTTTTATTGCCTGTATTCCCCTAAGTTACATGTGATTTTGTCTGTTTAGTTCACAAATGTACCTCAAGTGTCTAGAATTGAGTCCGCACCATAGTTAGGGGCTCAAAACTGTGCTGAATGAGGGATTATGCCCTAAATTTTAACGTTGGAGGGAATGGTTAAAAAGGAGTAGTGAGTAATGCAAGTAAGAAACGATTTTGATAAAAACTTGACAGACCAAGATGATTTAAAGAGTTTAGGAGAGATGAACTGAGAAACTTCTGATTTCAAGTATGGGAACCCTGGAGGAAAAGAAACGATAATCTCTGCAGAAGTGAGGAATGGAGAAGCAATGATAGATTTTTGTTTTCGATGAAGCAAGTGAAATGTCTACATTTTTAAATTTTTATTTTTCAATTACAGTTTACATTCAATATTTTGTATTAGTCTCATGTGTACAGTATAGTGGTTAAACAATTATATAATTTTCAAAGAGTTCCTCCCCATATTTCCAGCACCCACTTGGTAACATCAGACTCATAGATACAGAGAACAGACTGCTGGCTGCCAGATGGGAGGGGGGTTGGAGAGTTGGGTAAGAAAGGTGAAGCGATTAAGAACTATACATTGATAGTTACAAAATAGTCATGGGGATGGAAAGCACAGCATAGGGAATATAATATAGACAGTCATATTGTAATCTACATTTTAAACTTAGAGAAAATTCTATCATGAACCAAGTAAATTTGGGCCAATAAAATAATAAGGGAATGAATCATTGGAGAAGTGAAATAAAGCCAACATATTTCAGAGGGGGCAATAGGATCCAAATTATTTTGAGCTTTATAAATGCCAACCCAAGAAAGGTGCTTTTCATACATGATCAAATTAAATCCAAAAGAGGTTGTTTTGAGAATTGCTTGCTCTTCCTCATATATACCAGCCTTCCTCCATCATAGAATCTTTGCTCTAGCTGCTTCCTTTGCCTAGAATATACCGACCTTGGTACTTTTCAGGGAATTTGTCATGCAATTTGCTTGATAAATGATCATACAATAGACCGACGAGTTTCCTTTAGATTAATATATACACCCCAGAACTGAATTATCACGCTGCTGAAAAATCTTCCTATATTTCTCTTGTAAGCTCATCTTCCCCTAGACAGCTTTTTAAAAAAGGATTTTTAAAAATATATATTTTTATTGATTTCAGAGAGGAAGGGAGAGAGATATAGAAACATCAGTGATGAGAGAAAATCATTGATCGGCTGCCTCCTGCATGTCCCCTACTGGGGATCGAGCCCACAACCGGGGCATGTGCCCTTGACCAGAATCGAACCCAGGACCCTTTAGTCCACAGGCTGATCCTCTGTCCACTGAGCCAAACTGGCTAGGGCTTTTAAAAATATTTTTAATTTATTTTTAGAGAGAGGAAGGGAGAGGGAGAGAAACACCCATCAGCTGCCTCCTGCATGCTTCCTACCAGGGATCAAGAGCCCACAACCAGGACATGTGCCCTGATTGGAATCGAACGGACAACCTTTTGGTGCCTGGGACGATGCCCAACTAACTGAGCCACACTGGCCAGGGCGGTAGACAACTATTTTGTACTGACCTCTCTTTCATTTTACTCTCCTGCTCCACTCCTCTGCGTCACTCTCTGTCCCAGCTTATGACCGTACCCCACACTTCATGACTTAAAAAATTCAAATAGAACCTTTTGTTTTTATCACTGCCAACATTCATACCAGTAGGCCTTTGCATCCATCTTGTCTTTCCCCCTCACAGGCTGAGGAAGTGTGCCTTCTCCATCTCAGTCACTCTGCTGTATGTTATTTTAATCTTTGTCAACTTGTCAAGGTTATGCCCTTCTGTTGTCTCATTTCCCTCTTGCATTAATCTCTCCCTCTCTACTTGTTTCTTCTTGTTTGCAAACATGCTGTTATTTCCCATTCTTTTTAAAAAATATTTTTTATTGATTTTAGAGAGGCAGCAAAAGGGGGAGAAAAATAGAAGCATCAATGATGAGAGAACAGCATTGATTGGCTGCCTCCTGCACGCCCCCTACTGGGGAATTGAGCCTGCAACCTAGGCATGTGCCCTCACCTGGAATAGGTCCATGCTCAGCTACTGAGCTATGCAGGCCAGGCTGTTTCCCATTCTTAAAAACAAAGGCAAAAAAATCCACCCTTAATCCCATATTGTCCACCAAGAACTTATCTGTTTCTCTGCTCTTCCTTTTAGCTAAACTTAAGTTTTGTCACCAGATGCTACTTCCACTTCTTTTATTGACATTTCAACCAGCTTCACTTTCATTTCTTTTCTTCCTACCCACTCTGAAACTACTCTTGTCAAAGTTCCCTGAGACACTCATCAAGTGAAATGCAATGGACATTTCTACCCTTATCTTACCCTCTCAGCAGTAATTGCCTACAAATGTCAACTCATTTCTTTAAGAAACATTTCCCTCTCTTGCATAATCTAGTCACCTCTGATACAATCTTCGTGGTATCCTTTTGGTATTTTCCATTTATACGAGTACCAGCTGGAGCTGCACTGGCAGAATCCCCGGAGCATGGTTGATTGCTTGGGAAAGATCCCTGTTCAGGGCAATCCAGAAATGACAGGGAGTTATCAGCTCCCTCTGGGCTCATCTATCAACTATTGGCTGGCAGGTCAGCAGATAAATATTCCTGCTCATTTGACCCTCAAGAAGGATTACTCTGATGCTTGTTTCGTACACTGGCTGCCATAGTTCCCCATGGGGTTGTGCTTTTTAGTTAACCACAGTGATAGCTAGCTGTGTAACTCACTTCTTTTGGCTTTATTATTCCCTAACTTCCCCATTTCAAATTGATTTTGGGGGGTGGTGAATGCCTCTTAACATAATTATTGTACTCACTCTCCCCCCAGCCAGTTCTGCTTTGGGGGGAACTGATCTAATCTCTAGTGTTTCATTCTCCTGATTTGCTTTGATTTATCTGGTTGCTTCCTTTTGAGTCTTTTCCTCTTTTCTGAGCTCTCAATATTGATATTCACCAGAATTTAATTAGGTCCCCTTTTACCTCAGATTATTTCAACTTAATATACTTTATCTGTTACTGTAGTTTCTAATACTATCCATAAGCAATGATTCCAAAATTTACATCTGGAGTCCAAACTTTTCTACTGAGATCTTACAGGTATATACCACTGCCTTGTCGACATTCTAGATATATTATGCTGTTTGCCCCAAAGCAAATACTTGAGCCCACCTTTTTCTCTTCCCTCCAAATCTTGTTCTTTCCTCAGTGTACTATTCTGTTAGTGGCAAATATCACTAATCTCCCCATCTCAGTTCAGAAATGTAGTGATGCACTCTGATTTCTCCATCTTCCTCTGACCTTGTATCCAAACAACCAAAGTCTTAAATTTGTCTTCTTTCCACTACTCTCATAGCCCCATAATGTCTTACCTGGCTAAAGCCTCTATCATATGTGTCCCGAATTCTATTCTTCCCTTTCTCTAATATAATTTTCACATGAAATCCCAACTAATTGTCTAAATCATAAAGTAAATTAGCTCACATTATGTTTTGAAATAAACAAAAATGCTTAATAGTGGCCTAAAGTGACTGAGGAGAAGGCATTACTACTTCAAGCTCATTTCATCTTGGGATTCTTTGCTCTTTATACATTACTAGAGGCCTAGTGCACGAATTCGTGCATGGGTGGGGTCCCTCAAGTGGCTGTGGGATCAGGCCGAAATCGGCTCTCTGACATTTTCTGAGGGATCCTGGATTGTGAGAGGGTGCAGGCCAGGCCGAGGGACCCCACCAGTACACGACTGGGGGCAATGAGGGACTGTGGGAGGGTTCCAGGGCGTGTCCGGCCCATCTCCCCTAGTCCTGATCAGGGCCGATTGGGGCCGGCCAGGGAGGGACACGGGAGGTTGACCAGCTGGGGAGGGACTGTAGGAGGGCTCCAGGGTGGGTCTGGCCCCTCTCGCCCAGCCCCGATTGGCCAGACCCCAGCAGCAAGCTAACCTACCAGTCAGAGCATCTGCCCCCTGGTGGTCAGTGCACGTCATAGCAACTGGTTGACCAGTCAACTATCTGCCCCCTAGTGGTCAGTGCATGTCATAGCGAGCAGTTGGGCGGCCTTAGCATATCATCAGCACATTACACTTTGATTGGTTGAATAGTCAACCGGTCACCGGACAACTGGACACTTAGCATATTAGGCGGTCAGTGCACATAGCAACTGGTTGACCAGTCAACTATCTGCCCCCTAGTGGTCAGTGCATGTCATAGCGAGCAGTTGGGCGGCCTTAGCAGCACATCAGCACATTACACTTTGATTGGTTGAATAGTCAACCGGTCACCGGACAACTGGACACTTAGCATATTAGGCGTTTATTATATAGGACTAGAGGCCCGGTGCACAAAAATTTGTGCACTGGGGGGGG
>NW_005362881.1:12773-66601 GCF_000412655.1 Myotis brandtii
GGAACGTTGGAGTCCGCAGTCACTGGAGCAAGCAAGCCTCCCCTGTTCGCTTCAGTGCATGGCTGCTGGCCGCCATCTTGGCTGGCAGTTAATTTGCATAAGGATATGCTGATTAGCCAATGGGAAGGTTAGCGGTCGTACGCTAATTACCATGTTTCTCTTTTATTAGTGTAGATACTTCAGACTGATCAGCCTTCTCCAAATACCTTAAAGACACTATGCAGTTTCTCAACACAGGGACTGAACATTTGCTGGTCCCTTCCTGAAATAATCTTTGCCTCCAATGTACCTTGCTGGCTCCTTTTATCCTTCTTGCCTTCTTGTTTTAAATACCAGCTCTTATAATGCCTACCCTCTCTGTCTCTTCTTCCTCCTTCTCCTTCCTGTCTCTCCTCCCCCAATTTCCTTGGTTCCTTGGTGGCATATTTTTAATGACAACACTTTATCATGTTGTTGAGCTAAAAACTTGACCTACTTATTTACTCCTTGCAGCTGGCTGGGGAGTCAAACAATGCTGGAAGAATAATGTAGGACACTGCAGAAGACGATGTTTACAGAATGAAAGGTACAAAATTCTTTGTATGAACAAGCAAAATTGTTGCATTCCCATAAACTTCGAGGAATACACTGGAAAGCCACCACCTCCCCTATTCCCTACAGATTTTCCCACCGATGTTACTGGGGATGTTTTTCCTGCTTCCCCTGGAACTGGGCCCGATGATGCACTAACAGTTAACCCAGGTGAAGGTAGCTCAGTAACTGTGACCAGAACTTCCAGGAAGAAAGTTTCTCCACCGGTTTTGGCACCTACTACTACTACTGTACCTACTACTGCTAAGAGAAATGGTGGTACAACTAACTAACATTTCCTCTTGGGTACGAGACACTAGAGATAACTATTAGGAATAATATCCAGGAAGCCACTTCTACTTATCTTATTTCACCGGAGACAATTCTGTTGGGGATTGGATGACATGGAGACAGACATAATGCTACTGCCAAGACAAGAGCCAAGCAAGTTACCTTACAATTAGAAATGTGGAAAGAGAAGTATATAACAGGGATTCTCTTTACTGGGCTTAAATTCTTGGTCTTTTTCACATGTATTAAAATATATGGTCTAATATTTGGCCTCAAGTGAACATTTGTGTGTCTATGAATTTTCCCTTGTCCCCTCACCCCAAATGAAGGCCACAGTGTGGAGCTGCCTTTTTGGTCGAGATGAAGATTTTGATTTTAATGATGCATGAACTACCACTATCATATATGAAAGAATCTATGAAGGCACATAAAAAGTTCCAGACCAGTCTTCCCTTCCCAATTCTTCCACCTTTTATTATGAGCTCTGACTTAAATACCTGTCTGAATCATGAGATCAAATTTTGTTTAAGGCTTCAACTAGGAACTCACCCAGCTAGAGTTAGAAACTATCTAATTCAGCACAAACACCGATTTAACTAGATAGAGATGACAGTGGGACTTACCTTGGGAGCACAACATATAAAATGAAAAGCTATATCACAAGGTTTACTTATCTTTCCAATGTCCTTTCCTTTCAAAAGTCCACTGCCAGCTATGGTGATCTCATAGCATGCCTCTCCAGATCTTCATTTTGTCTGTGAATACTAGTTAGGTGTAGGGTATCTATGTTTGTGTGCCTATGTACATGCGAGTGCTGTTTATATGACAACTAATGGGTCAGCAGGTTTGCTCTCTGATATCACAGAGAAGGTAATAATTGTAAAGTTGATTAACTATTAACCTGTTGGGCTAAGGCTGAGGTGCTTCCAAGAACCAGAGTCTCAGATGCCTAAATGTTTCAAAATAAAAATTCTTTTTATTTTTGTGTAGATCAAGCTGCCAGTAACCATGGCTGTGGTTTGGACATTAGCTATCGGAATGCTGATCTTTCAGTAGACCTCATATTTCAATGGATCTCAGACCTCCCGTTAGGTAGACAAACCATCCAAGTGTGCCTGGGACTGAGGATCTTTCCAGATCCTGGAAATTAGAGGACCCAACTCAAGACGGTCATCAGCAAACTGGGACAAATTACCTTCCAAATGTACCTCAGCCTAAATTGCTCGTCTCCATTTCTTTGTGTAGCTGACACCTCATCACATAGGTCACAGGTCAGTTCTTCACAGAGGCATTCTTTCACCATAAAAACCTCCCCAGACCACCAATCTGCCTTGTAAAGTTGATTAATTATTCTTTTTCCTTATCTTTGCCTCAAATGTGATATCCTTAGAAATAATCCTTGGCCATGAGACCACTCCTTACCATAAGTTGTATTATTTTCTTCCTATCACTTAAACTCTTGGAAATTATTTTGCATATTTTTTTGCTCTCCTTCTGAATTACTGAGTTGTTTATTTATTTATGGCCAATCATAACTGCCATAATGTACATATAGTCCTGATCCCTTAATCTTGCTCATGGCTGTGTCCCAAGCTGCTAGACCAGTGCCTTGCACGCAGTAAATGCTCAATAAAAATTTGAAAACATGTCCATGCAATTATTCCAATAAATTAAAAAGAGAACTGCCATGTATGATCTAGCAATCTCACTTCTGGATATATATCTGCATGAAATGAAATCATTATCCTGAAGAGTTATTTGCACTTCTATGTTCATTGCAATATTTATCATGATAGCCAATGTATGGAAACAACCTAAATGTCTGTTGACAGATGAACAGATAAAGAACATGTTCCATATACACACAGGAGGATATTAATCAGCATTTTAAAAAAAGAAAATCCTGCCACTTATGACAACATGTATGAACCTGTAAGACATTAATTATGCTAAGGGAAATAAGCCAGATGAAAAAAGAAAAATACTGCATGAGCTCATTTATATGTGGAATCTCAGTAATCAAACTCACAGAAGTGGAAAGTACACAGTGGTTACCAGGGGCTCTATGGAGGAGGAAATGAGGAGTTGGTCAAGGGATATCAAGTTTGAGTTATACAAGATGAAAAAGTTCTGAAGATCCATTGAACAACAATGTAACTATAATTAACAATGTTGTGCTGTATACTACAAATTTGGTAAAGGAATAGACCTTAAGTACTTTCACCACAAAAGAAAGAACAAAAAAGAGGTAAAACATTTTTTAAAGGATTAAACGAACAAACAGACTGAGAGCTATTATTTGTAAACTCAAACATATATAACAAAGAACTCAAATATAGAATATGTAAAGAACTCTCAAAATTCAACAGTTCAAAAATAATTTACTTAGAAAATGGGCAGATGAACAGACATTTCACCAAAGAGGATATATAAATGGCAAATACGTACATGTAAAAATGTTCAACATCACTAGCAATTAGAGAAATGCAGATGAAGACCAGGATGAGATACTACTACATAGATCTTAGAACAGCTAGAATTAAAAACCATGACAATTCAAATGTTGATGAGGAGAATCTTTCATACGTTCCTGGTGAGGGGTTAACCTCCCTCAGAGCCTTTGCTCTTCCTGCTCTCTCTGCCTAGAAGATTCTAGATATGCATGTGGCTATCTGCCTCAGTACATTTAGATTACTACTCAACATCACTTCCTCAGAGAGTCTTTTTTCTTTTTTTAGTAAGCTGTTCAAAACACACACACACACACACACACACCATATTATTCTCTATTCCTTACCCTACTTTTATTTTCCTTTATGGCACTTGTAACCATGTGGCATTATATGTTTGTTGTCTCTCTCATTAACCAGAATGGCAGGACGTTGCTTCTCCTCCTCTTAGACCCAATGCCTACAACTGTGCCTGACATAAAGATCTATATTCAGCCAGTTCAGCAGTCCTGAAGAACCTGAGAGAAGTGGTCATGCAGACTCAGTTTGTAGCATTTGGACACAGGAACCACCACTTCTCCCAGACAGTCCAACCATTTCCAGATGGTTCCAGTCATCAGAGTTCTTTCCAATTAGTTTAAAACTGCCCTCCTGCAATTTCCACCTAAGACCTAAAAAAAATTTATATATATATATTTCAGAGAGGAAGGGAGAGGGAGAGAGAGATAGAAACATTAATGATAAGAGAGAATCATTGATCGGCTGCCTCCTGCACGCCCCCTACTGGGGATCAAGCCCACAACCCTGGCATGTGCCCTGACCGGGAATTGAACTGGCAACCTCTTAGTTCATAGGTCGACTCTCAACCACTGAGCCACACTGGCCAGGCTCCACCGACGACTTTTAATTCTACCCTCTAGGCCTGCATAGAGCATGTCTTTCAGAAGATAGCAACTATAACTCTCTTCAGCCCATTACTACTTTTCAGGTTAAACAGGCCTCCCTTTCCATCATTACTCAGGCATAGTCCTCTGAGATGATAGAAAGAACATGTGCTCTGAGGACAGGTAAACTGGGTCAGAACCCAGACCTCATTCGTAAGCACTGTGTCACCTTGAGCAAATCACATCTGCCTATAGGGAGCCTGCAAGGATCCTAGGGGTCATGTATGTGAGAGTTTAGTGCCTGGATTCATGCTCACTGTTTTTCTGAAGAAGGTACTACCAGGATATCAAGGGCAAAACAGATTTTCTGAATCTCATCATGCTGTCCCTAATACTTGCTGAATGTAGGAAGAAGAGAGTAGAATAGAAGAGTACTGGACCCATCAAAAGGAGTAAAATAATTAAGACAGATCATAGGCCCAGAAAATATATCCCAAGAAAACAGAAACACCAATCAGAAAGGATATATGCCCCCCTATGTTCATAGCAGCACAATTTACCATAGCTAAGATCTGGAAACAGCCTAAGTGCCCATCAGCAAATGAATGGATTAGAAAAATGGTACATCTACACAATGGAATACTATGCTGCTGTAAAAAAGAAGGAACTCTTACCATTTGCAACAGCATGGATGGAACTGGAGAGCATTATGCTAAGTGAAATAAGCCAGTCAATGAAAGAAAAATACCACATGATCTCACTCATTTATGGATAATAAAGACCATTATAAACTTATGAACAAAAATAGATACAGAGGCAGAGCAACATCGAACAGACTGTCAAACTACAGCGGGAAGTCTGGGCAGGGTTGGGTGGGGGTGTAAGAGGTCAACCAAAGGGCTTGTATGCATGCATATAAGCATAACCAATGGACACAAGACACTGCGTGGTAGGGGAGGCCAGGGGAAGGTCAAGGGGAGAAAAAAAAAGGAGACATATATAATACTCTTTGTAATACTTTAAGCAATAAAACAAAATTTAAAAAAAAGAATGTAACTTACTTTCCAAAAGAAAAAAAAAAGAAAATTTAGAGGACTCACAAACTTCCTGCTGGAGCCCAGGCAGTGCTCCCTTCCACACCCTCTTTGTTGGAGAACCCACCTGAAATGTTTTTGCTCGATTCTTTGAGGCTGGAGTCCAAGAAAGGCCCAGAAGCAGCTAACATTAAAGAGTTGGAGTAGGAAATAAGGAGGAAAATGCAGAGTTGGAAAGAGCTGAACTAGGACTTGGATTATGAGGGCTCTCAGTTTGTTTCTTTCTTACTCACAAGGTGACGTTAGTCAAGATTTTTCTACTCTCTGGGCCTGCATCTTGTCAACTGAGACATGCCAATTCTAAGATCTACCAAGATATGAGTGAATACTATACATGCATTCATCCATTCACTGGTTTCAACAGTTGTTAAATACACACTCTGGATGTACAGAAATCCCAGCGTTCAGGGGTCCCTACTGTCAGGGCGTCTCACTGTCTATTAAAAGTTGCCCTCAATGGTGATAGTCCGATAGGGAAGATGAACTAAGTAAATACTTAGTTCCAATTCATCAATAAGCATTTTGACAAAAGGAAGGATGGAGAGGGGGTGTGAGAACATAAGGAAGGAGGTTAATGACCCAAAAAGAGGAGCAATAAAGGCTCCTTGGAATGTGGGTCCATTCTCTCCACAACGCCACAACTTGTGTAGGACTTGAACATACTCAGCTAATGCCTTTCACTGTCTCAGATGATGTCTAGAGAAGGACTCTAAACACTAGATGATCCGTTTATACTGCTGACCTGCAGGCTGATGTTCTGGGTGGTGAAACATTGTGCTCTTCTCTGATTTATTGTCCATGACTCAGCCCTACCCAAGCCAATAAAATGCAGAGTGAAGATCTACCTCCCCTAGGACGTTCAGTATGCTGCAGGATCATTCCTCACCCCTCTCAAGATACATTAAACTCTTGTTCCTGGCTTTAGCTGTCCTTGTGGTTCTGGCTCAGGCTTCCCCAGGTAACTAAACTATGGAGAGGGGGGAAAGGGAGTATGAATGGGGTCCTACTCATAGAATCATTGGAAAACTGAACATGTGTAGGAGTTAGGATAGCCCGCAGGGATGACTGAGATTTGGTGAAAAGCCTTACAATGAGTATGCTCCGTTAATAAGGGCAGTCTGTCACTGACCATGATGATGCTTCCTATTAGGGAACCTGGTGGATATCAGCAGAAGCCAGGGTGTCTTGTATGAAGTCCCTTCTCTCTGCAGAAGCAACCCCATGTTCTTAATATCCTTGGCCCAGATGTTCATAGAATCTCATCCCAGGCACCTTTCACTTCAATTTCACTTCCGGTTGATAATCACCTCTTGCAGTAACCAGTCCCATTACTTCACCTTTCCATTGCTGTTTGGCTTTGAATGCTCCTTTGAAGCAATCAGAGGAGGCATCTTGCTCTTGTCTTAGAACATATAGTGAAAAAGATGTAGGTTGGTGTTGGATATCTACAGTTTAAGGTGGTGCTGGAGTTAGGGCAGAAGATTCTGGATTCCAAATTAAACATGGCCAGAGCTCTCTAACAATACAACAGGTTTCATGGCCAAGTGGTGAATAACTTTCTAATAGAAATGTTTCCACTTAGGCTTCCCAGTGATTCTAAAGTTTGTGATTTTTAATTCCATGGTTTTCCTTTGGGTCATTGCTGTTGGAAGTTGCCTCTTCTCTTGGATCAGCTTTTCAAACTGAAAGTCTTTGCCAATCACTCAGTTGTTCTAAAAGCAAAGGAAGGTAATTCTGAACTTATCCTGATTTGATTCCAGACTCCCTTAAACTCTGGTGAGGGCAACTTGAGTAAACGAAGGAGTTGCAAATGCAAACGACACTTTGGAGAATGAATCTGCACATTGATTCATGGAATCAGAGTCGTCTTGACTCTGATTTTTCTAGTCTGAACATCCTGGTGAGAAAGCAAGAAATGGAAATTCTCTACCAGGAGGGGTGTCTGGGGAAGAAGAAGTAGAGGGAATCTGTCATTTAAGCCAAAATACTATGGTATCTCAACTGAACTCAGTGTGCTGGGGATGTGGGTCAGCCTTTTATGTTTTATGACCCAGGTAGGGCTGAGTCAGAAACAATAAATCACATAAGGGCAGTGTTACACCATCCAGAACATTAGCCTGCAGGCCAGCAATATGAATTGATAATTTAGTGTTCAAAGTCCCTCTCTAGGCATCATCTGGGGCACTTGAACAGTGCCTGGCACATGGTAAGTGCCCAATAAGTCACTATTGAGTGAATAATGAAGGGAGGGGGGAAACAGGTAATTGAAGGTGCAGGCCCACTCCCTGGATTTGGGGATTAGGAGGAACCAGAGTTGATGAGACTGTGAAAAAATTATGGATATGGAAACATAAGTATAGAAATAAAGTCCAACTGGAGGAAGAGAGATAACCAATCTTATCTAGTAAACATTAAGACCAGCAGTAGGCATTCTACATGCACCATTATTACAATTACCAACATCTTTAGTAGAATAGTCTTTACTCTTTTTCATGTATTTGTTTATTAATTTCTGTTTATTTTGATAGATGGATGGTTCCAAGAGTGCCATTATTCAGTTGGCCAATGCAGGATAGCTTGCAAAGAAAATGAGAAGACGAAAGAAAAATGTGTGGGGAACAGATTTTGCTGCCTCCCTGTAAAAAAGCAGAAATCATCAGACTTCCCAAGAAACAAGAAATGACATGTAAGACTATGGCAAGTGCAACTAACTCTCTATTTAAGACTTGTGACAAAAGAATTTTAACAGACCTTAGAATGAGTCAGTGAAATGACTGTGTAGGCACCTGCCTGGTTCTTAGATTTTAGATAACTGTTGGGTACTCACATGGTCCATTAAAGAAAATATGCTCATTTCAGCTATTATATCTTGTCTCTCTGGTCCTCTGTAGCCTAACATCTCTAGGTTGTCCTAGGTCCGGATACGCCTAATAATATTGGTTCTCATGGTGAGATAATTTTATAGGATCTGGATCCTGAATTCCTAAGCCTCTGACTAGGTGCTATTAGGTCCCTGAATGTGGATGTTTTCCACACTTAATGCAAATTCCACCTTGGCCACACATTTTAATCTGATGTCTCATCCTGGCTTGTTGAGATAGGCCAGTGAGATCTAGAGATCTTCTTTTGCCCGTTTAGCTCAAGGTGTAGCCCAAGGCTCTGCCTCATGCTCTCACTCTTAAAATGTATCCCTTACCTTAATCTCCTAATCACACTTTGCTGTCCAAAGATTGGCATGCCCTCTGACCAGGAGGCAACCATTTCTGCCCCAACCAAATGGGAGGGGGAAGTAGTAAAAGCAAAACAAAACAACCCCCCTCAGCATTTACTGAGAACTTACTGTGTGCAAGACCTTGTTCTAAACACTTAACACATATAACTTCATTTTGTCCAACAACTGCTCCATGACGTTGTTACCTCAGAGGTACGGCAGTTTCAGTTCCCGACCACCTAAACAAGCCGAATGGTGCAATAGCGAGACGAAGTTTTTTGTTTCCCAGTGCATATAAAAGTTACATTTATACTGTATTACAGTCTATTAATTATGCAATAGCATTACGTCTAAAAATCCATGTACATACTTTTAATTAAAAGAATACTTTATTACTAAAAAATGCCAACCATCATCTGAACCTCAGCAAGTCATTAATTGTTTTGCTGGTGGTTGCCACAAACCTTCAATTCATAAAAAAATAAAATAGCAATATCTGTAAAATATACATTATCTGCCTGTATAATGTATTATGTCCCTTTTGCAGGAGAGGAAACTAAGAGAGTTTAAATGCCCTGCCCCGAAAGGCACAGATATCTGGTTCCGTGGCAAAACTTTGAACCCATGATAACTGAATGAGACATTAAGGTTCCTCAAAGTGAAAAATGATTGTTGCAGTAAGAATAGCTTCCCTTGAGTGGGAGCGGCCGGGGAGAGGTCAATGAGGGGGCGGGGGGAGACATATGTAATACTTTAAACAATAAAGAATTTAAATTAAAAAAATTCAGATACTAAAGAGCAAGAAAGAAAGGAAGGAAGAAAAAAAGAAAAGCTTCCCTTTACTCTTCCTACCCAGAACCCACTTCCTTAATGTGGAAGGTGTGGTGAAAGAGAAAGCTTTGTGAGCCTCCCTGTGGTTAAAATAAGTAACAAACCCAGCACTAACTGGTATATCCAAGCACAAATATAAATGGTCCTGCGTTCCAGTTGAAGAGGAAGTTGTACCCACTTAGCCGACAGTCTTAGTTCCGAGGCCAATGCCAGTCAGGTCTAAAATTGAACACAGTCAAAAGACAATGTGCAAAAATCATCACAATAATTGCAGCTCCTTATTTTTCAGCCTATTTCTCAAAGTACGTTTACATCAATTCTCTCATTTACCCCCTGCAATACCGTGAAGTAATATTTATATCTTAAACCTAAGAGGATGTCCTTGGGATGGCTGGAGAATGGGTCAGAGTCTAGGTCTCACATTACCTAGACACTGTGATTCCAATGAATAGTTCAACTTCAACCCAGACCACACCAACGGCTGCAGAAAATCCTTAGAAGCTACCTGTTCTTGTACCAAGAGTTTTTATATATTTTTGGCTTGAGAAATTACGCCCACAAAGGGACCCAGGAGTCTTAGAGAGTTTGGAAAACATGACTCCAGGTCTTTAGTCCTAAAGAAGTGAAAAGGGTGCAGAGGAAATCCAGATGGACTAATAGGATCTGACTAAAATCATCTTACTACTCTAGGCCTCAGTTTGCCCATCCTCCAAATGGAAATGTTGGACTAGATTATAAACTCCATATATCTTTCACACCTCAACACCTTCTTCATTCTTGAAATTATGGTGAAAATCTACTCTCTACCTGAGACTTTAAAAGATGCCACCTCAGAAAGCAAAGACGTGGAATATGAGAGAGACTGAGAAACAGGAAAGTGGCCTCAATCTAAGTACTCAAATCATAATTCTAAAATACACCTTAGATGCCTTTTTGTTCCTCACTGACCCCCATCATGCCAGCCACCACGACTTTCCAAGACTGCCTCCATAGCACCTATTCTCCATCTCTGCCTCTACTATTGTATATTCTAATTCAGCCATCTTTCCTTACCAATAATTATTGGCTAAACTGTGTCCCCTCAAAATTCATATGTTGAAGTCTAATCACCAGTACCTAAGAATGTGACTGCATTTGGATTCAAAGAGGTAATTATGCTAAAAGTGAATCATTAGGGTGGGCCCTAATCCAATAGACTGGCATCCCTATAAGAAGAGGACACAAATACATACAGAAGGGAAACCGCATGAAGACAGAGAAGATGGCCATCTACAAATCAAAGAGAGAGGCCTCCAAAGACACCAACTCTGTCAATACCCTGATCTTGGACTTTTAGCCTATAGAATTGTGAGAAAATACATGTGTTGTTTAAACCAGTGAGTCTGTTGTACTTTTGTTATGGCAGTCCTAGAAAATTAATGTGCACATACTCTAACACTTGCATCCTCTGGGTCTCTTTGTCTCCCATTATGACTCTGACTCACTTTAATCTTTCCATACAGTTGCCAGGGGATTATATCTAAAACCCATCTAACATTTAAATGTTTCCTTTTAAACCCTTCAAAAGCTGTACAATGATTAAAGGAATCATTTCTAAACTCCCTTTATGATAATCTCCTGCCCACCTTGGTAGTCTCCCTTTCAATTCCCGCCATGGACCTCACGAGCAACTTGTGTTCTTGGGAATTCATCTGTTTCTCTGCCTCCCCACCCCCCGGTAAAAATATTTTTAAATATTTCAGAGAGGAAGGGAGAGGGAGAGAGACATAGAAACATCAATGATGAGAATCATCAATTGGCTGCCTCCTGCATGTCCCCCACCAGTGATTGAGCTGCAACCCTGGCATGTGCCCCGCCCAGAATGGACCGTGACCTCCTGATTCGTAGGTTGACGTTCAACCGATGAGCCACCACAGCTGGGCTCTCTCCCCCTTTTTAAATAAGCTTCCCTTTTGTGGGGAAGATTCTTTTTGCAAACCAGATTTATGATTCTCTGTAATCAACATCTAAATATAAAAATAAAAATTTCTTGCCCTAAGCCATGCATATTCATTCCTTTTTCCACCCAGAAAGACCTTTTTATTTACTTTGTTGTCTTTCTTTTTACAAATAAAATTTGTATTATTTAAGGAATAATGATTTTATAGACAACGTGATGATTTGATATATGTATATATGCTTTTATTATGTATATGCTTAAAGTGAGTATGGTGAAGCAGATGTTCAATTTTTCATTTATATACCTACTAGCAGATGAGGGTGCCAGTTCCTCCACACCCTCTCCACCGCAGGGAATTGGCATGTGCTCAGCCATTTCAGCATATGCCGAGTAACATCTCACTGAGGTTTTAATTGGTTTTTCTTTGTTTAGTGGCCATTTAAGTATCCAATTTTGTGAAGTGCCTACCCATGTCTTTTTCACACTCTGTGATAAGCAAGGTAAAATATAATTATCCTTCCTCTGTATTATCTATGTCTACTGGACTATCTCAGCATTTTATTTGCTTTCTTGACTAGAGCCTTTAACCAAATTCAGTGGCTCCCACCCAACTTCCCTCCTCCAATCATGAATCTTTATAGAATAAAAGACAGATACAGGAGGCTGGATGCAATTTTATAGTGAAAATATTTGACAGGAAGATTTCCAGAAGGGGAAAAGGTTGAGAATCTTCAGTACGAAGGTTGACTGGAGGTGGTAAATTTTAACAATTTAAAATCCTCAATTACAGGAGAAAGAATGGTTGAAGATGAATCCACACAGCACATTTGGTTGTTTTCAGCACAGTAATGTAATTCAACTTCTGATTGTTTGCATTTCTTTCTGCACATTCCTTTGTTATTCTCACACGTAATTGCAAATTTCACTGGCTTAATTCTGGGGTATAATCTTTTCATGCTTCCTGGAAAAAATATGGCTATGGTTAGACTCTATGCACAGGAGATGGAACCAAAATCATCTAGATTCAAACCCAAGCTCTGTTACTTGCTAGATCTTAGTTTTTGGACAAGTGACTTCAGCTCTCTGTCCCTTTGTTGCTCTCATCTGTACAATGGCAATAATAAGAAAAGACTACTTCTTTCAGTTATTGTGATTATTAAATGAGTTCATATATGTAAGTTCTTAGAATAATGTCTGACACTTATTAAGAGGTAACTAAACATTAGGTTTTGTTGTTACAATTGTTGTTATTCCCATTGTTGTTGTTATTAGATAGAGGCATTTTTCTGAGAGTTTATGACTATAGGCTTGGGCAAGTTCCCATTTGCCTGAATAGATATATGTTCTCAATGCTCAGCTTTTTCGAGATAGCCAGGTTTATTACAAATTAGGACATACACATGTTTATCAGTGCCTCTGTGTTTTGAAATAATAAGCATGTACTACACATGACACCTTCTGTGCCTTGCCTCCCACAGAAATAGTACTGTATACCAATGGGCACAATAGCATGGACATGTGTACAACTCAATTTATTCCAAGATCTACAAACACACACAAACCCTACATGGACACGTGTGTGTTTGCAATACTCACCCATAGTTGTATATTCACAACCTGTATCAATGCACAGGCAAGTGAACCGGTCACTCAGATATATACATGTGTATCCAAGCCTTTGCCTGAAAACACTTTAGTGATACAATTCCTGACATACAGCTAGCATATCTATCAGCACTAATTAGTAGCAACAGTTGGATTTCTCAAAAAATAAGGCCTTTAGAAAGAAAACAATAACTACTAGCAATCATTTAACACCACTTGTGTCAAGAATTTTTATATGTTACTTCAATGAAAACTATCATTATATCTTCTTTTTTTCAATTAAGAAAACAGAAGCACAAAGAGATACCATTTTCCTGCTGAGGTCCCCAAATTGGTAAAGGAGGGAACCAAGATTTAGTTCCTGGTCTACATGACTCAGACATCTGGAGCGACATCATCAGCAAGATGGTAGACAAGAAAGTTTCAGGTCCTCATTTCCCTCACAGAAGAAACCAAATAAATAACATGTGGACCAAAGTAGCTTTGTGAAAAGGAACTCCAGAACCAGTTAAGAAGCTGCATTAATCAAGCAAACACCTAACAACAACAACAAAATTCACACCCAAGAATGTTAGGAACATTTGTGGCATTTTTGCTCACTTTTCCCCCATCTACTTTTTGGTACAACATGGCATGATCGAGAGGAAGCCATCCAATTCTCAGCTCTTCCATCAGGATGGAAAGAAAGAGTGGAATTTGCTTACAATATTCTGGGTAGTGTTTAAGCCACCGGAGGGACTAGTGTCTGCCTTGTTTGACTCAGAGAATTGAAGAAAATGGGGCATAATTTGGACATCAGATTGGAGGCTGCTGAAAGCAGTGGTGGGCACCACAGCTTGTGAGACTATAGTCCCATGGGAGCCTCAGAACAAGAACTCCTAAATAGGAAGCAAACATTGACAGAATTGAAGGAAGAAATGGACAGTTTTCGTGGCCTCAGGTGGCTCCCACTGCACCAGGTGGCATCCATGACACTAGGTTCCCAGTGGGCTTCCATGAATCCAGGTCCCCAGCTCACTCCGGCATCTGCAGGCTCCATGGCCCCAGGCATCATCCACAGCACCAGGCTCACAGGAATTGAGCCACTCACGCCCCTCTCCCCTCACTCTGAAGCCTGCTGGCTCTAGTGGTCTCAGGAGACTCCCAGGCCTAAGGCAGCTCTGGCAGGACCAGGCTCCCAGAATACTCCTGCAAATCCAGGCCCCAACTCACCCTGGCATCTACCAGCACTAGTGACCCAGGTATCTGCACTGGCTCCAGCTGGCTTCCTCAGTTCCAGGCTCTCCATGAGCCTCTCTGAACCCAGATACCTGTCAGCTCAAGCAGCCCTAGTAGTTCAGCTGTCCCAGGTGGCTACCACAGTCCAAAAAGATTCCTTGGCTCCAGGGTCCTAGAGGACCTCAATGAACACAGGCCCCCAAGCTACCATAGCATCTTCTGGCTCCCATTGCTTCAGGTAGCTCCTGTGGCCCCACAATCCCAGTGGGCTCTGACAAACCCAGACTCCTAGCCCACCCCAACACTGGGCACTTCCATGGAACTAGGATTCTGGTGGGCTCCTATAAACCCATGCTTCTCATTATAGTACCAATTGGCCCTTGTGACACTGTTCTTCCAGTGCATCCCAGAACCGACTAGTTCTTGCAGATATGGGTGCCTCCTGAAGTCCCAAGGCGCCCCCCCCCCAAAAAAAAGAAACCCACTAGCAAACCCAGGCTAGAGAGGGGCATCTGTGAGCACAGAATTCTGATGGGACCCAGTACCAGGCTGACTTCTGCCATCCCAGACTTTTGACACACCCCAGCACTAGGCATCCACAATTCTAGCATTAAGCCTTCCTGGGAACACCACTGTATGGCCCACCCAGAAGAGCTGATTGGTGAAGGGCTTTGCCTTTTAAAGTTAGTCTGTAAAGACTTTTCAAATGCACAGACACCAAAACAAATACACAAGGATAATAAATAATCAAGGAAACATGACATCACAATAGGAAACTAATAAAATTACAAAGATTGACCCTAAAACATGGAGATTTTTGAACTGTCAGACAAATGATTTAGAATAATTCTCAAAGAAATTTAGTGAACTGTAAGAAAATAGACAACTAAATGAAATTAGAAAAACAATGAATGAACAAAATGAAAAGTTCAACAAAGAAATATAAACCATTAACACACACACACACACACACACACACACACACACACACGCACGCAGAAATCCTAAAGTTGAAGAATACAATGACTGACCTAAAGAATCCAGTAGAAACCTATAACAGCAGATTTGACCTAGCACAGGAAAGAGTCAGTGAACTATAAGATAGGTCATTTAAAATCATGCAGTCAGAGGAGAAATAAGGAAATGAATGAAAAAGAGTAAAGAAAGCTTGCATCAATTGTGGATTACCAGTAAGAGATAATCTATGCATTATTAGAGTTCTAGAAGGGAAAGAGAGAGATAGGGAACAGAAAGCTTATTTAAAGAAACAGTGGATGTAAACTTTCCAAATACAGGGAGAATTAAACATACAAGTCCATGAAATTAATGTCACCCAAAAGTTCAACCCAAAAAGAGCATTATAATAAAACTGCTAAAATTAAAGCAAAGAGAAAAAATTTTTAAGCAGCAAAATAATTTTTTCACATATAAAAGAACCCCCATAGGGCTATCAGCAATTTTCTTAGAAATTTTTTTAAAAACAGACATACAAAAAACATTGCAGGCCAGAGCAGTGTTGATGATATATTCAAGTGCAGAAAGGAAAAACTACTAACCAAGAATACCTTGCCCAGCAAAGTTTCTTTCAGGAATGAAAAAGCTGAGAAAGTTCATTACCAAGATCACTTAAAAAGATGCAGAAAAACTCAGGTGTCTCATTCAAGTCCAACCAGCCCTTATCCCAAGTTAATCCAAACTCTGTCCATATCAACCTCACATTCACCTTCCTTGAAACAAACACCTGACAAAACTTGACTCCAAATCCCAACCTTACTTCCATCCTACGCTATCCCAAGACAAACACAATAATTAAGCCACCCAGCACCAATATCCAGCTTCAACTCAACAATAACCCAAATAGAAACTCCATCTACTTCAATTCCAAGCTTCATCCAACTTCACTGCAAGAGCCATTCAACCACAAATATTATTCCCAATCCTGCCTATTCCAAACCCAGTCTAATTTCATAAATACAATCTCTCACCTTCAGCTAATTACTATTTATTTTTCTACCATTACCCCAACCAAAAGGTCTTATCCTCTCCTCACCAAATTCATTTCCCAATCTACAAAGTAACCCTTTGATTGATCTTATAAATTCTCAATTAGGACTTAATTCCACAAACATAATCCATATCCAAACTTTCATCCCAATAACATTACTACCCTAATATGTTCTATGCTAAATATTCTCTACCACTTCTCCACTCAGGAACATCAAACCTTTAAATGGATCATAGCAGTATAAATCCAGTAAGATCCTGGCATAATATGAACTGAGGTTAACATCCCTAAGCTGTCTGACATTAGGTTACCAAAGTTGCAAAACCACATGCAGTACCCCAGAACTTTTGAGAGTGCCTTGAGTTACCTGAAGTCTTATGAACCAGAATCAGAAAGATGACAATGGTAATTAAATAAGCCTTCATAACTGACAGATTCTGAGAGAATGAAGGGCACACACAGGGGACAGAACAGAAATATTTGTAGCAGGGCAGTGCCCTGTTTTATTAGTTTCAGAAGTAGGTTAGGTTGTGGGCAGTGATCTAAGAAAGATGGGACATACTTGAGGTCATCCAGGCAGAAAGATAACATGTATTACATATGTCATCTGGGCACTCGGTGTGAATGGAGGAGCTTTGCCAGCACCCACACCAAGGGGGGCCTTCCCAGTGAGAGACAAAGTAAAATTAAAGCCAGTTTGTATATCGTGTAAATTGGAAAGAAAAATTGGAATAAATGAAAGAGTTAATCAGCACAATAACGAAAAAAACTAGTAATTATAAGAAATAAAGAAACTTAAAAAATAGTTCTTTATACTCCTGTCAGAAGTACATCACATTAATCATTAGCACTTACTGTATATACAGCAGTGTACTAGCCATCAGGATAAAAGAAAAGAAAAAACGATGTGGGAAATTGAGAGAGGGGGGATGGGAAAAGGAAAAAAATATGGGAAGTAAAAACCAAAAATCAGGGAGTAATGGTGAAATAGCAAACTAAATAAGAGATCCACTTCTCACCCTGCCTCCCCCCGCCCCCACCGCCACACACACATAAAAAAATGATCCACTGATGAAAGTAGCTCTGGAAGAGGTCCAGAGTACAAGAAGAATCTACAGCAACCCAATGGAGCACAAAAACCAAGACTGGCTGCATTGAAAAGTGTTGGAAGCATTTTATCAACATCACCCACCCCAGCCTAGCAAAGCTCAGCACCAAGAGGGATCCCCTCATGAGTGAACTCCATCTGCACAGGAAAAGGAGAGAAAAAGAACTCCAGAAACCTTTGCCACCAGGGAACCAGTCTTCACCACCGCGTCTCTCTCACATCGATGTTTCTCTCTGTTTCTTTCCCTTCCTTCCACTCTCTCTAAAAATCAATGGAAAAATATCCTTGGATGAGGATTAACAACAACAAAAAGACACTACAAAGAAAGAAAAGTATAGGCCAATATCCCTGATGAACATAGATGCCAAAAATCCTCAACAAAATATTAGCACATCAGATCCAGCAATATATTAAAAAGACCCTACACCACGACCAAGTGGGATTTATTCCAGGGCCGCAAGGCTGGTACAATATTCACAAATCAATAAATGTCTCTACACCACGACCAAGTGGGATTTATTCCAGGGCCGCAAGGCTGGTACAATATTCACAAATCAATAAATGTCATATATCACATAAACAATTAGAAAGATAGAAATCACATGATCATATCAATAGAGACAGAAATGATAAAAACTCTCAGCAAAGTGGGAATAGAGGGATCATACCTCAACATAATAAAAACTATATAACAAACTGACAGCCAGCATCATACACAATGGGGGGAACTAAAAGTGTTTACCCTATGAACAGAAACAAGACAGGGTGTCTGCTTTCATTACTCCTATTCAACATAGTACTGGACTAGCCACAGCGATCAGACAAGAAGAAGAAATAAAAGGCATCCAAATTGGAAAGAAGGAAGTAAAACTGTCATTCACAGATGATAGTTTTACATAGAAAACCCCAAAGACTCCACCAAAAAAACTGCTAGATTTCATAAGTGAATTCAGCAAAGTAGTGGGGTACAAAATCAACATCCAGAAATCGTTGGCATTTTTATATACCAATAATGAATTCTCAGAAAGAGAAACTAAACAAACAATCCCATTTACCACTGCCTCAAAAAAAAAATTAAGATACTTAGGAATAAACTCTAACCAAGGAAGTAAAAGACCTGTATTCAGAAAACTACAGGACATTGAAAAAAGACATAGAGAAGATATAAACAAGTGGAAGCATATACTGTATTCATGGATTGGAAGAATTAACATCATTAAAATGTCCATACTATCCAAAGCAATCTATAAATTCACAGATCTAGAACAAATACTCCAAAAATTTATATGGAACCAAATAGCCTCGTAGAGAAAGAAGAACAAGGTTAGAGGGATCACAATGCTGGATATCAAGTTATACTACAAAGCCATTGTAATCAAAACAGCCTCGTACTGGCACAAGAACAGGCATATAGATCAATGCAACAGAACAGAGGCCCAGAAATCAACCCATGTCATTAGCATACAATGGAGTAAAGACAGTCTCCTCAATAAATGATGTTGGTAAAATTGGACAGGTACATGCAAAAAAGAAAAAAGAAAAAAAGAAAAGAAAAAGAAACTAGACCACCAACTTACACCATGAACATGAATAAATTCAAAATAGATAAAAGACTTAAAGGTAAGTCATGAAACCATAAGCATCCTAGAAGAAATCATAGGCAGCAAATCTCAAACATCTCACATAGCAGAATTTTCACCGATACATTGTCTAGGCCTAGGGCAAGAAAAACAAAGGAGAAAATAAACAAATGGGACTACATCAAACTAAAAAGCTTCTGCAAAGGAAAAGAAGCCATCCTCGAAATGCAAAGAGAACCCACTGTATGGGAGAACATATTTGGCAATGATACATGTGATAAGGGGTTAATTTCCAAAATATATAAAGACCTCATATAACTTAACAAAAGGAAGACAGACTATCCAATTAAAAATGGGCACTTCTGGAAAGTGGACATACAGATGGCTAAGAGATATATGAAAAAATAGTTAATATCACTAATCATCAGAGAAATGCAAATTAATCACCTCTCACCTGTCAGAATAGCTACTATCAATAAATCAACAAACAACACCTACTGGCGAGGATGTGCAGAAAAGGGAATCCGAGTGCACTGCTGGTGGGAATGGAGACTGTGCAGCCACTAGGGAAAACAGTGTGGAGTTTCCTCAGAAACTTAAAAATGGAACTGCTGTTTGACCCAGTGATCCACTACTGGGAATATATCCTAAGAATCCCGTAACACCAATCAGAAAGAATATATGCACCCCTATGTTCATAGATAGCATATAGATAAACACCTACTGGCGAGGATGTCCAGAAAAGGGAATCCAAGTGCACTGCTGGTGGGAATGGAGACTGTGCAGCCACTAGGGAAAACAGTGTGGAGTTTCCTCAGAAACTTAAAAACCGAACTGCTGTTTGACCCAGTGATCCACTACTGGGAATATATCCTAAGAATCCCGTAACACCAATCAGAAAGAATATATGCACCCCTATGTTCATAGATAGCATATAGAAACTCTGATAAATAGGTTGGCTTTTAAGTCTGGGAACAAATACAAGTGATAGACATATGGGGGGGAGGTTGGTTTGGGGGGTTTGCTCGGTCTCTGTGTATCTGAAAATGCTTATGAGGGGCTTATTTTTCCTTTTGAGGTTCATTAATGATGTTTTTTCAGCCTCTCATAGAGATATCAGTAAAGGAGAGAATTTAGAATTTTGATTTCCTTGTGTAAGCCTTTCCCCACAAAATACCATGACTAATTTCTGGCCAAAATGGGAGATTTCCAGGTTTTTTTCTTAGATGTTTTGATCATCCTTCCTTTAGAATAAAGGAGGAAACTGACACTAGTTTGGAGGTGATCTCTGGTCACCAATTCCACATTTTTCTGAGTGATACTATAGTAGTTTAAGATAAGCTAAACAGAGATAGAACTTCCTTTTTGACCATTTGACTGCAGATCCTGCAGAGTACGGTCTAACCTAAAACACAGGAGCACTGATTTTTCTCAGGTATAGACAATAAGAGTTAACAGACAGGCAAAAAAAAACACAAACAAACAAACAAAAAAAAACAACACTTTCCATGGTCCCTACCTGAAGAACATAGCATTTCTGAGCTCAGGTGTGGAGCTACGGTACCTCAGGCCACAGAAGGGAGATAATGGAGGAGGATCTGAAAGCTAGGCCATGTGTGCATTCAGTCCACATCCTGTCCTCCACCTCCACTCTTCTTAGATCTTAGAAACTATGCCAAATTGCTGCACAAGGATGGCCAGACTCAAACGTTTTAAATCAATGCTTGCTATTCACTAGAACTGTTTTTCAGGAAGGAAGGGGGAGACTGCCCATCAGCCAGGGGCTGGGATTCACTTCCCCCCATTGTTGAACACATCAAAATTACATGCTTTCTTTTACAACTTAATTTACCTTTAAAAAATCCCTATAAGAGGCAATCAATTGATGTGCCTCTCACATTGCTGTTTTTCTCTCTCTGTGCCTCCTCCCTTCCCTCCCACTCTCTCTAAAAATCAATGGAAAAATATGCTCAGGTGAGGATTAACAACAACAAAAATCCCTATAAGATTTGTGTTGATAAGCAGTGGGAAAAGTTAAACTCGAAAAGGAAATATGAGAGAAACTGATGTTGATGAGAATGAAGGAGATCTTATAAAATAGCAAACTTCAAAGACACTATTTAATGGGAGTACTAATAACAAAATAAAGATAGACAAATATACATTTGAAAACAGAGGAAATCACATTACTTTTTTGGGGGGGGAGGAGGCAGGGAAGGGTGACACTGAAGATCCCTAAGGCAGTAATAATGTACATTCAAGGGAATAAAACATTAAGGGTTTCTTAATTAGTTGAGAGTTTTCACTTTCAGAACAGTGAATCCTCCACTTAGGATTGTGCAAAGGCTGATTTCATCATTAAATTAAGGTGAGTTTAAAAGTTGGAACTAAAACACATTTTAATGGCTTAGACATGGTGACTTGAGATAAATTGGGGGGGATCAAGAATGACTCGCTCCCAAGTTTCTGAATTGAGCAACAGAATGAATTGTAGATGTCAATTACTGAAAAGGGAAGGCAAACAGATTTAGAATCCAGTTTAGGACATTTTGAGCGTGAATTAGCTAAGAAATCTAGGAGGACATAATAAATATGTAATTTAATATATGAGTGTGGACCCAGTCTGAGGTTGAATATATCAATACAGAACTTACCCAAGATCAGACAGCTTCTGAGAAGTGGTGGGGAGCAAGGGACAACCCCTTCTGTCTCCATATTCATGTTTCTTTCTCTAAGACATGTAGAAACTAGAGAAGTGGGAATCTGCTTTAAATATAGAATTCCACAACTATCATCTCTCTACAAATACTGCTGAGTAGAAGGTCTAGAAATATTATATATTTCAACTACAGTGCTGAACCCAGAACCGACACTTGCTTCCAAGTATTTAAATGTGTGTCTAATCAAGCTACTTATGCCAGAAATTTTCTCTGATTCTTCTTAAAACTTGGCCAAGTCCCTATCTGCTGCCTGACAAACACATCTGAGTGTCAGTGAATCTCAAAAACATAAGCATCTTTAAATTTTCCCATCGGACTTCTAAGTGCCATGAAAATTCAAATCCAGCTGTATAAATCTGTTGTCTAGTTCATGGCCTTTCGTCATCGGTTTGGTCTGGGATTGTCATTTGCCTAATAATGAGAAATGCAGGTAGAGTGTCTGTGGTGAAAAGAGAGAAAGAGAAAACAGGAAAGATGACAAATATGGGGTAGATGGCAGAAGAGGAACCCCCGAAAGGAACTACTAATGAACACCCAAAGACCAAAAGCTAAGGCAAACAAGTCTTTCAAGGAAGGATTGAGAGCAGTGTAGGGGAAATAGTAGCTAGAGGCAAAGTAAATGGGAAAACCTAAAGACTACTCAAGGTTTTCAACACTGAAGGCATTAGTGAGCAAAGCCAGGGCCATTTCAGCGACGTGATAAGCACAACATCGAGACTTCTCTGAGTGGAGGTGAAATTAGGAACATGGAACTTGGAGAACTTACTTGGAAACACTAGCTTTATTAGTTTGGATCCAAAGAAGGGGAGAGATAAGACATTAGCCATGGAAGAGAAGTGTACGTAACACGATGAAAAGTTCATAGCATGTCAAATATTGGTTGTGACTAAGTTTGGAGTGGAAAAGCAATATTCTTCAATTCTCAGGAATGAAAGGGCCTTAAAGGTTATCAAGTGAAATGTCCAGCTTCTGTTCTATATCCCTAACACCGTGACCACCCCCATTGCTGTTCCACATCCAGAAATGGTCTCAAAACTGTTTATTCCACAAGCCTGTTTATTCCACTTTCCAACAAAGCTCTACCACCTAGAAAATGTTGCCCTCATCTGTCCATCAGATTTCTACACTCTGTTTTATCCATCCATCTGTTGGGTCCTGGGTCTTCCTGCGGACACCACATCACACCAAACAGACCAGGAAAGCTCTCTGGGTGTCAAAGGCAACCTTATTGTCCCTGTCCTTATCCTACACTGTTTACTCAGTGATTCCCTCTACACGTTCACTGGATATCCAGACTCATCCAGTTGTCACCTTCTCTCTGTGGTCTCCAGAACAAATCACATGCTGAGCAGAAACATGATCTCCTCCCTTCCTTGGCACCCTCAACATCTATTGAGCTATTCTTGCATCCTGTTTGATTTTTTTTGGGGGGGGGGCAGTGCCCTTTTCTATTCTCTGTGGCTCTCCAACTCTCATCCTAACCTTCCCCTGTCCAGTGATGATCCAATGATGACTACTCACAGATGAAAGACACACACATGAGAAGGAATGCATTTTTATGGGGAGAATATTCCAGAATGGGGGAGGAATTGCTCCAGGAGGGGGTGAGGTTGGTGATATTCAAATTTCAGAGTAGCGTTAAGTGTTTGTAACTGACAGGTTGGCATTGGAGTTGGAGTTCTCCTTCACATGGTTAGAACTGGTTATTTTCTCAGAAAATTTCAGGCAGCACTTTTGATCATTGGGGCAGGTTAAGTACTGAATTTCTTGTTTTCTGCAGGCATTTCTGCACACGCCATGGTAAAGTTGGCATGGAATCCAAGGCTCCTTGCTCTTGCCAAAGAAGGATCTGAACAGGCCACCTGGGAAAAACATAGCCATGTTTAGTTTCTCCGGAGCAATGAAAACAGGAGTGCAGGAGCATGATTTAACAGAATAAACCCTGAGCATATTAAGAGCACAGGATCTGGATTCAAAACGACCTCAATTCAAATCTGCGCTCTGTCATCCTTATAGCTCTTCATCCTTAAGCAAGTTACTTAAGTTCTTGAGCCCACCCTTGCATCACCTTCACAATGGGCGTAATAATTACACCAACTTCTTAACATTTTTTAAAAATATATATTTTATTGATTTTTTTTACAGAGAGGAAGGGAGAGGGATAGAGAGTTAGAAACATTGATGAGAAAGAAACATTGATCAGCTGCCTCCTGCACACCCCCTACTGGGGATGTGCCCACAACCAACGTACATGCCCTTGATCAGAATCGAACCTGGGACCCTTGAGTCTGCAGGCCGATGCTCTATCCACTGAGCCAAACCAGCCAGGACTTCTTAACATTTTTGTGATGATAAAATTAGCATATTAATATGCTCAGAAAAACAACAAAAAATAAATATTAGGCAGTGTTGTTGATATGAGAGTCTTTTCCTTGGGTTCCAGGACTTTAAGGGCTGCCACTGTGAGCACCAGTTGGACTTGTCCCAAGTGCCCATACAGATGTGTGCTCCTCACACACGACTTCCATCAGAGACAGCCAGGATCTGCTCTGAGGCTGGACACATGTATTTGAGCCCATGCATTGCCTTTGTACTTTGAAATACTTGAGCAAACATGTGCCGTAAGTGCTCACAGTACAAATCTCTACACATATTTTTCTACATATGGCCAAAGCCCGTTTGTGAGTATTAATAGCTATGTATAAGTCATCCAGCCGAACCGGTTTGGCTCAGTGGATAGAGCGTCGGCCTGCGGACTGAAGGGTCCTAGGTTCGATTCCGGTCAAGGGCATGTACCTGGGTTGCGGGCACATCCCCAGTGGGGGATGTGCAGGAGGCAGCTGATCGATGTTTCTCTCTCATCGATGTTTCTAACTCTCTATCCCTCTCCCTTCTTCTCTGTAAAAAATCAATAAAATATATTTTAAAAAAATAATAAGTCATCCAGATATGTCCATGTGTATATGAGCTCATCAGCTGAAAACATTTATAGTCAACAAGCTATAAATATTAGTCATCAGTTAGTTACTCATTGGAACTTTCAAAGACAAAGGAGGCATTAGAAAGGAAATAATACTGCCCTAGCTGGTTTGGCTCAGTGGGTAGAATGTCAGCTGGCAGACTGAAGGGTCCCGGGTTCGATTCCGGTCAAGGGCACATGCCTGGGTTGTGGACTCGATCCCCAGTAGGATCCCTCCCTGCCTCTCTGAAATCAATAAAACCATATTTAAAAAATTTTAAAGGTATAATACTAACAATCACTACCATACATTTGGCATCTTCTACATACCAGGCATTTTACAAGCCATATCTCACCGAACCCTTGCAAAAGCCTGCTCTTATCTCCATTCATTAGATGAACACACTGAGACTGAAAGAGAGACCTTATTCTGTCCATATTCTCATAGCTCGTGCTTGACCAGGCTAGGATCCTATTTCTTGTCTACATGATATTAAGCCCATGCTCTTTCCTCTCTGTCACATGTCCTCTCTATGTGATAGAATTTCTAGGAGAGGGTGGCATATTATTGTGTCATGTCTGTAGACACTGGGCCTTCTGCTGTTTTCAATAGATAGTCCAAAATTCTTAGTTTAGCATTCAATAACTTTTCAACCGTCCACCCATCCCCTTATTCCACACCCATTTATCAGCACTCACTCTGTGCCAGGCCCTGTACTCAGTGCTAAGCATGCAGAGGTCTCAATGCCCCACCCACATTAGTAAAAACTGGACAAAGCAAGTTTGATGTTATTTCCTTCATGGGAAAACAAACAAACACCACTCTGTTAGTTTTTTTTACAAGATAAAGTAAAATTTTCCAAGTTTAAGTAAAGTCAGAGAACCAGATGGGAAAGAAAGAAGAAAAGAGCTATTTCATTAGCAGACATCCTATAGCCTTTGGGTCCTGGTGTATATGTGAACTGCCCCAGAAACTGGCACCTGGAGCCAGAGGAGGCACTCAACTGCCCCTTCAGGAAGCCAGCCTGCCCCTTCATCCATGCCCCAGCATCATGGTACCACTGCATCCCCTACATTAATCCTCACCTTCATCATGGCAAGAATTAATGAGAACTGCCACTTATGAACCAGTCTACTTGTAGGAAAGGGAGATCTGCAGGGGGCCTCCCCAAAGTGATGGCCATGCCCACAGGACTTTTCTTTTCTCCTCAACACAATGGATGGAAGCCAAGGCACCAGGATTTCCTCTTCGTAGTCACCAGAAGATGGATAGGAACATAGATAACAAGAAGGATCAGGCAGGCTGCCTTTTCCTTACTCTTTCCACATAGGAAGCATGTCAAGACAATTCCAGGAGGATTCTGCTTAAACAAACAAACCTATATGTTACAGTTTGTGTCACGACAAACTGTAACACCCACATCAAGTTCATGTCACTTTTGACGATCCCTCTATCTTCAAAATGAAGTCAGAGGAGACCTGCTCTTGAACGCCAGTATTGCCTCTGATCCTCTGGACCTAGCCTCCCTGTGGGAGAAATGGGAATGCGAGTGTTTGCACCAGATCAAAAAAAGTCTCAGTTGTGTTTGTAAAGAAGGAGGTTACCAAGGTGTGTCATGCTTTGTAATAACCTAGCGGATGTTTAATCCTCACATCAAGTCTCCAGAGACTGATTCGAGAGGTCTGGGGAGAGGCCAGAGCAAGGGTGCTGTGCAAGTGTTTCTGAGAAAATACTCATGGGCTTCTGCTAAACGTGAGAGCCACAATCCTGCTAACCTTCTAACATTCACCCACAGACACTCACCTTCCCACATTGGACTTGTTTTAAGAGCAAATGAAAATGTAATAAATTTAAAGCCAAAGCATATGCTCTAGACTCTATCAGCTCCATCCAGAGACCAAAATCAATGTGTTACATGATTTCTCTGCCATCTGTGCAGCCCACATATGATCCTTACCCATCCTACTTCTAAGGTTCTTCCTACCTATATGTACTTATTAGGTACTAGAAATTCGCGCACTCGGGGGAGGGGGTCCCTCAGCCCAGCCTGCACCCTCTCACAGTCCAGAACCCTCGGGGGATGGAGAGTGGGCCTAAGCCAGTAGTCAGACATCCTTAGCGCTGCCGCAGATGCACTTGGGGGAGGGGGTCCCTCAGCCCAGCCTGCACCCTCTCACAGTCCAGAACCCTCGGGGGATGGAGAGTGGGCCTAAGCCAGTAGTCAGACATCCTTAGCGCTGCCGCAGAGAGTCCAGAGCCCTCGGGGGATGGAGAGCGGGTCTAAGCCAGTAGTCAGACATCCTTAGCGCTGCCGCAGAGGTGAGAGAGGCTCCTGCCATAGCTGCTGTGCTCGCCAGCCATGAGCCTGGCTTCTGGCTGAGCAGCACACCCCCTGGGGGAGCGCACTGACCACCTGGGGGCAGCTCCTGCATTGAGCACCTGCCCCCTGGTGGTCAGTGTGGTCATAGCGACCAGTCGTTCCTCCGTTCGGTTGATTTGCATATTAGCCTTTTATTATATAGGATAAGTCATTTATAAATTCATTCATTCAATAAACATTTACTAAAACCTACTATGAGGAAAGCACTCAGTTCAATACCAGGAATACAGAACTTTAAAAGGCAGAGTCTTGGTTTTCAAACAGTTTAATTTCATTTGTATATATTTGGGTGCTGAAAAGAAAAGATGGCTTTGATTGTCCCAGAAAAGGTTGCCCAGAACAGTTCCTGCCCATAAATTCCACCAGGTGAAAGTATAAAGTAGTTATTAAGGAAGCAACACTATGTACAATTTTTGAAGCATAGAGTGTCATCTTTCTTGTTGTTTTTGGCAAACCCACCTGTGGTTTTTATTACTATTCTAGCATGGGAACTGAGCTTTCCTGGACATGAGAAGGATTGTCTCTCAAGTAAAGAAGATAAAACAGGGTGAGAAATAAGGGGTAGGAGAATGTGAAGTAGGAAGAAGATGGAAAAGGAGAGGGAGGAGAAAGGGAAAAAGGAGATAGCACTAAACAGTAACTCTGAACTCAACCCCAGAAAGGAGAAACAACCTTAGTTTTCTATAGGGCTGGGTTGAGACCACTCCCATGTCTCTCTGTAGATGCCAACGTTTGACAGAGACATTGAGGATCCTCCAGACTTCGGATTTCACTTTTCCTCTCTACTTGTATCTATTGTTCTTCAGTGCCCCCTGGAAATCACACTAAAGTAACTTTTTTAAAGAATTTGAAAATATTACTGGATACTTTTCATCCAGCATTCATTCTCCCCATTTCAACAGCCACAGCTCTGTTGTGATAAATTTGGCTGTCTTATTCAAACTTAATAACCCCCAAACCTGGGCTAAGCCAACCACTTCCCAGATAACACCCACGTAATATCCTGCTGGAATAAGACACATACTTGAACCAAATATCTTACTTCAACTCCCAGCCCTATCTCTCCTGATAACACCCAAGGCTCAATTATAAAACTTAATACAAACATAAAACGAGCCAAACTACTCAATCCTAATCACAACATCAAGCCAAAACACAGATCAACTACAAACTTCACTCTACCCTAACTCCTGGTTCTACCCAACTCCTCCCTCAGCTCCATTCAATGAAAAATACTATTCCTCTCCAGACTACATTAAAATATTAGGTGAGCCCAATTTTATAAATAGATTTGCTCTCTCCCCCTCTTCCCCATCTCTTCTCATTTCCCCCATATTACTCTAAGGTTATATACCATCCCCATCGCAACTCACTCTCCAAATTCCAAACTACTGTTGAATTCTCCCTACAGCTCTCTCACACCTGATACATGAATCAAGCTTCCATCCCAATAATAGCACTCCTGAAAATGCTTCATGCTTCAACACTCCACTGTCCCAGGAACAGCAACCTCTTAAGTTTGTCTTGGCAGAGTAGAAACAAGGGAGATCGTAACATGAAATGGAGCTTGGAATTAACATCCACAACCTACCTGAGACGAGAAAAGGCTTTGGGCAGTGCCTACTATACGTAGTTATCTCAGAGGTCACCAAGATACCAATAGCACATGTAAGACCCCAGAACTTTTGAGAGAGGCCTGAATTACCTGGAGTCTTATGAACCAGGATCAGAAGGATGGAAATGGTCATTAAATAGGGCTTCATGACTGACATGTCCTGAGAGGATGGAGGGCTGTGTAGCAGGGGACTGAATAGAGATCATTGAAGCAGGACAGTGTCCTGCTTTAATTCATTTTGGAAACGGGCCAGGGTTGTGTGCAGTGAACTGAAAGGGATGAGACATCCCTGGGCTCAGCCAAGCAGAAGGATAATATGTATCACACATCCCAGCTGGAACTCTAATAAGTTTGGGAGAATTACCAGCAGCACCATGTCAAGGTGGGCCTTCTTCCCAGGAAGAAGTAGGCTAGAGCCAGTTGTGTGAAACATACGTATCTGAATGAATAGATCAATTGATCGATCAATCAATCAAACAAACAATGAGAAGACTAATACATAATTTAAGAAATCAGAAATCTTTTAAAACACATTGTTCTTTATCCTCCTGACAGTAATCCTGTACTAGACATCAGAGACTAACAAAGAAAGAAAAAGATAATGATGAAAGAAGAGATGGGAAAGAAAAATTAAAGAGGAAGTGTAACTGGAGGAAGGGAGGGAAAGACATGAGGCAAAAATAACAGCAATTCACATTTACCATGACTCTACCATGTGTCAGTTTCTGTGCTAAATGCTATGGGATAGATATGAACACTTACTACAACACTGTGAAGTTGGGTAGTATTTCCTACTTCACAGATGAGGATGAGAAAGTTTGAAGAGATGTTGTAACATTCCTATGCCACACATCTAATAAGGCATAGGGCCAAGAATTCAGCATTTATCCCATGAGAAATGGGAATAACATGATTTTGTAGAGAACACCACATTTGACTTTTTACTCTAGTGAACTAATGTGGAAGATGGGTGGCTGGTGTCGTCTTTTGAATGAAAATGAGGAAGTGAGTGAAAAGACTCTTTGGAAAATCTAGGCTAGGATTTCCACATCTTGTCATTACAAGGCAAATGGAACTAGACTCATCATGTCGCTCAAACGTATGGACTGAAAAATATATTCTAACTAATATTTAAATGTACATAATTATTCTTTCATGTTATGTTATTTAGTTGATATTTTTAAGACAGAAAAAAACATTTAAAATGTGTGATATGGATATATATATATATATAGTAAAAGTTAATGTTTAAAATTAGGTATCTTATTGTGCTTTATGTTTTTCTCTCTCTTAGGTAAAGTGTTGATAGAAGACAACCAATTCATTGCTCCCATAGTTTCCAATCATACAAGCACATGGACAAAACCAACAGGTATGGATCCTTCAGCCTACATGTGACAGAGTTTCCAAGAAAACGAAAAGGAAGTGATTCAGATCCATCCCAGTAAGTGAATTTGTTCCTTTAACCCCATTAAATATTTTATTCTGGCACTTTCCAGTCCAGCTATGAAGGTTATTAGGTATCCAGGAGGGTCAAGTGGAGTCATGTGGGAGACTGGGAAGTCCAAGACTGAGGTACCAGCATGGCCCGTTTTGGGTAAGAGCTCGCTCCTAGCTTGTAGACGGTGGGAAGGGAGAAAGGAGGTTGATTTGAAAATTATTAGCATGATTAGATGAGGAGATTGTGCTTCCTCTTAAGTTATATAGTAAATTGTTGAATATTATAGAGTTTATATAGAAACTAGAGGGGAACGTATTTAAAATATCTGATCCCTATATTGATTTATATATTAACCTATACTACTATACTCATTGTTAAATATTTGCAGTATCACACCTTGGTACAGATCTTGGTAATACTTGTGGTACAATGAAAAGAGGAGAACATATGTATTCATATACAAATATATTTATGCATGTAAAATGTGTGTGCTTGAGGAGCAATACTCATTAGGCAAGATCTATCTTTCCTCTTCATTCTCAAGTTTGACTTAGCTAATCATGAATCTTTACTATTTCAATCAAATCTTAAGAAAAATGTGTTGAGTTTGCCTGGAAAAACTAACTTGGAATTTGCATTAGGAATGATTAAACTCATAGATTTATTTGGGGGAGATGGATGTTTTAAGTCATCTTATCCTGGAGTATGAATGTCTCATTGTCTCTGTCCTTTGTCAGTATGTAAAAGTTTTCCCTGTAGAAGTCATATATGTAGGATCAAAATAAAGTCTAAAGACCTTATAGACTTTGCTGCTAATGAAAAAATTATATCTTATTTTACATTGTCTTTTCCACTTAATCATTGGGAACATAGAGAAATGCTATTGATTCTTGTAAATTGATCTTATATCCAGAAAACCTACAGGACTCTCTTTTGAATTTTATTGGTTTGTCCTTTTTAAAAATTTATTTTTATTGTTGAGAGCATTACGAATGTCCCCCATTTTCCCTCCTTTGCCCCCTTCCACCCGGCTCCCACCCCACGCCAGGCCTTCACCTCACTATTGTCTGTGTCCATGGGCTATGCATATATGCACATAAATTCTTTGGTTCATCTCCTCCCGTTCTGCCCTTTCCTTTCCCTCTGAGATCTGTCAGTCTGTTCCATGCTTCCATATCAATGGACTTACTCTGTTAGTCAGTTTATTTTGTTCATCGGATTCCACATATAAATAAGATCACATGATAGTTGTCTTTCTCTGACTGGCTTATTTCACTTAGCATAATAATCTCCAGGTCCCTCCATGCTGTCTCAAAAGGTAAGAGATCCTCCTTTTTGCAGCTGCATAGTATTCCATGGTATAAATATACCACAGCTTTTTTACCCACTCATCTGCTGATGGGCACTTGGGCTGTTTCCAAATCTTAGCTCTTATAAATAATGTTGCTGTGAACATAGGGGTGCATATATTCTTTCTGATTGGTGTTTCAGAATTCTTAGGATATAGTCCCAGAAGTGGGATCGCTGGGACAAAAGGCAGTTCCATTTTTAGTTTTTTGAGGAAACTCCATACTGCTTTCCACAGTGGCTGCACAGTCTGCATTCCCACCAGCAGTGCACTAGGATTCCCTTTTCTCCACATCCTCGCCAGCACTTGGTGTTTGATGATTTATTGATGGTAGCCACTTTGGCAGGTGTGAGGTATTAGTTTGTCCTTTGGTTGATTATTCACCTAAGTGACTGCATTATCTGTCAGCAAGGACCTTGTATCTCCACCTTTTCAGTCTTTGCACTTAATTCTTATTTTTCCTAATAGCATGGGCCAGGACTTCTATTGTTATAATAAACATTTGAATGTTAGTGGGAATCCTTGTTTTCCTTTCAATTTTAAAGAAAATGCATCTAAAGTTCCTTGAAAATATATAACATTTTCCCTAAGAGTTTGGCATTTAATATTTAGCTTGTTTAGTAAGTTCTCTTCTCTACTTAATTTCTTAAAATATTCTACTATAATTGTTTTTGAAATTTATAAAATATTTTTCTCTCAGTCTTTTAAAGTAATTGTGTAATCATTTTTCGATTAAAGTAGAGAATTGTATTGTTTCTGATATTATATCATCACACATTTTTTAGATATATCTTAACTGATTATAGTATATTTTTAACACATTATTAAATTTAGTTATTTAAAATTTAATATGGAATTTTGGCACATTCATGCAGAGGAGATATGGCTTATAGTTTTCTATTCTTTATTGTTCATATCTGTTTTTGAAGGCAAGATAATATTAACCTCCTAAAATCATCTGGGTAGCTTTTACATTTTCTCTTTCTTCTGAAACAACTTGTGTAGACAGGAATTAACTGTTCCCTCAAAGTTGGCGCCATCTGCCTAGTCGGTTTTGCTCAGTAGATAGAGCATCTGCCTCCAGACCAAAGGGTCCTGGGTTCCATTCCAGTCAAGGCACATACCTTGGTTGCAGACTCCTCCCCAACCCAGGCCCTGGTAGGGGCTCGTGCAGGAGGCAACCAGTCGATGTGTTTCTCTCACATCGATGTTTATCTCTGCCTTTCTCTCTTCCACTCTCCCTAAAAGTCAAGGGTAAAATTGTCTCCGGTGAGGATTAACAACAAAAAATGTTTGGGACATCTGAGGTGACCATAAATTCATCTGTAATGAATGTAAACAGGACACATTCGAGAATAAAGAAGAGCATTATTAACAATGATGCGGTGGCAAAGAGGGTGAACAAGGGCTATTCTAAGCAGAACAAACTAGAACTCAATGTTAATACTTTGTGAGTGTGGGACTTAGTGGGAGGAGGGAAGGCGCTCAGCCCCACTCAATGTTTTCATGCTTCGCAGATCTACTTAGGTTTGGATTTCTTCCAGTGCTACTCTTGATGGATGGTTTGCTTTGAAGTCTTTTTCATTATTTATTATGCATATTTGCTCATCATGCACAGATATCCCATAAAGCGCACATGCCCAAACACTGTATGTGATTTTATACCCCTTCAACCTCTGTCAATCTAGCATATACTGACTTGTCCTATAGGGATATGTTGAAGACATCCGGCCAGCTATTCTTACAGTGGTCCCCTTTCTGTTCTATCTGCTTTCCTGTAGCTTGTTACCAATATACCATGTAAATAGGAGGTTAGTTGTAATGATTTTATTGGTTCAGGTTATTATTTTTGACAAAATTGCATCAGAGGTGATGCTGTGTTGTCTATATTGCATCCCATCAGGACTCACTTAATATGTGGCTATCCCTTAATATTCAGACTCATAACTGAATTAAAGTGATGACTGCCTGACCTTTCTATTGAACGGTGCTGTTTTCCCCTTCTATATTCAAAGTAGTCTGTATGGTGCAACTTGGCCTATACAAACGTCTGGCACCATGTCAATCCTACACTTACTGGTTTTAACACAAATTATAGTCCTTGCCTGAGACAATAAATTCTTTGGGAGTTGTAGGGTACAACTCAGTAAAATAAAACTTTCCCTTATCACTAGAGATACTTGGCTACGGAAGCACAGCTCCTACTGGAGAGGCAGGATAAATACTTAATTTATTCAGATTAGTGACTGGTTATCAAAGGAAACAGTTTGCTGAGTGGCTGCCTCAAAAAGTGACACAGGAGCTTTTCTGGCTATCCCATCTCTAGATATTATTAGATAATCATGTCTTTCCCCTGATTCAATGCATTTCAATCTGTCATATTTAACTTTATTTTGATGTTCAAGTTCTCATAACTTTAGCACGTATACACTTCTTCCAGCTGGATTCTGTTCTTTTTACAGAACCCCAATACTTTTTTATATCTTGAAATAAAATTATAAATATTTATTAGGGTCTAAATGATAACTTTAAGAAGCTGGTCTGATAACTAGTGAAGTTTCAACACAGGGGTAAGCATAACGATATCTCAAGACATATTCAAAAATCTTTAATATGATACAAAATTATTTTTATTTCTAATGTGATAAAGTCAGAAGACTAGACAGTATTAATGAATGTGTTGCCCACATTCGTAAATTAAGGAAATGCTTAAATTTCAATTAGAGATTAATGATAACAAAGACATTATTTCTCCATTCGTGTACATAGTCCTCAATTTATGAGCATGGACTGGTGGGAAAAGCTTTTGTCTCAGAGTGAAAAAAAACCTGATTTGGCAATCTCGTGCTGCCACATTCTTTCCCCCCCACCAGTTTTATTGAGACACAATTAACATGCAACACTGTATTAGTTTAAGGTGTAGACAGTAATTATTTCACACACACACACACACACACACACACACACACACACACACACACACCACGATAAGTTCAGTTAACATCCATCACCTGACAGCAGAGCACAGCCTGAGGCCTTGACCAACTCCAAAGCCCAGACTGCATCCTCACCAGAACATGGATTCCAACCGGAGGCACCACCCAGTCGGGCAGCACACAGCCTCTCAAAGCCGAGTACAGAAGGTTGAACTCGAAGCTGAGAGACAAGAGGTAATTGCGTAAGTGGCATACATGTCAGTGCCAGCCGTGACTCCGACACATGCCCAAACCTGCTACCATTTGACCACTGCAGCAGCACTGATTTCTTAATTCTATCTTAACAGAGAATAGCCAGAAAGAGGTACTCACATGACGTAAACATGGGGGCAAATTCACCAAGCTGTCTGAAACCAGGCTTCAGTTGCTGGCCACCATAATATAAAATTAGTATCCTAAAACAGGGACGAGATTGCAGTACTAAGAGTCCTGTGTTATTTGAGTTCCATGGACCAGGGTTTTTTTGTTGTTGTTGTTTTCCATAACAAAGATCAGGATATGCAGCCCCATGGCTATAGGGTCTCAGGAGCCTGTGGCTGACTCATGAAAATGAAACCATTTTAGCAGCAGGGCTGAAGTCTGACACTATCAGTTTCTGAAATATGATAGTTTTTGGTCAGTGAAGTATAGATGGGGGAAGGAAACTGATCTGAAGTTGACTTGGCAGACAGACAAAGCTTAACATATATCCCAGCTAGACACCCTTTAGGAAAATGGGATTCTGGCCAACATGCATAACAAAGGTGTGATCTTCCTCGCAGTAAGGCAAAGAAGCAAATTAAAGCTCTTTGTCTTCTTGTGTGAGACACAAACAATAATGGAAATATTTTCTTTTTTAAAAAAACAAACATGTTTTTCTTATTAATTTATTTTAGAGAGAGAGGAAGGGAAATGGGTAGAGAGGTAGAAACATTGATAGGAGAGAAACATTGATCGGCTGCCTCCTGCACGCCCCCTAATGGGGATCAAGCTCAAAACATGGGCATGTGCCCTGACTGGGAATCGAACCAGGGGCCTCCTGGTTCATGGGCTGACACTCAACCATTGAGCAACACCGGCCAGGCTGGAAATGTTTTACTTAAGAAAATGTCATCATTAAGAAATGTGCCAATCTGTAGAGAATTTTTATAAGAGTTTATTTGAACCAAACTGATGATGTATAGGGAAGCAGGATGTCAAATGTGAATGAGTTTTACAGTTCTGTTTATACATTTGGAATCAGGGAGAGCACACAAGGAAAATGACACAAAGGTGGGAGAAAGCAAGGTGGGAAAATATCTATGATTGGATTACCAAAATAATTAGTAAGATTTGGGCTCCCCGGAGGGTGATTATACCTCTGAAGGGTCTGGAGAAGAGGATAACTCTGGCATTTTGCGGTGTGTCAGCACAAGAACAATGAACAGGGCTTGATCAAGGCCAAAATAAGCCCTTATAGGCCTGGGGCATGACTACCCACCATGATCTACCCAGTGAGGAATTTATGATTAAATTATCCTATTGTTATAGGGAAACCCCCAGCTGCCTGTCACAATGTTCAATAATAACAAAGGCAGGGTTGAATCCTATAAGGTGTTTATTGAGAAGGCCAGCCAACCAAGAAGACAGGAGCTTACAAGCATTCAAAACCTGTCTTACAGCAAGGTGCAGGGGATCTATAAATATAAACCCCTAATATGCAATAGACCAAATGGCAGAACAACTGCACAGCCAGTTGCTATGATGTGCGCTGACCACCAGGGGGTGTGCAGAACATGGAGGGCATTGGCCGTGGCGGGATGATGGAGCAGGTGAGCGGGGGCGCCAGAGCAAGGCGGGGCACCAGTCGCTGTCATCCGGGTGAACCTCTGGTGGTTACTGAAAATTCTTTGCTCCCGCGCACCACAATCCCGCCCGGTGCTCACACCTGCTCCCGGCACCAGCCCCGCTCATACCTGCTGCTAGTGCCAGAGCTGCTGCTCACACCTGCTGCAGGCGCCCAGCGCCAATCCCGATCGCTCGGCGCCATCAGCGAGTGCAAGCGGCAGTTGCTGGCCCTAATCGCCCCTGAGGGCTTCTCCACCTTCTCCTGCTCCTGAGGGGTGATCAGGGCACTAGCCCCACTCACACCTGTTGCTGGCACTGGCCCCAATTGCTCTGCGGGGCTGGCGCCATCAGCGCATGGGAGTGGTGGCAGTGGGAATGGGGCTGCTGGCAGACAGGGGGCCAGGGGCTGTGGTGGGAAGGGCCTGGTGGGGTCACAGAGGATGGGCCGAGACCCGCCCCTGTGCCCACCACAGCCTCATGGCCCACAGTTCCTTTCAAGGTGCATGAATTCGTGCACTGGGCCCCTAGTAGGATTATAAAGGAGAATGGGCTAGGGTGAGGCTGGGAACGGAATGTTCTACAAGCACCCCTGGAAGTCCGAAGAATTCAGCTGTTGTTCTTGGTCATCAGGTGATGAGATGATGTCTTGATTCCTGATGGGTTCGGCCTGATCATGCTTAACGGTTCTGCTTGCTTGCTGGGTATATTGCACATTGTCCAAAGCTGAGTCACCTCCTCAATCACTTTGCCAGGGATCAAAGGGAGTATGCAGGTGCACTGGCCTAACAAATGATTATTTTTCAGATTAATTTAGGTGCTCTATCTATGAGATTATAAGTCCCCCCTCCCCAGCCCACCATCACTATGAGGTTACTTTTAGTCACTGAGCTTGTCATAGTTATTACATAGCCCCTTTTTCATTCACAAAAAAAGGGTAATTTTAAATAATAAATTGTCCTTATTATATTTGTAATATCTTCTCTTTTCTTAAGATAAAAAGCCAGAAAGGGGTCACCGGATCTTCCAAATCCTCTCATAAAATAAGTTATTACCCTAACCCCTAACCCTAATCCTAACCCCGCAGTCAAGAAAGAGTTATGGAGCACTCCTCATGCATTCAGGTTTGTGCTAGGAATGAAGAAGGCAGCGAGGTGGGAATAAAAATTGAAGGGAAAAGGAAAAGAGGGAACCAGGGAAGGTGGGAGGGTCCATTAATATTTATCAAGCACCATTTTGTGCCATTCTCTGTTCTAAACAACAACATGTGCAGAAACGAAAATGGAAGTTCAGATTGGGTGTTCACTTTCCCAAGGTCACGCATCCCTGAGGACAAGGATGAGATTGCAGATTTATCTAAAGTCTCAAACAAAGTACATCTTCATGGAGACAGGATGCAGAGGAAGCCAGTAGAAGAGATTAAAACTTTTCCTAATAGCCATTATTAATTTAACTACATCCAACTTTTGCTTTAGATAAGAAACCTGTAGAGTCATTTTACTCGTTTGTTTCATTTTATGAGAGGAGTTGGAAGATCCGGTGATCCCCTTCTGGCTTTTTATCTTAAGAAAAGATAAAATATTACAAATATAATAAAATATTTCAAATATAATGAATGTGGCAACCAATTGGGAATTACAGCCCTCATGGAGGTTATGATTAATTTCATAAGACATAGCAACGGACTTTGAAGTCTGGATGGTTTACAAAACTTCTTCGTTAGCATTGATCTTCATGAGAATAGTTGTATCAAACGGGATATTATCTGCGTTCTTAGCAGACTGTGCGAGAGAAGGGAACATTCTCTCCTTTTCTTGTTGCAATTTATTTCACCAACAGTGAGTAGGATTTATGGTTTCTAGGACAAGTGCTGGAATCTGATGATTATTAAGAGGGGGAGGGAGAAGCAAGTTTAAAACACAGAGACATATGGAAATTTTTACCAAATAAAATATGGAGAATGTAATGTTTTATATTCACAATTCCTTTTTCTGTTGCCGCTGACACTTCACCTTAGACTTGAATTTGCAAAAGATGCCCTTAACTTTTTTCCAGATTTCGTTTCTAGAATGCACTACTCTTTAATATCGTTAAAGAGAAGATCCCAGGCCCAAAATGGTGTCACTTGCACTAAAGCCCATGATACCAAATCTAGGTGTAATACCTGACCAGGTTGCTGGTTCAGCTTCTCCCCAAAATCTAAACTTAATCAGCCAGTCTGAAATGTTCTGGTCAACCCCAATGAGGCAATCCGTCACTTGGGTTCTCTCCATTTCCCCACCTCCAACCCCATAGAAAGAAGAGGTAATCTGCCCGGATGGTGTGGCTCAGTGGTTGAGCATAGACCTATAAACCAGGAGGTCATGGTGTGATTCCTGATCAGAGCATATGCCTGGGTTACGGGCTTGATCCCCCGTCTGGGGTGTGCAGGAGGCAGCCGATCAACGATTCTCTCTCATCATTGATGCTTCTATCTCTCTCTCCCTGTCCCTTCTTCTCTGAAATAAAGAAATATATATTGAAGAAAAAGAAAGAAGAGGTAATCTGCATGATAAAAACATTTGCCTGGGTCCCTTTCCCCCAAAAGAAGATGTCCTACTCTAAAAATAATCCCTTATTTTATTTTGTCAATAGCTCCCCTGCTCCACCCTTCTTCCTATAAAACCCTCCTATTTTGTACAACCTCTCTGAGAGCCCTTCTAGTTGCTAGGTGAGATGCTGCCCAACTCATGAATTACTTAATAAAGCCAATTAGATCTTCAAATTCACTCGATTCAATTTTGTTTTTAACAATATCCATGTGAAAACATTTGTTACTTATTAGTTAAAGCTGCAAATTACACAACATTCCAAAAATGTCACTGTTAAATATAAAATGTTTCTTCCAGCAATATTATTATTCTGTACACTTTAAAGTCAAGAAAACATAAATAGAGACAAGTTAAGTGTTGGGTTTTTTAATTCCTTTTTTTTGTGTGTGTGTGTTTTTTAATGTCTCCAAATACTCAGAATCTCCTATATACACTTGTCTTTTACCAGACCTTCTCCTTCAGGGGCACTTCACACTTCTCTTTTCCTCCTCCATTTTCCCTTTGATACACTCAAACATTCCTGAAAACTTCTTAATTCTCTCTTAACCAGGTAATAAGGGTCACTGCAGGTCTCTTATTTGTATGTGAATTTGCACAAGAGATGAATTAACTTCAAGCCTCCATCCTCCTTCCAGACATCCATTCTGGGTGAGGGTTTGTAAAATGGGCCTCCAAAGCCACTTATCATCTGCAAAACTGATATCTCCTCAGTCCAGCCAACAGAGTCGTACTTAATAAGGCATTGCATGCATTTAAAAAGAAAATAGAGTCTAATCTTTGTAAGTCAGTTTCTGCCCTTGGTCTTCTTCCAGTCTCCAGGACAGCACACGTCTTGACCACCCTGTTTAACCACAGTTTTTTCAGAGAGTCCACTAGATTTAATTGGCCAGCATCCAGAGGTGTCCAGAAAGGTCACAAACTATACATCTCCTAGGGTACACTGAGGCGTATCACCTTGAATCCCCATCAGGACTGAAGCCTTCATTCCCCTGGCTGCCAGGAGGGCTGGCTGCTGGCAGCTCTGGGATTTGCCCTCTACTGAAAGGAGCTGCCATTCCCAAAATAATGTTTTATGTTAATTATACCTCATTATAATTAACTAGAGGCCCAGTGCACAAAAATTCATGCACTTGAGGGGTCCCTCAGCCCGGCCTCCACCATCTCACAATCTGGGACCCCTCGGGTAGGTTCCTAGGCCTGGCCTGAGATCAGGGTCTATCGGGGCTTTCCAGGGGTCCCTCAGCCTGGCCTTCACCCTCTCACAATCCGGGACCCCTCAGGTAGGTTCCCTAGGCCTGGCTTGAGATCAGGGACTATCAGGGCTTTCCTTCCCCTGGCTGTAGGCAGCTGGCCCCACCCCTGCCACTGCCACTGCTTGCCATCTGTGCAGCACTGCCCCCCCTCCCCTGCCACCAGTGGCCTCCCTCTGCAGGCGACAGGCTGGGGTGCGATGGCTTGGCTGGCCTGGGCCTCCCTCTTTTCTTTTCTGGGGGGTGGGCCAGCCCTTCGAGGGGCCGTCTGCCTACCTGATCACCCCTAACTGCTGGCCTGCCCACGTGGCTCATTGTCATTCTCTCTGTGTGTCATGCCATAGATTACATAAGCAAAGGAAGAGAGTAAATCTTTGGTGCAAACAAGCAGTTACCCATGAAGACCAAAGCTGGGCTACATACAAAAGATGACTGTCAGTCTCTGACTGAAGATCTAAATTTGAGTCCTGATTTTGGACCAGGGTGATATCTGGGGGCACTGTCATGGGAGGTTGGTCAGTTGAACATCAGAGCATAGGGGCATGAGATCAGAGAAGGCCACAGTCTTGCCTGTGTGGATAACTGGTCATGATCTTTTAGAATCACCACTGTAGATGTTAAGAGAAGGATCATTAGAAATATAAACTTACTCCAGAAGTAAGGGAATCCTTATCCTATATAATAAAGAGGTAATATGCAAATTGACCACCATGCCCTCCCACAAGATGGCTGGCCCCGTGTGGTCACAAGATGGCCACGCCCATGTTGTCACAAGATGGCTGCCACAAGATGACCAGCAGGGGAGGGCAGTTAGGGGCGACCAAGCCGGCAGGGGAGGGCAGTTGGGGGGGACTGGGCCGGCAGGGGAGGACAGTTGAGGGCGACCAAGCCAGCAGGGGAGCAGCAGTTAGGCGTGGATCAGGCTGGCAGGCAGAAGTGGTTAGGGGCAATCAGCTAGGCAGGCAGGCAAGTGGTTGGGAGTCAGCAGTCCCAGATTGTGAGAGGGATGTCCAACTGCCAGTTTAGGGGATCAGGGATCCCCACAGGGGATCGGGCCTAAACCGGCAGTTGGACATCCCCAGAGAGTCCCAGATTGGAGAGGGTGCAGGCTGGGCTGAGGGACACCCCCTAGTTATTTTTATAATTGTCTAAATCATAAAATACCCTATATGCATGAGAGTCAAGTTCTTGATATGAGAAAACGCACTTAATGAAGGGAGAAAGGTCTACCACCTGTACAAAATACACAGAGTGCAAAAAATATTTGCCTGCTGATTCTGAGAACAGACCACATACTTTGAGTTCAACTTGTTTTTCTTTGATATACCAGTCCTTTCTCCTCAACTAATTCAAATTTTTCATTAATTAAAAAATATCTTGATATATACTTGCATGTATATATACAGTATATACTTATGCAAATAATGATTAAATGACAATGTAAATTTTAATGTTTAAAACATAAAAAGCTTCTGCACAGCAAAAGAAACCATCAACAAAACAACAAGAAAGCCCACTGCATGAGAGAACATATTTGCCAATGTTATCACCGATAAGGGTTTAATCTCCAACATTTACAGGGAACTCATACAACTTAACAAAAGGAAGATAAACAATCCAATCAAAAAATGGGCAAAGGACCTAAATAGACACCTTTCAAAAGAGGACATTCAGAAAGCCAAGAAACATATGAAAACATGCTCAAAGTCACTAATCATCCGAGAGATGCAAATCAAAACAACAATGAGGTACCATCTCACACCTGTCAGAATGGCTATCATCAACAAATCAACAAACGACAAGTGCTGGAGAGGATGTGGAGAAAAAGGAACACTCGTGCACTGCTGGTGGGAATGCAGACTGGTGCAGCCACTATGGAAGACAGTATGGAGTTTCCTCAAAAAACAAAACATGGAACTCCCATTTGACCCTGTGATCCCACTTCTAGGAATATATCCCAAGAAACCAAAAACACCAATCAGAAAGGATATATGCACCCATATGTTCATAGCAGCACAATTCACCATAGCTAAGATCTGGAAACAGCCTAAGTGCCCATCAGTAGATGAATGGATTAGAAAACTGTGGTACATCTACACGATGGAATACTATGCTGCTGTAAAAAAGAAGGAACTCTTACAATTTCTGTCAAACTACAGTGGGAACCTGGGGAGGCGGTAAAAGATCAACCGAAGGACTTGTATGCATGCATATAAGCATAACCAATGGACACAAGACACTGGGGGGTAGGGGAGGCCGGGGAAAGGTTCAAGGGGGATGGGGAAGGAGACATATGTAATACTCTTTGGAATACTTTAAGCAATAAAACAAAATTTAAAAAAACACCATAAACTATCTTATGAAGTATAATTTAAGACAATGTACATATAATTTGATTGATAATTAGAACCTTAACTAGGTGGTTTGAGGACCAAATGAATTGACATCAGTAAGAATACATAAGTTTCACAATAAGAGATATGTGGTAAGTATAGACTTTATTTTCTCGGTCTCTCCAAATTTTCATTTTTTTAAAGTATCAAAATAAAGATTTATACTCAATTACTAAAATAGTGAATTGTTTTATAGATCCTAAAGTTAAAGGGACAATGAAATCACGGTTCATAATAAGAATCTGACAAAAAAATAAGAACATCATAAAACTGACCTAGGTGGTATAAGTGGTGAAACTATCAAGCCATAAATGGAATATTATCTGAAGTTTTCAAGAACCAAATTTATAAACACTAAATGTTTTAACTTATGGCTTATTTAATTGAAGACCTAAGTTTACATTTTATATCCATAAATATTATTATAATTAATAAAAATTTATCAGATCTACAAATTATAGGGAATTTAGGTATTTAATGTAACCATTTTGTAAAATAATAAATAAATAAAAAGTCTTGAATAAACTAAAAATGTCATGTTTGTATTTTTATTTTCCACTGGGATCAACTAGAAGAGAATAAGTATAGAGTTCTTTTAATCCAAACATCATAAAAAAAATGTTTTCCTTGATTGGGAGTATTGATGGGAACTAGATGTAACTATAAAATCTCTTAACCAAGTAATGTTACAAACTTTACAGAACATTTCATAATGTTCTTTTATGATAACTCATTATTAGCCTAAGGTCAATTTGCATATATTTTGTTCCTTATATTGTACTCAGCAGTAAACACTTAGATCATTTAATTAAAAATTAGACTTTCCTTTTCTCATCCAAAAATATCATGAATTGAAAGGATATATTTTAGAACACAGGAACACCACTTAAATCATTTTTAAGAAACTCATGATTTTATAGGATTCTTTATACATTTTTAGTTATGTATATATATTTTTATTTTATTTCTGAATGAGTATAGTATCCTTTCTGACCAAAAGATTTTAAACAATTCAACACTTTAATTACTTCACTTGCAAAACACCTTTTTAAGTAGAAAATCATAAGATTCAGTCTTCTGAAGACAATTTTTTTTAACTTATTTAATGTACTTTCACGTGTTACAAAGTTTAATTTATGACTGAATTCCTCAAATACTTGCCACTTTCTCCAAGGCTGGAGGGCTATTTTCTTTCTTTCTTTTTTTTAAAAATAAATTTTATTGATTTTTTACAGAGGAAGGGAGAGGGATAGAGAGTTAGAAACATCGATGAGGGAGAAACATGGATCAGCTGCCTCCTGCACACCTCCCACTGGGGATGTGCCTACTGGGTACATGCCCTTGACCGGAATCGAACCTGAGACCTTTCAGTCCACAGGCTGACGCTCTATCCACTGAGCCAAACCGTTTAGGGCAAGGAGGGTTATTTTCTTGAAGTGCTAATAGATGTAAAGTATTAGAATTTTGAGGTTGATTTTTTTTAAAAAAAATTCCTGAGTACTTATAAAACATTTACACTTTCCAGTAACCTCCTTAGGCAGCCTCACCTGTTTAATGTAGAGATACCTTTTATTTTTTTTTGTTAATCCTCACCCAAGGATATTTTTTCCATTGACTTCTATACCAAGGGAGGGAGGGGAAGAGAGAGAAACATCAAAATGACCTCACATTGATTGGTTGTCACCCCCACCTGCAACTAGGTAGGTACCCTTGACCTGGAATTGAACCCTTGACCCTTTGGTGAGCAGGACAGCACTCTAACAGTGGGGACACCAGCCAGGGCATGTACAGATACCTTTTAAAGGAAACTCCTTTCTTTTCTCAGTCATATCCTATTTCCATCAACATTCAAGGTATGTGACTTCTCCAACTGTCCTGTACTCAGATAGCATCAGAAAGCATCAGGAAGCTTTCTGATAGAGCATCGGCCTGCGGACTGAAGGGTCCCAGGTTCGATTCTGGTCAAGGGCATGTACCTTAGTTGCTGGGCATGTACCCAGTGGGGGATGTGCAGGAGGCAGCTGATCGATGTTTCTCTCTCATCAATGTTTCTAACTCTCTATCCCTCTCCCTTCCTCTCTGTAAAAAAACAATAATATATATATATTTTTTAAAAAGCATCAGGAAGATAGACACTCTAGGACAGAATCCTCTTGTGTTACCAGAATAAAGAAGTTCTTTTGCCTGCACATGTCAAAGCCCAATACGTCACAAACAGGAGTTTGCGGCAAAGAAAGGAAGGGCTTATTTTTAGGAAGTGGCTCCTGCCCCAAGACACAGGTTGAATAAGGCTCAAAGTCCCGGTCTCCAGTGGCTTCCAGAGGACGGGTTGTATAGGGGGAAATCATTAATCCTGGTGACTAAGGGAGTTGGGGTCCTAGTCCCAACCAATTGGTCAGCACTAGGGTTGATCAGCGCATTTGCCTGAGGTCAGCCATGGTGCCACGTCCCGCTAGATTGACTGCTTTCCGGGGCCTGGAGCTGAAACACAATGGAGGCCTAGATGTCATCTTTAGTTGATTGAAATGCTGTCTCTGTGGGCAACAGACTCGAGGCTTTGTTCCTAAGGTTATCTGATGCGGACCAGAACCTCCTTGCCCTAAGGGCTTACTGTTTAAGGGAGTGGTCTTGGGAGGGAGAAGGAGGCAGGTGAGTCTTCATGCTGGATGAGGCCAGTTTTAATCAAAAGGAAAGAAAGGAGAACAGGTCATATTAAAGAAATAAAGTTTCTGCTCAGTTACGCTTGCATTTTTCACTCTCGGTCTCTCACATGGTCTCACACAGAGGTAACTATAAATTCTTGGGCAAGCTGGAAATTGTAGAGCAACCCTTATTTTTCAAGGAAAATGAACATCAGTCCTATTCAGAAAAGAAAACATACTAAGCTGCTTTGAGATGCCTGTGAATCAAAACTTGACCTCCAGGGGGCAGCAGTTCCCTGATACTGAGGACAGATAGTTTTAAATTTTTATTTTATTTATTATTGTATTTTTTTAGATTTTTTAAATTTTTTCATCATCACTTATTCCCTCTATACCTTCTTCCATCTCCACCCACCCCTCATCCTCCCCACAGTCACCACACTGTAGTCCATGTCCATGAGTTCTCTCTTTTTTGCTCAATCCCTTTTCCCCCAATAACCCTCCCAATAGAGCTGTCTGCCTGCTCTCTATGAGTCTGTCTCTATTTTGCTTGTTAGTTCAGTGTGTTCATTAAATTCCACATAGGAGTGAAACCATATGGTAATTGTCTTTCTCTGACTGGCTTATCAGCCATAAACTGAAATCATATGGTACCTGTCTTTCTCTGACTGGCTTATTTCATTTAGCATAATGTTCTACGGGTCCAACTATGTTGTCACAGAGTAAGGTTGATTTCCTTTTTTGGCAGAGTAATATTCCATTGTGTAAATGTACCACAGCTTTCTTATCCACTCGTCTACTGATGGGCACTGATTGTGGGCTTGCGGCTTTTGCCTGTGTCTATTAGGCTATAGGTGGGGTTTTAGTTGAGAAGCCATCAGCAATGTTCTCAGAGGAGGGAGTCCTGTTTCTGTCCTCTTGCAACGAATGTTTGTAGGTCTCAGTGTTGATTAGCTTAGAGTTGCATCTGCTTCCAGACAAATGAGTTTTCCTCCTTTGTGCGAATACACCCCTCAGTGTTTTCTCAGCTTTAGGTCCTAATTCCACACCGAAAATCGATTCACCCATTACGGCTCCTGTGCTCTCACCAGCAGTCTTGGGAGTACGGCCCTATGTTTAGCAGGTCCACCCTCGGAGGCAGTTCCCCAAAGGGACATACTATATTCTCACTGAAGCAAAACTAATAGAAGAATCAAATAAAATGTAATCTTTGACATAATGAAGCCCTTCAAGGAAATGAAAATGAAGCACAAAAAAATGCCTATAACTCAAAGCAATATGGTCAGTTAAAAATTGTATTAAAAATTGTATTGAAGTAAACAAAGGAATGTCACAAGAAGAGCTGAACTGGTGGTCTATGTGATGACATGGACGTGATAATTCACAATGCAAGACTAAATACAAGGAAATGAAATTGTTATCTGGGGAATGCTTCCTGCAGTCTCCTCATGCTTTTACGAGAAGACTTAGCTACACACTCCAAGAGGGAACATATTTTAAAGAACATTTCCATGATGTGGCTCCAAATAATGAGCTCAGAAATTAAAAGGGGAACATGTGGAAAGTATAGAGACATAACAGAAGGAAATTTCTCCACACTGAAGAAAAACGTGAGTTTCTACATTGAAAGAATTTGCCAAGTCCCAGGCATATTAATGAGAGAAAGCACATATTTAGACATAAACTGGTAGAATGAATTAATCTGCGTTCCCAGGGTAGAAAGGCAATACCAGAAGCGTCCAGGCAAAGAATAAGAGATACCAACAAAGGAAAGAGAATCAAACTAGCATCAGACCTCTCATCGGCAATTCTGGAAAGTTGAAAGTGCAGTACAATAATTTCATAGACAATTATTTTTATAGGCAGTTATATACAATTTCTATGTTAACACAAAAAAGTTAAAGTGGAATTCAAGGGTAAAACCAAGTAAAATATTATGTAAAAGTAAATGTTACAGCCCTAACCGGTTTGGCTCAGTGGATAGAGCGTCAGTCTGCAGACTCAAGGGTCCCAGGTTCGATTCCGGTCAAGGGCATGTACCTTGGTTATGGGCACATCCCCAGTAGGTAGTGTGCAGGAGGCAGCTGACCCATGTTTCTCTCTCATCGATGTTTCTAACTCTCTATCCCTCTCTCTTCCTCTCTGTAAAAAATCAATAAAATATATTTTTTTTAAAAAAGTAAATGTTACAATCTATAGAGAAGCTGTGATAGTTGTAAAACTTGATGTAGCCCAGCCATCGTGGCTCAGTGGTTGAGCGTCGACCTATGAACCAAGAGGTCCCGGTTCGATTCCCGGTTAGGGCACATGCTCAAGTTGCAGGCTCCATCCCCAGTGGGGGTGTGTAGGAGGCAGCCGATCAATGATTCTCTCTCATCACAGATGTTTCTCTCTCTCTCCTGTCATCTCTGAAATCAATAAAAATATATTTAAAAAATAAAAAAATTGATATATCATTTATAATGTACAATTTAATATAAGGAGAATTTTATTAAAAGCTTAATCACATTTAGGGGATTTAATACAATTATCTGAGTATTTCACAGTTCATATAAATAGCATTTAAGTAAGAATATTTGAGTTTGGGTGGGAGAGTAAAAAAAGTTATTACATAATAGGGGACATTGTCCCAGATCCAACCAAAGAACCCGTTTCATTGACAGAAAAAATCATTACAGTAGCCTCCCCTTATCTGTGGTTTCGCTTTCCCAGGTTTCAGTTACCCACAGTCAACTGTGGTCTGAAAATATTAAATGGAAGAGTCTAGAAATGAACAATTCATAAGTTTTAAGTTGCATGCCATGCCGTTCTAAGTAGCATGATGAAATTTCACATCATCCTGCTCCATCCCACCTGAGATGTGAATCACCCTTTGTCTCTTAATCCCAGTGTTTCATCTATAAAATAAGGAAGTTTAACCTACTTGATTCCAAAGATCCTGACCCTAAGAGTCCCCAGGATGCACATTTGTATAAAAATATGTGTATCCCCTTCATTATATGTTATTTTCTTAATTTAAGCCCCTGGCCCTGGAATCACAGTAAAGACAGAATTTTTGCCCACAAAAAAGTTTTCAGTTGGTCCCAGGGCAGTGTGATAAGGACTAGGATACAGGGTAGGGACCATGAGAAGAGAGATTGCAACACTCCCATGAGCCGGGTGGGATAAGGGACCAGGAAGACTCCCTGGTGTGTGATCCTCTCTTTATATACTTCTGTGATCTTTTTATCAGCTCCTCTGTTCGCCTCTGCCTCCCCTCCGAGTACAGGACTTAGAGTAGTAAATAATCAATTAATGCTACTGGCCAAAGCATCAATGTTGTTTTATACTTTTCTTTGTTTCATTGCCCATGACCCGCCCCCGAACCCCACCCCACGTAAGTAAATAAAAACTTGAGTCCAGAGCTCCACTGCAGAATGTTCTGGACTCCTGGATCTGCCACAGCCTTCTCAAAGACCATGGAATTCTTGCTCCTGACCCTTACTGTGTTTTTTATTCTGTTCCAGATGTTGCCAGGTAACCAGAACCAACAAAATAAGGAAAAGAGAGCTAGGATGGGGAACTGCCTATGGAAGATTTAGTATTTTTCTGTCAATTCGGACAAGGTTTTCCTTCACTATTTAAAGTGTTTATTTATTTTTTCATATGTGTGATAGTTGAGAAGTTGCCACAACCCTGATTTTTCTGGGTTTATGTAAAAAAAATGTTCATTTTGGGTTTTCTAAAACTTTAGAAAGACAAGTGATTTCTTCTGGCTGTCTGATCCAGGAGACATAGAGAAAGTGCTCACAAAAAACAAAATTATAAACTTAGTCTACCTAGCAAGTTAACCTGTAGGAATTTATTCAGAAATTTTTGTCTATCACCAAAAAACAAACAAACAGCACCAACCTGTGGTATACAGACTAGTATTATCACATTTTATAGATTAGTAAAATGAGGTTAAAAAGGGTTAACTTTATTAATTTGTTCAAAAATATTCCCTAACTACCTATTCTATTGAAGGACATTGTGGCTGACACTGGGGCTACAAGGGTGGAGATGACAGGCTTATTGTCTGATCTGATGAAATGTATTGTCTAGCAAAGAAAGTAGAAAACAAACACATGAAAAAATAAATAGCTTGTGATTGGTGCTATAATGGAAACAAGAAAGGGAATCAGACTGAATAACAACTGGAATATGAGTGCCGACTTTAGATGGAGTGTGCAAAAAATACTCTTCTGAGAATGTGACATGCAAGCTAATATCTGAAGCAAATGGTCAATGTTCTAGGAAGATGATACAAAGAATACATGATAGGTAGTATATTGATATAATCAGGATAGAATAGATTATATGGCAGGAACAAACAATTCCTATAACCTCAGTGGCTTAACAATAGTGATTTACTTTTGCTCATACAAAGTCAGTGTGGGTCACTCAGACCTTCTCCACCTTGTAATTGTTTACAGCAGCTGAAACATGTGGCATCTAAGATTATCACAGCAAGGAAAAAGGGGCCTGGATAGTCATATAATGTGCCCTTAAGAGCCAACACAGAAAGATTTATGTCATTTCTATACTTACTCCCATTGGCCAGTATTCAGTCACATGACACTACCTGACCTGTAAAAAAGGCTGGAAGATGAAGGAGAAGGGCATAGATGTTTGGTGAGCACTAACAGACTCTACCATAGTCTGAAATCATCATATTCTCTTTTTAAATTGTTTTTTAATTTTTCAATTACAGTTGGCATTCAGTATTATATTAGTTTCAGGTATACAGCACAGTGGTTAGACATTCATATAATTTATGAAGTGATCTTCCCAATAAGTGGTCAGATCTCTTAATCTCTTCTTCCTTCATATGAAACACATTCAATTTCTTTTCAGGAGACACAATTTAAAATCCAATTCAGCTCAAAGGCCACTATTTCTTTTTTTTTCCCCTCCACCCCGTTGCCCTCTTCCTCTATGAAACTCACCTGGCAAAACTCCATTCTCTCAATGCACATGCACTAAAGCAGTAAAATATGGCTACTCAAAACCTTCACTACATTTCTTTAATTTCCTTTTTTAAAATAATTCTTTATCATTGAAAGTATTACAGATGTCTCCTTTTATACCCAGTGACCCCCTTCCAACCCCCCAACCCCCACCATAGGCCTTCAGCACCCGATTGTCTGTGTCCTCGGTTATGCATATATGTACACAAGGTCTTTGGTTGATTACCTCCCACTCACCCACCCTCCCCCGCCTTCCCTCTGAGATTCTGCACTCTGTTCCATGCTTCCATGTCTCTGGATCCACTCTGTTCATCAGTTTATCTTGTTAATTAGATTCCAATATGAGTGAGATAATTTCTACTTGCAAGCTGGCCAGTTCTTTCTTGAAGGCATCTCCTTGGAATACCATACCAAACACAGCCCTAATCAACCAGAACACGTCTTGGTTCTCCATACTTTGCCGATGGAGCTTTAAGATCATCAGGCACAGGATCTGCCTCCCAAGTTTCAAGGTTCTCAGCTGCATCTGATCCCAAACATTACTCAAGTTTCAGGATAACATAATCCTCTATGGACAACATCCCACTGAATCTACCAAAAAAACTACTGGAATAAAGGAGTTTAACAAAGTTGCACATCATGAGTTTAATATACAAAAATCAATTGTATTTTTGTATACTAGGAACAACAAATAAAATGAAAAATTTTAAATGGTCACTCATAATATTATAAAAAATACCTGGGGATAAATATGACAAATGACGTGAAAACCTATTTATTAAAAGCTATAAACATTATGGAATTCACTTCAGGAAAACCTAATTGAGTGAAAAGATATATTGTGGCCTAGAAGGTGTAGCTTAGTTGTTGAGCATCGACCCATGCACCAAGAGATCATGGTTTGATTCCCCATCAGGGCACATGGCCAGGTTGCGGGCTCGATCCCCGGTAGGCAGTGTGCAGGAGACAGCTGATCAATATTCTCTCTCATCATTGATGTTTCTATCTCTCTCTCTCCCTCTCACTTGCTCTCTCTGAAATCAATAAAATATATTTTTAAAAATATGTATTATGTTTATGGGTTGGAAGACTCAATACCTTTAAGGTGTCAATTCTGTCCAAATTAATCTATAGATTCAATGCAATCACAACTAAGTTACCAGTAAGTTATTTTTTTAATTGACATACTGACTTTAAAATTCATATGGAAATGCAAAGGATCTATAATAGTGAAAACCACTTAACAGGTGGAAAGATCTTCAACATTATTAGTAATTAGTGAGTTATAAATTAACCTAACTATCAGATATCACTGCACACCCATTAGAATGGCTGAAATTAAAAAGACTGATCATATATCAAGTGTTGTGGAGGATGTGGAGAGCTGAAAACCTCATACATTGCTGGTAGGAATGCAAGATGGTACAGCCACTTTGGAAAACACAGTGGCAATTTCCTAGTAAGTTAAGCTGACGCCTACCATGTTATCCAGCCATTCTACTCCAAGATATTTACCCAAAAGAACAGAAAGCATATGTCCAAATAAAGACTTGCACGTGAATGCCCATACTATCTCTTTTGGAATAGCCCAAACCAGAAACAATCCAGTCTAACTGGGTAAGTTCTGGAAAATGCAAACTAATGTATGGTTTCAAAAAGTAGCTCAAAAATCATCTAGGGGTAGAGGGAGAGTGCTGGAAGAGGTAAGGAGGGCAATTTAAAGAGGCACAAAGAATTTGGGGGAAGTAGCAGATATGTTAATTCTCTTGATGAGGATGAAGTTTTAATGAGTACATACATGTTAAAATTATCCAATTGCATACTTTAAATATGTACAATTTCTTGTTTGTTAATTATACCTCAATAAAGCTGTTTAAAAAAGTAAAAGCAACTTCCAGCAAAATAGAAGTCCAATAGAGAGGTAAACAACAATGTCACACCCTCCAGGTATACTTAGTGATGGGCAGGACCTCAGTTTATCCCGTGACAAGGATGGCCCAGAGACTCACTGTGATACATGAACTGCACGCACTTATCTTCTCCCCTGTAATAGGCTTTTCCCCTTCAGAACATGTTCTTTTAGAAATTACCCTTCTCCATTTCCACCACCACCACTGCAGACATTAGGACAGGCTCTACGAATTGGGCTGGGGGTAGTCCAAATGTTCCTGCTTTTCTGTACTGTGACCCCAAAAATGGTTTTTCTCAAGCCCCTCCATTTAGAAAGTGCCAGGTATCTCACTCATCATAAGACATTGAGAGACACCATTCATAAATTTAATATATAGATTTTTTTATGCCTGGATGGAACTAGAAAAGCTATTCTTTATTCTCTGGAGAAATTCCTCTTATTCTATCACTTAGCCCCAGCTTGACAAAACCAGTTAGAGAATACCCTAGACCTCTCTGAGCAGCCATTTCATAGTAAAGGAGCTCTGCCTGTTAGGAGGTGTTAACCTAAAAGTGGTTTCAAGATAGCCCATACTGGGCACTCCAGTTTGCTCATCCACATGGCCACCCTGCCAATTCCTATTATCTGATCTCATAGGCATGGTCATCAAACCCAGGATAGAAAAATCAGCACTATCTTCTGAAACTTTACAGGGACTTTTAGGATCAAGTAAACAAGAGGAAGCAGGAGTTGGTATAGGTGAAAATGGGATGCAAACAATTCAGGACGAGGCTGACTCTAGAGGTCACATGGGGGCTCTGCATCCCAGGGGCTGATCTGAATGTCAAGGCCTTCACACATGATCCCAGAGCTTCAATGGCCTCCAGGGTGCCTGTGTCAGAAGTAACATATCAAGTTCCTGTGGAGCTGCCTTGAGTAAGGTGCTTTCTTCTTTTTTTAATCTTTTTAAAAAATACTAGAGGCCCAGTGCACAAAATTTGTGCTGGGGAGGGGGTTATCCCTCAGCCCAGCCTGTACCCTTTCCAATCTGGGACATCCCTCTCACAATCCAGGACTGCTGGCTCCCAACTGCTCGCCTGCCTGTCTGTCAGCTTGCCCCTAAGTGCTTCTGCCTGCCTGCCATATCACCCCCTAAAAACTCCCCTGCTAGCCTGATCAATGCCTAACTGCTCCCCTGCCGGCCCAATTGCCCTGAACTGCCCTCCCCTGCTGGCCCAGTCACCCTTAATTGCCCTCCATTGCAAGCCCGGTCACCCCTACCTGCCCTCCCCTGCTGGCCAGATTGTCCCTAACTGCTCTCCCCTGCTGGACTGGTCGCCCCAACTGTCCTCCCCTTCAGGCCTTATTGCCAACAACTGCCCTCCCCTGCCAGCCATCTTGTGGCGAACATCTTGTGTACCTATGGGGATGGCCATCTTTGACCACATGGGGGCAGCCAGCTTGTGTGTTTGAGTGATGGTCAATTTGCACATTACTCTTTTATTAGATAGGATATTTTTATTGATTTCAGAGAGGAAGAGAGAGGAAGAGGGAGAGAGATAAAAACATCAATGATGAGAAAGGATCATTAATTGGCTACCTCCTGCAGGTCCCTTAATGGGGATAGAACCCACAACCCGGGCATGTGCCCTTGACTGGAATTGACCTTGTGACCTTTCAGTCCGCAGGCCAACATTCTATCCACTGAGCCAAGCCAGCTAGGGCAGGACAGTGCATTTCTGGTGACTGCATAACATCCCACATTGAGTCCTATTATAAATTATCTCCTCCAAATTCCCAGCAAACCAGCTCTATTACCTTGGGCAAGTCACTTCCCCAGTGGACACCAATGTAAGATTTTTGGACGATAGATTGACATGTGTTTTATTTCCACAAACCTTCACTAGAATGTGCTTTGTGCCTTGGGGTTCAAAAATGAGAGATACAGTCCTTATTCTCAGGAATCTCACATCCAGTGGGGGCAAACACACAAGTAAATAGACACTTTAAAAGCAGGCATATGC
>NW_005362881.1:75730-76646 GCF_000412655.1 Myotis brandtii
CAGCATAAATTGTCACAATCAAAATTCTAAATCCTTGCATTTGTGAGAGTCGTTTTTAGAACACTAAGTTTTCTGTGTAGCAGCAGAAACCTCAGGTGAAGGCTAACTCTGGCTCCAGACCCCTGTGTCATCACTCACTGTAGGAAACTGGCCCACGTGTGAGCCCCAAGGACTCCTTTACCCCAGCTGCTTCAAGGTTGGAATAGAAACTGTTGAAAGGCTGGCCTCATAGGCACATTTCTTTGAACACACTTGGATCACACATGGACATCTGAATGTAGGCCTCATAATGGTGGGTGAAGGATGGGCCATTTTGTCCACTGGCTACTGAGAACTTTATTTGTCTTTCTGATGGCATACAAATATCAAGTACAAATTGGTTTTTACAAAATAATCAGGGGGTTGGAAAGTGCATCATAGGGAATCCTATATAATAAAGAGGTAATATGTAAATTGAACATCTCTCCAACACACCAGATGGCCGCCTCTTGTGGACACAAGATGGCCTGCAAGGGAGGGCATTTGAGGGGGACCAGGCCTGCAAGGGAGGGTAGTTGGGGGGGACCAGGATGGCAGGGGAGTGCAGTTTGGGGTGACCAGGACGGCAGGGGAGGGAATTTGGGGGCGATAGGGCCGGCAGAGGAGGGCAGTTGGTGGTGACCAGGCCAGCAGGGTAGGGCAGATAGGGGTGACCAGGATGGCAGGGCAGGGCAAGTTTGGGGCAAGCAGGCCGACAGGGGAGAGCAGTTGGGGGCAACCGGGCCGGCATGGGAGGGCAGTTGAGGATGACTGGGCCAGCAGGGGAGCAGTTAGGTGTCATTCAGCCTGGAAGGGGAGTAGTTAGGGGCAAGCACTTCAGCAGGGGAGCAGTTAGGCATCCATCAGGCTGGAAGGGGAGTTGTTAGAGGGTGAGCAG
>NW_005362882.1:0-469 GCF_000412655.1 Myotis brandtii
ATTGAACTCAGGTCCTTGCGCTTGCAAGGCAGGCCACCGAACCGCTGAGCTAAATCCACCGTTTTTTGTTTTGTTTTGTTTTCTTTTGTTTTTTCAGGGGACGCTGCGGAGGGGGGATGTACTCGGGACCTGCCTGCGCTTGCGCGGCAGGTGAGGGCCCCCACGGAGCTAAATCCCCGCCTTGTTACCCCCCCTCCTATAAACTTTTCTCGGTACCGGGGATCGACCTCGGGCGGGCCCTTGCGTTGCTCAGGCAGGCAGGTAGGCTGCCAAGTCGTTCAAACTAAACAAAAAAGAAGTAAGTCTTTCCTTCATTTAATTGGTGCTTTTTTTCCCCCTGGGGGGGCGGTGTTACCGGGGCCACGTACTCCGGACTACTCCGGACCTTGCGTTCGCGAGGCAGGCGAGGGTCCCGTGGAGCTGAATCTCCGCCCTGTGCACACCCCTCTCCATTCCTATAAACGTTTTT
>NW_005362882.1:2099-3071 GCF_000412655.1 Myotis brandtii
GGTGCCGGGGATCGACCTCGAGCCCTTGGGTTGGCCAGGCAGGAGGCCGCAGAGTCATTTGAACTTTAAATAAAATAAGTTAACAAATAAATAAAGATCTTTCCTTCCTTGAATCCTGTGTGTCTACGCCCCCCCCTCAGGACTGCGTTACCGGGGCAACGTATTCGGGGGCAGGAGGCCGCAGAGTCATTTGAACTTTAAATAAAATAAGTTAACAAATAAATAAAGATCTTTCCTTCCTTGAATCCTGTGTGTCTACGCCCCCCCCTCCAGACTGCGTTACCGGGGCAACGTATTCGGGACCTTGCGCTGGCGCGCTGCCGCATCCCAGGCAGGGACAGCCCCGCGGAGCTAAATCCCCGCCCTGTCCCGAACCCCCACCGATCGATCGTGTACAATTTTTTGGTACCTGGGATCGAACTCGGGCGGGCCCTTGCGTTGACCAGGCAGGCGGCGGACTCATTCCCTCAAACTTTAAATCAATCAAACAAACAAACAAACAAACAAACAAACATCTTCCCTTCATTGAATTCGTGTGGGTGTGGGTGGTTGGGGGGGCGGCTTACCGGGGAATCGTCCTCTGGACCTTGGGCTTGTGGACACCACGGAGCTAAATCCCCACCCTGTTCCGCCACCCCCCAGTTCCTATAAACTTTTTTGGCCCCATGGATGGAACTAGGGACCTTGTGTTGGCCAGGCAGGTGGCGGACTCATTCAAACCTTAGATAGATACATAGATAGATAGATAGATAGATAGATAGATCTTTCCTTCATTTCATTCCTGTGGGTTGTTTCTTTGGACGGGGCGTGACCAGGGAATTGTACTCATGACCTTGCACTCACCACACCGGCGCACCACCCCTGAAGGGAATACCCTTCGTTCGTTCCTTCCTTCTCTCTCTTTCGTGCTCTCTCTCTCTCTCTGTGTCTCTCTTTCTCTTTTTGTCTTTTTTTTTCTTTTTCTCCTTTTCT
>NW_005362882.1:4306-4877 GCF_000412655.1 Myotis brandtii
TCGTTCCTTCCTTCTCTCTCTTTTGTGCTCTCTCTCTCTCTCTCTTTCTTTCTTAATTTCTTCCTTTCTTTCTTGAGGGGCTCGAACTCGGATCCTTGCGCTTGCCAGGCAAGTGGCGGAACCACTGGGCTAGATCCCTGGCCTCTTTCCTTCATTTTTCAACTATTTGTAATTTTTCAAACAGGGCTCTTGCTTGGGTCATGACAACGTCTGCCAGCTGTGTACACTGGGCCTGGCTTCTGCTCGCTCTCTCTCTCTCCCTCCCTCCCTCCCTGTCCCCTCTTTTTCGTGTTTTGCTTTCTCCTCTTCCTCTCCCGTTCCCCCGCCTTCCCCCCTCCCTCTGTTTTTGGCAGAGATGACAGGTGTGGGGCACCATGACCCCGGTTCGTTCCCAAACCACACTGGTTCTTCGTACTTAGAGTTGGAGACCGGCCCCCATGCAAAGTAAAAGCCGAGATGGCTTAGGGAGAGCTCCCGAGGACACTTCCTGACCGACTCTGACCTGTATTCCCTACCTCCTTCCTTTGTCTGTTTTCTTGGGACGCTGCGTGCCCCACCCCGCTCCTGGCCA
>NW_005362883.1:0-1350 GCF_000412655.1 Myotis brandtii
ATAATGCCTGAGAGAGAAAAATCAAGAAGTGAAATAGTAGCACACTATGTGAGCTATGGCAGCAAAAGCTAAAGTAATTAGTTAAGAGAGCTAAAAATAGCTGCCTCTGAGAGGCAGAAAATCGTGGGAGGTTAGGGAGACTCCAGTTTTTACATGTAGAACTTTGCAGAACCATGTGCATATGTAACTTTGATAAAGGTAGAAACCAACTCTAGATAACTAGATTAATGTAAGAGTTAAACAAAGCTCAGCCACGGTGACTCAGTGGTAGAGTGTCGACCTATGAAACAGGAGGTAACAGTTTGATTCCCCGTCAGGGCACATGCCTGGACTGTGGGCTCCATCCCTGATTATGCAGGAGGCAGCTGATCAATGATTCTCTCTCATCATTGATGTTTCTATCTCTCCCTCCCTCTCCCTTCCTCTCTGAAATCAATAAAAAATATTTTTTTAAAAAAGAGTTAAACATAAAAGAATGCCCATCTATACAATAAAAGGGCAATACGCTCATTAGACCAGGCCTTCTTCCAGATGTCCTCTGGACAAAGTCCACAGTGGCGGGGGCCAAGGCAGAGGTGGTTAGGGGAGATCAGGCCAGCAGGGGAGGATGGTTAGGGGCGATCAGGCTGTCAGGGGAGAGCAGTTATGGGCAATCAGGCCAGCAGGAGAGAGCAGTTAGGGGCTTAGGGGGCAATCAGGCTGGCAGGGGAGGGCAAATAGGGGTGATCAGGGTGGCAGGGAAGAGCAGTTAGGGGCTTAGGGGGCGACAGCCTGGCAGGGGAGAGCAGTTTGGGGCTTAGGGGGCAATCAGGCTGGTCAGGGAGCAGTTAGGGGGCAATCACGCCAGCAGGCAGAGCCAGTTAGGGGCAATCAGGCAGGCAGGCAGGTGAGCGGTTAGGACCCAGTGGTCCCGGATTGCGAGAGGGACATCCTCTGAGGGGTCCCGGATTGGAGAGGGTGCAGGCCGGGCTGAGGCTCCCCCTCATGTGCACAAATTTCATGCACCGGGCCTCTAGTACTATTTTAATTAGTAAGACTTTTATAAGTGTTGGTTGTAAAAATGATGATCAAAATCAATTACCATCCTAAAGAGTAGTCTAAAACCACTAAAAACAGTAATTATGCTTTTTTTTTTTTAAATATATTTTATTGATTTTTTACAGAGAGGAAGGGAGAGAGACAGAGAGTTAGAAACATCGATCAGCTGCCTCCTGCACATCTCCCACTGGGGATGTGCCCGCAACCCAGGTACATGCCCTTGACCGGAATCGAACCCGGGACCCCTCAGTCCGCAGGCCGACGCTCCATCCACTGAGCCAAACCGGTTTCGGCAGTAATTATGCTTTTAAA
>NW_005362883.1:2716-2987 GCF_000412655.1 Myotis brandtii
TCCCAGACTGCGAGAGGGCACAGGCCGGGCTGAGGGACCCCCCCTTCCCCTCCGAGTGCACAAATTTTTGTGCACCGGGCCTCTAGTGTTATTATAAAGCTTCCCTAATTAAGACAGGGCTATTCTGACAGAGAGACAGGCAAGCAGCTCAAAGCAACAGAAACCTTACAACGAAAACCACATCTTTATGGAAACGTGATATATGGCAAAGGTGGCCGCGCCAATCATTGAGCGCTGGGTAAATAATCTTTGTGGAAGAAAAAGAACAAAC
>NW_005362884.1:0-422 GCF_000412655.1 Myotis brandtii
CTGTGCAAAGTACATGAAAGATACTTATTAGATTATGTATATACTAGAGGCCTGGCCTGCACCCTCTCGCAATCTGGAACTGCCCAGGGGATGTCCGACTGCTGGTTTCGGCCTGGTCCCTGCAGGCCAGGCTGAGGGACCCCACCAGTGCATGAACCCATGTACTGGGCCTCTAGTATGCATATAAGATCTTTGGTTAATCTCTTCCCGAACTCCCACCTTCCCGCTTCCCCCTGAGATTCATCAGTCTGTTCCATGTTTCCATGCCTGTGCACTGAGCATCTGCCCCTTGGTGGTCAGTGTGCATCATAGCTACTGGTTGAATGGTCACTTAGGATTTTATACCTATAGATACATATATGTCATATGTACATATGTATGTTACATGTATATTTTGAAATTTATTTCTCTACAATCAACTC
>NW_005362885.1:0-1102 GCF_000412655.1 Myotis brandtii
GGACGGCGGGACAGACGGGCTCATTCTCAACCTCGCAGCTGTGGCTGCTCCCAAAGAGAAAGAGAAAAGCTAGCTGAGCTTCTATTCCCTTTATACAAACCCCAACCCTCACACAGGAGGGTTCACCCCACACAAGACTGCCAGAGGAGGGGCCAGGAGGGCAGAGCAGTTCTGTCCTCTCTCCTGTCCAAGAGCCGGCTCCCCCGCCCCCACCCCCCAGTTCCCATAGAAGTGGGCGCCCCCCAAAGTGCATCTCACTCCCTGTCGCTCTGCCCCCCAGAGAGCTGACCTGCAGCCTCTCCCCACGCGGGCAGAGCCCTCTGAGCCTCCGTGACCTGTGTCCCCTCTGCCTGGGGGAGCTGTTTGCACCCACACATTCCAGAGGGAGCCTCTCATGGGAACTCTGGGCCCCTGGGGGTGCGGGAGGGGCACTGTCACCCCTGAGCACCTGGAGGGGCTCCCCACCATGTGCACTTACACCCACCTGCCTGCAGGGGGCGGGCTGGGTCATTCCTGCCCCCATTCCACAGACAGGGAGGTGGGGACTCAGAGAGACAGGGCCGGGCCCAGGGCTCCGGGTGCAAACGGTGCTCAGACCAAACCCTCATCTCTGACCCTCAGAGGCCTGGGCTTTCACCTCCGCCTCCTGCTCACACTGTGGAGGCGGCACAGGCCCCTCGGCGGGAATTAGGGAAGCGCCATGGAATGAGGGACACGGACACAGGAACCCAGGGCCCTGGAAGGGACTCCCTCTGCAGGAACCTGGGACCTGCCTCTGGCTCGTGTGTTTCCAGGACGAGGCTCTGCCGAAGCCACTGACTTAGCCGACCACCAGCTCAGGCCCCTTCCCAGGCGCGCTCTGCTGTGGTGGTGCCAGCAGAGCCCCCAGCGAGGGGACAGCAGCGAGGAGGGACCAGCAGGGGCCCGGGTCCCCTCCCTCGGGCGGAGCTCAGCTCCTGCTGGAACCCCTTGCCCTCTGTTAATAGAGTCCCAGGTGTGTGCCCCAGGCTCCCCCAGCACCCGGCTCCCCCTCCTGACCAGCCGGGGTGCCCACTCGCCCACCCAGGGCCGGGCAGGGCAGGGCTGAGCATGCGCACTGTGA
>NW_005362885.1:3656-6666 GCF_000412655.1 Myotis brandtii
ATGCCGTGGGCTCTGGCTGTCGCTCATGTTGGTGCCAAATCGCCCCGAGCTGCCCCCACGACCGCCCTCAGAGGCCTGCGATGCGATCTCCTGTCCTGGGCCCTCGGAAGTCCTCGAAGCACCGACGTCCCAGGAACACTGGGCCCCGCTGACCGCACTCTGGCTCCCAGCTCCGTCCTCCATGGCCACCAGCAGGCTCCTCGGACAAGGGCAGCTGGGCCATGGCCGGGGCGTGGGGACTCCCTGTGCCTGAGCCCCAGGGGCCCCACGTGGTTCCACCCGTGTCCCTAATGTGCCCCAATCAATTAATTATCTGTCTAGACTCGGTGGGACATACGCAGGTGACCAGGGGCCAGCAATAACGGCCTATGCCCTGGTACTTCAATGTCTAGACAGCTGAGCTGAACCGGAACACATGAACACACAATTAATATGCAATCACACAGGGTTTATTTACCTGTTCCTAGTGGGTCCTAGGCTCCGGCAAAGGCCACCCGGCGGTTCACACCGAAAGACGGACGACGAAGACGGAGACAGACAGGCGGCCGCAGGTGGGTCAGGCTCACACAGCAGGGCGGTCAGTCAGGGGCTCGTCTCAGGGAGCGACGTGGAGCCCGCCTCTCCTCGGGCAGGAGACGTCCACTGAGGAAGGCCCGGTGCTTCTATAGCCGGGAGTAAACAACTTGTGTCTTATCGGTGTGGGCCAGAGGGTGTGCCTTGTGCCAGGAGCAGGGTGTTTACACTTTCATGGCTTAGGCATTCCCATCAAGAGAGTGGGGCGGTCACCACATTTCGGTCGTTAGAGTATTGGGGTCTCCGCACAGCTACATTTCACACAATAATTATTTCCACACATTAGAGGGTTTCCTTATGACCATAACATTATTATAACAACCCGTTCACGTCCAAGGCCACCTGCCCTGCCCCCTCGGCAGGCACAGGGCCTCCTCCCGGGTCAGAGGGTGCGAGGTTGGGCAGCCGAGTCACCATCAGCTCCAGGGCGCCTGGACCAGTGCCCAGCCCCCGTGGGGACGAGGGTCCCCGCTCCTTGTCGGTGGGGTAGGTCTGGAGGGGGTGGGGGGCACCTCTTCATACTGCCCAGGGTCCCAGTGAAGCGGAGCTGCCAACATGGTGTCAACTCTGAGCACAGCCCGGCGGCCAGAGGCAGCAGCTCCCAACAGTCCCCAGCAGCCCCCACCCCACAGGGACCCGCTCCATCCACACACAGGTGGTCCCTGGGCGCCCGGGAGGTGGTCCCCGGAGAGCAGCTCAGAGCCTCTGCCAGGAGCCCAGGCACGGGGGTGGGGTCAGGGGGTAGGAGGGAGTGGCAGAGGGGATAAGGAGGCGAGGGGAAATGGGGGGGCAGAGTGGGGGTGCCTCCAGCTCAGTGCCTGCAGCAGCAGTGCCACCGCTATGGTTCTCGTGGCTGTGGTTCCCGTGGCTGTGGTGCATGTGGCTGTGGAGCTCCTGGCTGTGGGAGGAATGGGCCTCTGGGAGGGGCTGGCGCTCCCTGCACCTCGGTCCTCCTGTGAGCGCGGGCCGTCCAGCAGTGCTGACCTCTCACGCACATGTGTGTGTAGAGAGTGTGGGGTGGGATTCCTGCTTCACCCCTGAGACCCCGGTGCAGTGCGCACGCCCAGCCCATTAAGGTTCTTTCCAAACACCGATCTCCACAGACCCAGCCCAGGCCGTCAGGAGCAATGCCTGGTCCTGGACGGGCAGCGTGGCCCCAGATGTGCCTGGAATATCCCGCTGGGCCACAAATTACGGAAAGGCCCATGGACTGAGGGACACGGACACAGGAATCCAGGAGACCCTTAAAGGGACTCCCTCTGCAGAAACCTGGGGTGATTTTAGCACCAGAATCAATGGGGTTCGTGGTCAGATCCCGTGAATGAAACAGGAAACGCTGAGGCCATGATGATATCAGTAGGACATGATGGATGGATGATGGATGGATGGATGGATGGATGGATGGATGAATGGGTGAGGGAATGGAAGGATGAAGGAATGAGAGAATGAATGAATGAATGGAAAAACGAATGAGTAAGTAAATGGATGGATGGATAAGTGAGTGAGTGAATAGATGAATGGGAGTATAGACGAATCAGGGAGTGAGTGGATGGATGAAAAAATTAGTGAGTAAATGAGTGAATGGGTGAATGGATGGATGGGTGAATGGGTGAGTGAGTGAATGATACCTGAGGACATTGCCTCCTTCCAGTGAGTGGTGTTGGTCAGAGGAGAAAATCAGTTGGTAAATGCAGGTGAGAAATGGAACGTGCTCACAGGCTGAGGTCTCTCCCCAAACTCGCTCAGCTCCACGAGCCTCACGTCTCAGGGTTTCTCAGTCTCAGGGTTTCTCCGGAAGTCTGACCGGAACCGGAGATTGACCTGCCCTCAAAGCATTTTGTCCAAGTTATTTTTATTGATAATAAAAAATTTAAAACATATAAAATTGCCAGTTGAAAATCGCTTCCCATACTGTGAGTCATGTGATGCGCAGACATGACCCCGTCCCAGTCCCAGGCCAGGAGGAGGCTGAGGCCCGTCCTGCAGCTGAGCTCAGGGCCCGGGGCGGCGGGTGGGGGCAGGAGCGCCCTGGGCCAGGGCCTCACACGCTGGGTCAGGAGGGGGGAGGTCGGCACGTCAGGAGCCCGGTGGGGAGACGCGGGTGGTCCCAAGCCCCCAGCACAGCAGGTGGTGTCCTCCTCAGCCAGGTGCGGGCTGGCCTCCAGGAGGGGGTCCCCGCTGGTGGTCTTAATGCAGCAGCTAGAAGGGTTCAGAAATCTGGAGAAGGCGCTGTGTGTAAATTAATCAAGAGTCCAGAGACGAAACATGATTTTGGAAGGCATTTTGGGGATCAGAGAAGACTTAGCTAAAGAAACTAAGTGCTCCTTGTCTCAGGACCCCTTGCTATTTATTAACACACTTTGCCCTAAAGGGAGGCAGATATACATCAAAGGGCAGGGCTAGTACACAGAGTCGATTGTCAGATGGGGGAACTGCC
>NW_005362885.1:6965-8472 GCF_000412655.1 Myotis brandtii
GGCCTGTCCCCGGGGCCAGAAGATGGGGAAGGACCCGGGCCCCTGACACCTCCCCTGCTGCCAACCCGGCCCCACCTCAGCCCCGTAGACCGTCCACAGGGAGGGCTGAGCCCCCCAAGGGAGCGGCTGCCAGGAGCCAGGAGGAGGGACCCCCCGCTGCTCAGAGCAGGGCCCTGGGCCGGGCACCTCCCGGGTGAGGACAGGGCGCGGCCTCGCCCACAGCCCTGAGCCTCTCTCTGCTCAGGGCCCCCCTCGGGGTCTGGACACGCAGAGGGCTCTGGGCAGGGACAGGGGAGGGAGGCATGACGGGGCCTCCCGCTGTTCTCGGCTCCCTGTGCTCCTCCATCCGCTGAGGGCAGGTGGGGGCTCGGGCCCTGGTGCTGCGTGGGCACCGGGGGCACCAGGCTGCTCAGACAGGAAGTCCCGCCCCCAGGCACCCCAGCTTCCTCTCTATTTGGGGGACAGAGCCAGAGAGGTGTCTGGGATGGGAGTGCTGGGACCTGAGCCCAGACGGGACCAGGGGCTCCTGCTCACCACGTGACCTTCTGTCCCTGATGGACATGAGCACAAGCACAGAAATGACAGTGATGACGAGGATGACGCTGACGCTGAGGATGATGATGACGGGGCCCCAGGGGGAGCATGTCACGTCTGAGCTGCTGGTCCCAGGCGTCGCTTCCCAGGCGAATTGGCCACTGCACCTGGGGGAGGAGGGCCCTTGGGCAGCGGGCAGGGGCACCTCGGTCCCTGGCGCTCACCCCGACCCCCCAGACCCCGAGCGTTGCCGGAAGCTTATACCAGCAGGTCATACTCAGCTGGGCTGAATCATCGGGAGGGGGCTGAGGGCATTTCCCCAAACCTGAACAGGATGCATAAAGGATTGCTGGCTGCCAGGCAGCTGAGGGCATTTCAATCTGCATGTTACTGCCTCCTGCTGGCCAAACACCTGGACAGCCGGGGGCAGTTCCCCCATCTGACCATGGACTCTGTGTACTAGCCCTGCCCTTTGATGTATATCTACCTCATCTTAGGGCAAAGTGTGTTAATAAATAGCAAGGGGTCCTGAGACAAGTAGCACTTAGTTCCTTTAGCTAAGTCTTCTCTGGTCCCCAAATTGCATTCCAAAATCATGTGTCGCCTCTGGACTCTTTAGTCATTTACACACAGCGCCTTCTCCAGATTCCTGAACCCTTCGAGCTGCTGGATTAAGACCACTAGCCTTAGAGCATCCCCTGGGCAGCCTGGTGCACAGAGGGGAAGGCTGCTGCCTGGAGTGGGCCCGGGAGGGGGGCTCTGGGGGGCACTCAGGTCCGACTTTCCCTGTCCCACAGCCACGGGGAGATGGAGGGAGGGGAGGAAGGGGCAGGACAACCTCGACACTGGTCACAAGAGAGGGACAGCGAAGGAGATGCCAGGGGTGAGGACAGAGCTCGTGTCAGGAATGGACTGTGAAGGCCAGTGCCCCAGACAGAGGGACAGACGCCCGGGGGGGGGGGTTGGGGAGGGA
>NW_005362885.1:9373-10681 GCF_000412655.1 Myotis brandtii
TCCCTGCCGGCCGCAGCCCAGGCTCAGCCGGAACATAGGCCCGGAGCTGCCGGACGCAGAGGCGAGACCCAAGGGGCTCCTGGTCTCACCTGGGTCACAGACGCGGCACGGCAGACACTCGGGCAGGCCGTTGAGGTGGGCAGTGTAGGTGCCCGGCGTGCAGGCCACACACATTGTGCCCCTGAACTCCCCGCAGGCCTCCTGCACCCGGTAGCCTGCAGCCAAGCGGGCACACACTCATGGTGGGATGGCCCCTGGAAGCCTGGGCAGGTGTGACATCCCCCCAGGGGTCACCCCACCTGGGCTGTTCCCCAGGCCAGTGAGCCCGCTTGGCAGGAAGGAGAACTTTCTGGAAGTTGGGGGCCTCCTGGGACACAGAGGCCTGGCTCTGAGACGCCCTCTCCTGTCCTGAAATGGGCTGCCCACCCCAAGCCCCGCCCTGAACAGGGGGCTGACGGTCTGGGGCGCGGGGGAAGCTGGAGGTGCCCTGTGTGCCCAGGGCCTTCAGGCCTCCCATGAAGGGGTGCTGGGAGCAGAGGGGCTCCAGGCCAGGGGAGGGCGAATGCCTGCCCCCAGCACAGCCCTGCCCCCGGCGCCCCCAGGGGCCCTGCAGAGCTGCACTCACCTGGCCAGCACTTGGGGCAGCACAAGGCCCCCTTCTGGAACTCCCCCTCTTTGCACAAGGGCTGCCCCAGTGCGCAGGGCAGGGCTGTCAGAAGGAGGAGGCTCAGGGCCTAAGGGAGATGGGGGGGGGGGGCACAGGGCCAGCCTCTCAGAAGGAGGAGGCTCAGGGCCTAAGGGAGATGGAGGGGGCTTTGGAGCAGAGCAGCTGCCTGGGCCTCAGTCTGACCCTCTGGGAAATGGGCCATGCCCTGCAGGGGGGCCCAGGACAGGATTGTCTATTTTTTTTTAATTGCTTAAAATATTACAAAGAGTAGTACATTTGTCTTTTTTTCCCCCCTTGACCTTTCCCCAGCTTCCCCTACCCCCCAAGTGTCTTGTTTCCATTGGTTATGCTCATATGCATGCATACAAGTCCTTTGGTTGATCTCTTACCCACCCCCAACTCCCCCCAACCCTCCCCAGCCTTCCTGCTGTAGTTTGACAGTCTGTTTAATGCTGCTCAGCCTCTGTATCTATTTTTGTTCATCAGTTTATAATGGTCTTTATTATCCATGAATGAGTGAGATCATGTGGTATTTTTCTTTCACTGACTGGCTTATTTTACTTAGCATAATGCTCTCCAGTTCCATCCATGCTGTTGCAAATGGTAAGAATTCCTTCCTTTTTACAGCAGCGTAGTATTCC
>NW_005362885.1:12058-12745 GCF_000412655.1 Myotis brandtii
GAGGGGAAAGAGGGGAGGGGGAAGGGGTGTAGAGGGCAGGGAAGGGAGGCCTGTCAGTCAGAGCTACACCTGAGTAGTAACCATGGGACTTATGAGCTGACAGCTCTTGAGCTAATGGAAATGATGCAGGAAAAAAAATAAAAGAAAAAGAAAACAGGAAATGACACAGGAAGCTGTGCACGGCCTCCCTCCCAGGCACAGACCACCCAGTTCCTCCCCCAGATGGGGCTGGGCTGCTGGGCGACACCGTCCTGGACTCACCAGCCTCAGGAAGTCAGCCGTGGGCGTCGGGCTGCAGGGGGGTGGCCCCCAGCCCGGCAGAGGATGCATGACCACCCCCGGGACCCTCATTCCCTGACCGCGGCCTCGGGACTCCGGCCGGCAGGACAGACGGCCGGCGGGACAGACGGGCTCATTCTTGACCTCGCAGCTGCTGTGGCTCCTCCCAAAGAGAAAGAGAACAAACTGATCTTGGCTTCGGTTTCCTCCAACACCCACAGGGGGCCCGCCCCACACAGGGGAGGAGCGGTCCCACCCTACACAGCGGGACCAACCAGCCATTGCTCGGGAGGGCAGGGCTGCGGTCGGGCTCTCTCCGCCCAGGGGAGGGGCCAGGAGGGAGGGGCCGGCCCAGTTCGGCAGAGCAGTTCAGTCCCCTCTCTGGTCCAGGGGCCGCCACCCCCGCCC
>NW_005362885.1:14423-21060 GCF_000412655.1 Myotis brandtii
TGCGCCCTGGCCTGTGGCTCAGTGGTGAGCGCGTCACCCTGACCCCGGGCACCCACCTGGGTGCAGGCGATCCCACCCCCGCCGGGTGCGTGCAGGAGGCGGCCCCTCCAGGCCTCTCTCCCCCTGTTTCTCTCTCCTCCTCTCCCCTCCCTCCCACGCCCCCTAAACCCTCGGGTGAGGATTTACAGAGAAAATGAAGAGAGAAAGACAGACGCCCCCTGTGAAATGAAGGGGGGCCGGGAGGTGAGCTCAGCGCAGGGAACAGACAGCACCGCCAGCGTCATGTGGGGACGGACCAGGGGCGGCGGTCTCGGCTCTGTATGGGGGGCCGTTGTGTGGCCCTGGCACCCGGTGGCCCTGTAGAAGCGGTTATACACCATCACCCACACATGTGGCCTCAAACTGCCTTCGGTTGGGGCTGGAATCACACTCTGATGTCACAGGCTGCCTGACTTCTGCTCTCAGTCAACAAAAGCGAGAACTTCTCAGAAGGGCATCTATGTTCAGCAGAACTGGAAACCTACATATTATTTCCTGCTGGAGGGATACCGGAGGCCATTCCCCGAACCTTTCACTGTTGACCAAGCCCTACCTTTGACGTGTATATTTGCTGTTCTGAAGGCCAATGCGTTTTCCAGTGAATAAAAAGCCCCGGGTCCCCAGATTCCGGGAGCTTAGTCCCGAGAGCTAAGTCCCCGCCTGGCTCCCCAAATGCCCCCCAGATTTATCTTTCCCGCCTGGTGTTATTCCTTTATGTGCAGCCCCTTCCCAGATCCTGAAGAGCCCTCGCGGCCGCTCTGAGCATTTCACCCTAAGGTCTCCTCTCACTGCCAGAGGCTTGGGGACCATCTCAGTGGCTGTGCAGGAAAAGCTATAAATTCTGTGCTGATCAATTCTGCCGCGATGTGTGCGGTTTGATGAGAGACTATGACCTGAGAATGAGCCGCACACACTGAAGCGTCACCTAAAAAGCATTTTGTTGGGGGAACAGTTTGCGTTGAGAGGAGCTCAGATTCTGTTTCTGGTGAGTCTCACCCACTGGTGACCCCGCCTGAGCCGTGGGGGTGGGAGGCCCAGGGCCATGCAGGTCCCTCTCTGTCCTGGAGGAGGCGCCCCCCTCGCCGTTCATGTGAGTCCCGGCGGCCTCCTGGGTCTCACTTTATGCCTTGGGTTCTGGCTGTGGCTCTTGTTGGTGCCAAATCGCCCCGAGTTGCCCCCACGACCGCCCGCCCTCAGAGGCCTGCGATGCGATCCCCTGCCCTGGGCGCTGGGAAGACCTCAAAGCACCGACGTCCCAGGGACAGGGCCCCGCTGACCGCACTCTGGCTCCCAGCTCCGTCCCTCCGTGGCCACCAGCAGGCTCCTCGGACAAGGGCTGCTCGGCCGCGGATGGGGTGTGGGGACGGGTCCTGAGTCCACGGGCGGGACTCACAGCCCAGCTCCCCTCTTCCCACTCCCTGTGCCTGAGCCCCAGGGACCCCACATGGTTCCACGCATTCACGTCCAAGGCCACCTGCCCAGCCCCCTCGGCCGGCACAGGGCCTCCTCCCGGGTCAGAGGGTGCGAGGTTGGGCAGCCGAGTCACCATCAGCTCCAGGGCGCCTGGACCAGTGCCCGGCCTCCGTGGGGACGAGGGTCCCCGCTCCTTGTCGGTGGGGTAGGTCTGGAGGGGGTGGGGGGCACCTCTTCATACTGCCCAGGGTCCCAGTGAAGCGGAGCTGCCAACATGGTGTCAACTCTGAGCACAGCCCGGCGGCCAGAGGCAGCAGCTCAGCAGTGGCGCCAGTGCCACAGGTGGGAGCCGGGGTCCTGCTTCGCCCCCCAGAGGAGCGGCCTGTCCAAGAGGCCCGGCCGGTGGAGGCTGCAGGTCCCGAAGCTGCCGGGCGCCCTGTGTGCTTGTGACCGCGGTCACCACGACGGAGCTGCTCCGTTCCCGCCGGGAAGGTGTGGCTTCCACAGTGAGACCTGTGCGCCCTGCCGGATGGAGGGTGTCGCCTCTGAGCGCAGCCCGAAGGCCAGAGGCAGCAGCTCCCAACAGTCCCCAGCCGCCCCCACCCCTCAGGGACCCGCTCCACCCACACACAGACCCAGTGGTTAAGTTAGGGTTTTTCAAAATGCTGGCACGCCGAGCTCAAAAGGTTCGCCATCACTGCCCTAGAGTTAGGGGTTAACAGGACTAGGGAAGGGAATAAATCAATAAAACCCCCTAGTATTACAGAAATACAGTGTACCACTTACGATGAACTCAGACTGAGACTGTTGACAATAAATTTAGGACTTGCTAGGCCAGTGATGGCGAACCTTTTGAGCTCGGCGTGTCAGCATTTTGAAAAACCCTAACTTAACTCTGGTGCCGTGTCACATATAGAAATTTTTTGATATTTGCAACCATAGTAAAACAAAGATTTATATTTTTGATATTTATTTTATATATTTAAATGCCATTTAAAAAAGAAAAATCAACCAATAAATGAGTTCGCGTGTCACCTCTGACACGGGTGCCATAGGTTCGCCATCACTGTGCTAGGCCCACATCCCCAGGGGTCTACCCACCAGAGAAAGTACCAAAGCCTAGACCCCCAAAGACCCACCGACGCAGGGCAGTCCCAGGGAAGACCACCAGCAAGGCTAAAAGGACAACCATCAAACAGCTAAAGAAATACCGCTGCAAACAATGCAGGCAGCTCCTTATCTAAAAATCTTAGGCGAGCTATGCAAGCAGACTTCAGCTAAGTGCCAGGCATGTAGTTCATCACCACAGCCAACAACAATCACGCTTAAGCTACAGAACCTTGGCTTAGGCCACAGAATAGGAAACCTCCTTCCGTGTTTTCCTTATAGCTTCACAGTGGAGCAATGGAATAGTAACCTTAGAATAGAAATAACAAACTAGCCCTTATCATGGAACACAGAGACTAACCTTTAGAATAGAATGTAGAAACATAGACCATAGATAAGATTAGAGCCAGCAGAGCTAAATAGAAATAAGATTTTAGCAAAGGTCAGGTAAGAAACTGTAAACATAAAAAAAGAAACTGTAAAAGGTCCAAGGAGGAGACAAAACATCCCATGATGTGACTAGAGACGCCTGCTTATAGGATCAAATGGTATAAAGTCAGTGGTAACAGGGCAATAAAGACAGAACCTGACGATGCTGATCCTCTGAACGCTGTCTCCGTGTCCTTCATTCTTCCCCGACGCCGTCCACACCTTCGGGAACCCCTGGACCGCGGGGGCTGGACCCCGGGAAGTGACCCAGAGTGCAAAATTGCACCTGACCCAGGACCCCAGACCCCGCGGGACTCAGAGTCAAGTCCCCGCCCACCCGATGCACCTCGCTGCGCACGCAGCCTCCTGGTGACTGATCTTTGGTCCTTATGGCGTTAGGGCCACTGGGTTTTGATACTAAAGATCAGTGATGGCAAACCTATGACACACGTGTCAGAGATGACAGGCAAACTCATTTTTTGGTTGATTTTTCTTTGTTAAATGGCATTTACATATATAAAATATGTATCAAAAATATAAATCTTTATTTTACCATTGTTGCAAATATCAAAAAATTTCAATAAGTGACACGGCACCAGAGTTAAGTTAGGGTTTTTCAAAACCCTGACACGCCGAGCTCAAAAGGTTCGCCATCACTGGTATAGATGATAATAAAAAATGTAAGACATAAAATTGCCAGTTGGAAATCGATTCCCAGACTGTGAGTCATGTGATGCGCAGACATGACCCCGTCCCAGTCCCAGCCCAGGAGGAGGCTGAGGGCCGTCCTGCAGCTGAGCTCAGGGCCCGGGCGGTGGGTAGGGGCAGGAGCGCCCTGGGCCAGGGCCTCACATGCTGGGTCAGGAGGGGGAGGTCAGGCACCTCAGGAGCCCGGTGGGGAGACGCGGGTGGTCCCAAGCCCCCGGCACAGCAGGTGGTGTCCTCCTCAGCCAGGTGAGGGCTGGCCTCCAGGAGGGGGTCCCGCAGCTCCCCTGACCCCGTAGCTGGTCCTTGGGGGCCTGGCCGCTGCCCGCTGCCTTGAGGAAATGGCTCAGGCATCTACATCCCTCAGCCATGTGTCAGCTGGCGGGTCCCTCTGAGGAAACACGGATGCTGTCTCCTCCACGGGATCCGTGGTGACGTCTGGCTGAGCCCGGGAGGCCTGCAGGTCCCGACGCCTGTTCCTTTCTGTCCACTTTCCTGTCCCCTGTGAGGGACACTTGGCGTGAAGACCAGGGGCCGCTCCCGCCTGGCCCGGATGCTCGGGGTCAGCCACCCCCAAGGGCAGGAGCGGGGCCTCCCTCCCCGACTTAGCACAGCGTCCACGAAGGACTCAGCCCCACAGGGACCTGCCCCCACAATCTCCTGCCCCCCAGCCAGCAGCCTCACCTCCAGGGTGTGGACAGGCAGCAATACTCGAGGAAAGGCGAGTTCATCTGCAAAACAGAGATGCCCCGTCAGGAAGGGGCCGCCCAGCCGGGGACCATGGGGCCTGCTGCTCACGGGGAACCTCCCAGAGACCCACCCGCTCAGAGGCAGCAAGACCCAAGCACCGGCTCCTGCTCGGGCCTGTCCCCGGGGCCGGGAGATGGGGAAGGACCCGGGCCCCTGCCACCTCCCCTGCTGCCAACCCGGCCCCACCTCAGCCCCGTGGACCGTCCACAGGGAGGGCTGAGCCCCCACAGGGGAGCGGCTGCCAGGAGCCGGGAGGAGGGACCCGCCCGCTGCTCAGAGCCTGGGCCCTGGGCCGGGCACCTCCCGGGTGAGGACAGGGCGCGGCCTCGCCCACAGCCCTGAGCCTCTCTCTGCTCAGGGCCCCCCTCGGGGTCTGGACACGCAGAGGGCTCTGGGCAGGGACAGGGGAGGGAGGCATGACGGGGCCTCCCGCTGTTCTCGGCTCCCTGTGCTCCTCCATCCGCTGAGGGCAGGTGGGGGCTCGGGCCCTGGTGCTGCGTGGGCACCGGGGGCACCAGGCTGCTCAGACAGGAAGTCCCGCCCCCAGGCACCCCAGCTTCCTCTCTATTTGGGGGACAGAGCCAGAGAGGTGTCTGGGATGGGAGTGCTGGGACCTGAGCCCAGACGGGACCAGGGGCTCCTGCTCACCACGTGACCTTCTGATCCTGATGGACATGAGCACAAGCACAGAAATGACAGCGATGACGAGGATGACGCTGATGATGATGATGACGGGGCCCCAGGGGGAGCATGTCACGTCTGTGCTGCTGGTCCCAGGCGTCGCTTCCCAGGAAAGTGAGTCCCTGCACCTGGGGGAGGAGGGGGCCATGGGCAGCGTGAAGGGTGCTCACTCCAACCCCCCAGACCCCGAGCGCTGCCGGAAGCTGATACCAGCAGGTCATGTCAGCTGGGCTGAATCATCGGGAGGGGGCTGAGGGCATTTCCCCAAACCTGAACAGGATGCATAAAGGATTGCTGGCTGCCAGGCAGCTGAGGGCATTTCAATCTGCATGTTACTGCCTCCTGCTGGCCAAACACCTGGACAGCCGGGGGCAGTTCCCCCATCTGACCATGGACTCTGTGTACTAGCCCTGCCCTTTGATGTATATCTACCTCACCTTAGGGCAAAGTGTGTTAATAAATAGCAAGGGGTCCTGAGACAAGGAGCACTTAGTTTCTTTAGCTAAGTCTTCTCTGACCCCCAAAATGCCTTCCAAAATCAGGTGTCGTCTCTGGACTCTTTATTCATTTAAACGCAGCCCCTTCTCCAGATTCCTGTAACCTTCGAGCTGCTGCATTAAGACCACCAGCATTAGAACGTCCCCTGCGCAGCCTGGCGCACAGAGGGGAAGGCTGCTGCCTGGGGTGGGCCCGGGGAGGGGGCTCTGGGGGGAACTCAGGTCTGACTCTCCCTGTCCCACAGCCACGGGGAGATGGAGGGAGGGGAGGAAGGGGCAGGACAACCTCGACACTGGTCACAAGAGAGGGACAGCGAAGGAGATGCCAGGGGTGAGGACAGAGCTCGTGTCAGGAATGGACTGTGAAGGCCAGTGCCCCAGACAGAGGGACAGACGCCCGGGGGGGGGGGTTGGGGAGGGAGGGGGAGGGGGAGGGGAGACGATGTAAAGGAGGGGAGGATGGAGACAGAGGGACAGACAGTGGGGGGGGATAGGAAGGGTGGGGAGGGTGAAGACACAGGACCCTGGGCCTCCGTGTGGCAGTCACGCCAGAGACTAAGCAGCCAGATCACAGCTGGAAGGGCATTGGGGTGGCACTGGGGCTCCCGTTTCCGGGGGAGTGGACTCCTCATTCTGGAGCCTCCTGTGTGCACCCCTGACTCCGAATGACAGGATCCCTCAGCCCTGACACCTGGGGACACCCCGGAACACAGGGTGGGTCTCTGGCCGCAGCGCCCTGAGCCCCGCATCTGGGATGTGCTGACCGGGTCCTGGGCTGAGGTGACAGCAGTGTGGGAGCCACAGGTTCCGCGGGGCGGCCGTGGGGTCACCCTCTCCCCGCTGGGGGCCCTTATCTCCCAGGCGGACACTGGCAGCGCCTCCTGGGACCCAGATCACCTACCTGGTCCAGGGCGTGCAGGCTGCCTGGGTGCCCCCCGCAGAGAAGGTGCCCGGCTGGCAGTCTTCACACAGCGTGTCCTGCCACTCGGTGCCTGAGAAACGACAGTGTCGGGCAG
>NW_005362885.1:21518-25168 GCF_000412655.1 Myotis brandtii
CCGTTGAGGTGGGCAGTGTAGGTGCCCGGCGTGCAGGGCGCACACATTGTGCCCGTGAACTCCCCGCAGGCCTCCTGCACCCGGTAGCCTGCAGCCAAGCGGGCACACACTCAGGGCGGGACGGCCCCGGAGCCAGGGCAGGTGTGACACCCCCCAGGGGTCACCCCATCTGGGCTGTTCCCCAGGCCAGTGAGCCTGCTTGGCAGGAAGTGAGAACTTTCTGGAAGTTGGGGGCCTCCTGGGACACAGAGGCCTGGCTCTTAGCCCCCTCTCCTGGCCTGAAATGGGCTGCCAACCCCCAGCCACCGCCCTGAGCAGTGAGCTGAGGGTCTGGGGGGGGGGAACCTGGGGTGGCCCTCCATGCCCAGGGCTTCAGGCCTCCCATGAAGGGGTGCTGGGGGCAGAGGGGCTCCAGGCCAGGGGTGGGGGGAATGCCTGTTCCCAGCACAGCATCACCCCTGGCGCCCCCCCAGGGGCCCTGCAGAGCTGCACCCACCTGGCCTGCACTTGGGGCAGCACATGGCCCCCGTCGGGAACTCCTCCTCTTTGCATGAAGGCATCCCCAGTGCACAGGGCCAGCCTCTCAGAAGGAGGAGGCTCAGGGCCTAAGGGAGATGGAGGGGGCTTTGGAGCAGAGCAGCTGCCTGGGCCTCAGTCTCACCCTCCTGGAAATGGGCCATGCCCTGCAGGGGGGCCCAGGAAGGGATTATCTACTGAGGATCCTAAGAGCCTGGGTTTGGGACCACCCTGTGTGTGACCTCTGACCCCCTGGGCTCAGAAGAGTGGGCCCCGCCCCTGGGAAGGCCAGGGCTGCTCTGACCCAACAAACTCAGCCTCGCTGTTCCCTTGCTGCACCCCGAGTCCTGGGAACCACAGGGTCAGGGCAGCAACAGCTCTGGCGGTGGGCGGGGGGGAATCTCTGGCCTGACAGTGTCACAGGCAAAGGGCTGGTGAGGGGGAGGGGGTAGAAGTGGACGGGGAGGGGAAGGCCTGTCAGTCAGAGCTGCACTGGAGTCGTAACCACGGGCTTAGGAGCTGAGGGCTCTGGAGCTGATGGAAACGCACAGGAAGCCTCCCTCCCAGGCACAGACACCCAGTTCCTCTTCCAGACAGGGCTGGGCGGTGGGGGAGGATTCGCCCTGAATGGGGGTCGGGGGGACACTGGTCCACAGAGGAGAGGCAGGGGGGTGGCCCCCAGCCGGGCAGAGGCTCCATGCCCGCCCCCCCGCAGGAACCCTATTCCCTGACCGCGGCCTCGGGACTCCGGCCAGCAGGACAGATGGACGGCAGGACAGACGGACAGCAGCACACGCAGACGGGCAGAGATGGAGGAGGCAGGCGGACTCTTTCCAAATAGAAAGTGAAACTAATCTGTTTTGCAGTTTCCTCCAATCCTCACACAGGCCCGGGGCGGAAAGGGCTCTGGCTGATCTCTCAGAGTTTGGGGGAGAGGGGCCAGGCGGGAGGGGCCAGAGAACTGCTCTGCCTGAGCTGGGCCCCCAAAGTGCATCTCACTCCCCTGTCGCTCTGCCCCCCAGAGAGCTGACCTGCAGCCTCTCCCCATGCGGGCAGAGCCCTCTGAGCCTCCGTGACCTGTGTCCCCTCTGCCTAGGGGAGCTGTTTGCACCCACACCCCCCTAGACTGAGCCCGGGAGCTCCTCACCCCCTCCCTCCAGGCCCCCGGGCCCCTTCAGCACCCACCCTTCTCCCCCATCCCCGGCTCCATTTCCCAGATGCTAGCAGACCTTGCAGGCCAGGCTTTGCGTCTCAATGTGTTTAATTGAGCGCTTGTGCCCAGGGAGGCGCCGGGAGAGGGTCGCTGAGCCCCCAGGGCTGAGGGTGATGACCTGGGAATGAGGATGTGGTTATTGACCGTGATGGTCATGGGGCCTCGGGGGATTCTGGCCAGATGGTCACAAGCTGCTTCTCCCTCTTCCTTCCTCTCTGAAATCTATCTACACCAGGAGTCCTCAAACTACGGCCCGCGGGCCACATGCAAACACAAATATTGTATTTGTTCCCATTTTGTTTTTTTACTTCAAAATAAGATATGTGCAGTGTTGCATAGGAATTTGTTCATAGTTTTTTTTTTTTAAACAGTCCGGCCCTCCAACGGTTTGAGGGACAGTGAACTGGCCCCCTGTTTAAAAAGTTTGAGGACCCCTGATCTATACTAATAATAGGGTAATATGCTAATTAGACCGGAGACCTTCCAGACAAAGCCATGGTGATGAACCAAGGCAGAGGCAGTTAGGGGCGAGTAGGCCAGCAGGAAAAGGCAGTTGTGGGTGAGCAGGCTGTCAGGGGGGACAGGTGGGGGCAAGCAGGCCAGGGAGGGCAATTGGGGGCAATCAGGCTGGTGGGGGGTCAGTTGGGGTAATCAGGCCAGCAGGGGTGGCAGTTGGGGGTGATCAGGCCACGAGGCAGAGTGGTTAGGGGCAATCAGGCAGGCAGTCAGGTAAGCAGTTAGGCGAGCAGCCTGGCTGGGGGCTAGTTGGGGGTGATCAGGCCTGCAAGGGGGAGCAGTTAGGGGTGAGCAGGCTGGCAGGGAGGGCAGTTAGGGGACATCAGGCCAGTGGGGGGGAGAGTTGGGGGTGATCAGGCTGGCAGGGAGGGCAGTTGGGGGTGATCAGGCCACCAGGCAGAGTGGTTAGGGGCAATCAGGCAGGCAGTCAGGTGAGCAGTTAGCCAGCGGTCCCGGATTGTGAGAGGGATGTCCGATTGACGGGATGGCCTGATGGGATGGGCCTAAACTGGCAATTGGACATCCCCCAAGGGGTCCCAGATTGGAGAGGGCACAGGCCAGGCTGAGGGACACCCCTCCACCCCCTGTGCACCATTTCATGCACCAAGCCACTAGTATATATAAAAGCCTAAGTGACCGGCCAATCAGCCGACCGGCCAACTGGCTGGTAACTATGATGCACACTGACCATCACGCACACTGACCGTCCCACACACTGACCATCACGGGGCAGACGCTCAATGCAGGAGCTGCCGAGAGACAGCACCTTTGCAGAGCGCCCTCTCACATTCTGGGAGCCCTCGGGGGATGTCGGACTGCCCGTTTGGACCCAATTCCCGCAGGCCAGGCGGAGGGACCCCACCAGTGCACGAATCCGTGCACCAGGCCTCTAGTGAAACTACATTTAAAAAATATAGTTCGGGAGCCTGGCCCCTCTTCATACTTTTTGCTTCTTGGAAACTGAGCGCATCCCTTTCTGCCTCTCACTTCACACATGTCTGTGCTGGGCTGTCGTCTTGGGCCTGGGCTTCAGGCACATCCAGGTGGCCCAGCGCCTGCCGCTGGAGGCAGCGCGGACGGACAGACGGACGGACTGGCTTCTCAAAACCGCTCTTATCGGGGTTGGTGTCTGGGAACTGTGGGCCCGCCCCAGGTGTTTTCTGTGGTTTCGGGGAGGCTTCCTGTGTGTGGAGGGCAGCAACCGCCAGGAACCAGCCGTCCTGGATCTCACGGTGGAGAAAGGCCAGCCAAACCCACACTCAGCGACCCCCCAAGTTAAGTGGCCTGCGCTCCTCCGAAGTCAAAGGCAGGAAACCAGAAGACAGGGGGGCGCCGCTCCATGTTGAAGGCACTCAGGGACCTGGGGGCTGCCCCCCTCTCATTCTCTCTAAGAAACAATGGGGGG
>NW_005362885.1:26564-27073 GCF_000412655.1 Myotis brandtii
TATATAGTTCGGGAGCCTGGCCCCTCTTCATACTTTTTGCTTCTTGGAAACTGAGCACATCCTTTTTTGCCTCTCACTTCACACGTGTCTGTGCTTGGCTGTCGGCTTGGGCCTGTGAAGTATGGTACCTATTTGCTTTGTTTAACAATGGACAGGTTATTTTGATTTTCTGAATTATATAAATCATCCCCTTCGATTAAATGCCTTATTGATTGTAATGTGAATATCCCATTGGTTGTGGTCATACTGGTCTTAGAAAGCACATTTTCCTTTACCTGGGAAGGACAGCACAGTTATCCCAAGGTCAGAGGGCTCCAGATAACATGCCTAAGTTTAACCCAGGTTCTTCATTCCAGACCCAAGGGCTCTAGATAATGCGTTTCTGTCAATTCAGTGACCCCGAGACCCAAAACTATAATTAACATGCTTAATTCTGCTTCTGTAAACTGCCTTTTTGCAAACCAGGTTCCTCATTCCAAACCTTGAGATGTAATCAATACCTTTGTGAT
>NW_005362885.1:27218-27972 GCF_000412655.1 Myotis brandtii
TTAGGCCTGCTCCCCGCTGGCAAGTGGACATCCCCCGAGGGCTGCCGGGCTGCCAGAGGGATGTCTGATTGCCATCTTAGGCCCAATCCCCCGGGGAGCGGGCCTAAGCCAGCAGGTGGTCATCCCCTGAGGGGCCCCAGACTGCGAGAGGGCACAGGCCGGGTTGAGGGACCCTCCCCTCCCCGCTAGTGCACAAATTTTTGTGCACCGGGCCTCTAGTATATTTAAAAAAAGAAGAAAGAAAGAAAGAAGAAAGAAAGAAAGAAAGAAAGAAAGAAAGAAAGAAAGAAAGAAAGAAAGAAAGAAAGAAAGGAAGGAAGGAATAAAGAAAGAATATATTTTAATAAAAGAAAGAAAGAAAGAGAGGAAGAAAGAAAAGGAAAGACCCGGAGGAGAAAGCTCTGGGAAGGAGTGTCGGCATCGAGATGGACACACACGGCCCAGCGGGACCTGGTGGTGGGGAACCAGGGGGGGCCTAACCGAGGGGGGGGCTGCCCTCCAGGGAAACAGGTCAGATGGGAGATCCCGTGAGTCAGCCACAGACACAGAGCGTCACCAGGAAGTCCCGTCCGGGAACTCCGTGCTGGGAGACACCCACCTGGGTGCCGAGGGCCCCGGAGGCTTGATGGGAAGAGAGGCTGATGGAGGGAAACACCCAGTGTTGTCGATGGAGCCACACAGCCCGGACCTGCCCTGGGTCACGGGAGCCAGGCACCCACCAGGTGTCAGGACCTGGCAGCACGGAGGCCAGACC
>NW_005362885.1:28275-29315 GCF_000412655.1 Myotis brandtii
AGACCGGGGCTGCTGGGAGGCCACCTGGGAGCTGCGGGCACACGCGGAGTCCAAGCGCCGGAGGGCAGGGCTGGGGCGCAGGCAGGGGGTCACGAGCAGCCTTCCAGCACAGAGGGCACTGCAGGCCGCGCTTCAGGAATCTGTCCCTAAAACCAGGTCACAGCCGGCTGGGGGGCTCAGCGGCTGAGCGTTGGCCGATGATCCAGAAGGTCACGGTTCCATTCCCGCTCCCGGCACATGCCCAGTGGGAGGCGCGCCAGAGGCAGCCGGTCCATGAGCCTCTCTCATCATTGATGTTTCTATCTCTCCTTTCCTCTCTGAATCCAATACAAACATATTTCTAGCCCTGGCCGGTGTGGCTCAGTGGATAGAGCATCAGCCTACGGACTGAAGGGTCCCGGGGTTCGATTCGGGTCAAGGGGACACACCTGGGTTGTGGGCTCAATCTCCAGAAGGGGGCGTGCAGGAGGCAGCCGGTCAGTGATTCTCATCATTGATGTTTCTATTTCTCCCTCTCCCTTTCTGAAATCAATAAAAATATGTTTTAAAAAATAAAATCAGGAAGAATAAGAAACAAGCTGTGTGTGTAAAGCAGGGGTCCTCAAGCTTTTTAAACGGGGGGCCAGTTCACCAATACAAACATATTTCTAGCCCTGGCCGGTGTGGCTCAGTGGATAGAGCATCAGCCTACGGACTGAAGGGTCCCGGGGTTCGATTCGGGTCAAGGGGACACACCTGGGTTGTGGGCTCAATCTCCAGAAGGGGGCGTGCAGGAGGCAGCCGGTCAGTGATTCTCATCATTGATGTTTCTATTTCTCCCTCTCCCTTTCTGAAATCAATAAAAATATGTTTTAAAAAATAAAATCAGGAAGAATAAGAAACAAGCTGTGTGTGTAAAGCAGGGGTCCTCAAGCTTTTTAAACGGGGGGCCAGTTCACTGTCCCTCAGACCGTTGGAGGGCTGGACTATAGTTTTTAAAAAAACCTATGAACAAATTCCTATGCACACTGCACATCTTATTTTGAAGTAAAAAAACAAAA
>NW_005362885.1:29596-34637 GCF_000412655.1 Myotis brandtii
GAACAGGAAGACAGTAAGCTTCCCGTCCTCTGAGGGAACACATTCTTTTTTAAAAAATATATATTTTATTGATTTTTTACCGAGAGAAAGGGAGAGGGATAGACAGTTAGAAACATCGATCAGCTGCCTCCTGCACGCCCCCTCCTGGGAATGTGCCCACAGCCAAGGTACATGCCCTTGACCGGAATCGAACCTGGGACCCTTGAGTCCGCAGGCCGACGCTCTATCCACTGAGCCAAACCGGTCAGGGCAGGGAACACATTCTTTATGTACAAAGAAGCGGTGATCAGAGTCACCGGCCACTTGTTCGCCTGAAACAGTGCCTGTCATTGGAAAACATCTTAAAAGAAAAAACAATAAAATTTCAACTGAGAATTCTATGCACAATGAAACGATTTGTCAAAAACGAAAGCAAAATAAAGGCTGAGGCAGCCGATCAGTGATTCTCTCTCATCATTGATGTTTCTCTCTCTCTCTCCCTCTCCATTCTTCTCTGAAATCAGTAAGAAAATAAATGAGAATGTATTCGATCGAGAAGAAGGTAGGAAGAGAGGGAACATGAATAAAGACCAGCCCATAGTTAGCAAACGATAGACCCAAACCCAACCGCACGGAAAACGGCATCAAATGGGTTCAATATGCCAGCGAAAGGCAGACATCGTCCTCTGGCTACAGAACCAGGACCGACTGGGGGCTGACTGCAAGAAGCCCACTTCGCGTGTAAAGATTCAAGTAACGAGCTGGTGCATGGGCACCACAAGCGTCCAGAGACATGGGAACCGCACAGGAAAAGAACCCCCACATCTGCAGAGGCTTCTGGGAAGAGCCCCCGCTAACCCCATGCTTCACGGTAAAGACCGTGTTATGGGGAGACCCGTAAGAGACGACCACCAGAGCCAAAGGGTAGAATTTAGGAGCCTTTATTAGCTGGCCAGCGACTGCAGTTACAGCATCCCACCGTAGCAAGGACCGAACTGCCGCCCCGACCAGATGTAGAAGTGAGCTTTTATTCACAAAAACCACAAAAACGGTTGGCTAAACACACACAAAGTTCATCGCTCCATTTCTCAACATAGCTCACAGACTCATCCCCAAGAAAGGTCACAGGTTACAGACTCATACCTTAGAAAGGTCACAGGCTCATACCTTAGAAAGGTCAGGCTCTCCACCCCTGGCTAAACCGTGACCTGCTTGTAATCAATGTTAAGAGGGAGCTGTGGTCTTTGCAACAGAGCCAGTCCTGGTTCCCAGGTAGAATTCGCTTTCTAAAACCAGTAAGATCACAATCAGTGGGATGTTCACATTACAATCAATAAGGCATTCAATCGAATGGGATGATTTATAAAATTCAGAAAATCAAAATAACTTTTCTATTGTTAAGTCAAACAGCAGGGTTAGAGTTAAATTACAGTTTCTTCCTGGGATGATTGCTACCACGCTTCAACCGCAGGAACCAGGCACGCGGCCCCGTGCGCCACTCTGCTCAGCATCGCACTGGAGGTCTCCGCCAACGCAATACGGCAGGAAAGAGAAATAGAAGGCGTATAGATGGGAAAGGAAGGAGAAATATTTTTTCCTGCAGACGATGTGATCGGGTACGTGAAAGTCCTCAGAAACTTACTAGAAAGCTATGTGAACTACTACGTTTATTTAGCAAGGTCTCAGGACACAAGGCCGATATTAAAAACAAAACAAAAAAACCCACAAAGATTGTAATCTGAACATCTTATTAACAACGATGCCATGCTTAGAGACAAACGTAACTGAACGTGTGCCAGCCACTAGGAACATCGCTGAGAGACGTGAAAGGACCCGGTAAATGGAAAGATACACGACGTTCATACACTGGAAGACTGAATAGTCATCAAGTGTCAGAGACCCCCGAGCCCCTCTATAGAAGCAACGTAACCCCCACCCAAACGGCAGCAGGCTGGTTGGTAGACGCTGACCAGGTGGTTTGTAACGAATGCGGAATAGAAAGGACTCGCGATGGCCAACATCGTCGTGAAAAAGAAGAACAAACTTGGAGGACGTACATCGGAGGACTTCACACCGACAGGACCAGTCACTGTCAGGCCACAGCAACCACGGACCCCACCGGCCCTGCCTCACACAGGGGACCCCGCTCCGTGTCACCCACACAGCCCCCGTCGCTCCGTGGCTGCTGCATCCCTGACGAGGTGGACTTAGGCCCGCCAGGGACTTACCCGCTCCTAACAACACTCACCCCGAGCCTGACCACCAGCCCCCGGGACCCACAATCCCTCTCCAACCCCAGGTGCCTGGCCCCCGGGGCGTGTTCCCTCGGGGATAGGCCATCGCCCTGAATCTGGACGCAGGTGTGTGCCCCCGGATGCGGGGCATCAGCTAGGGCTCGGGCTCTTCAGGTGGGCGGCTACGAGATGAACAAAGCACACTCTCTCTTTCCGATGTGGTCACCCCGTGGAGGACGTGGGCGGGGTGGCTGGCTGACACATCTGGGACATGCACGCACGCACGCGCATCGCAGCCAGGAGGGCACGGAGGCCAAGAGACTGGAAAAGGGACAGCAAAGCTCAGCCCACAATGTGTAGAGCAGTGGTTCTCAACCTTGGCTGCACATTAGAATCCCATGGGAATCTTTCTAAAATCCTGGTTTCTGGGCCTCGTCCTCCGGAAATTCTGTTTCTTTGTTATGGGGTGAGGCTACGACATTATTAGTAACAAAGAAACAGAATTTCCGGAGGACGAGGCCCGGAAATCAGGATTTTAGAAAGATTCCCAGGTGATTCTAATGTGCAGCCGAGGTTGAGAACCGCTGGTGCAGAAGGAATGACGGGGAGCTAAGAAGTTAAACACTGTGGCGTCAGCGGCATAGCTCCTGGGCTTGGCCGCTGATGCGTGGACAAGGCTGCTGTCCAGGGGCTGGGAGGTGGGCCTGGACCTGCCCTGACTTCACACCCAACCCCTGTGCCCCGGGAGGACTGCCAGCGGCCAGGATGGTGCCTGAGCCATCGTCCGCCCCGGGGAGAGAGCGTCCGCCCGGGGCCACAGGTCAGGAGCCACCTGTGGGCCAGCAGGTGAAGGATGCTGGGAAAATCCGCGGCTGCAGCTGTCATCTGATTAACCTTTTCCCCCGGATTCCAAACCCTTTACCTACACTTCTCTCCTCTGTACATACAAGGTCGGCCTCAGCCCGGCCGGCGTGGCTCAGGGGTTGAGCGTCGACCTAGGAACCAGGAGGCCACGGTTCCATTCCAGGTCAGGACACATGCCCGGGTTGTGGGTTTGAGCCCCAGAAGGGAGCGTGCAGGAGGCAGCCGATCGGCGATTCTCTCTCATCGTGGATGTTTCTGTCCCTCTCCCTTTCTCTCTGAAAGCAATAAAAATGTATTAAAATTTAAACAGGCGGCTTGAGATGTAAGAAGGAAGTAGGGTACATGACCCACCGTCTCTCAGATCACTGGCCACCGGAACGAAGCACCCACCAGACTCAGTCCTCAGCTCTGCCTGTGGGTTCTGCAGTTCAGGCTGCACCAACACCGACTTTGCTGGTTCCACAAACAAAAAGGTCCTGTGTGTGTGTGTGTAGGGGCCTCTGGGGGTGGGGGCTGCCCAAACCACCTTCCCCACTGACTCTCTTTTGCATTCGGTGGGGTTTCGACACCCGCATGCTCTACTTTTATAAGAAAAAGACTCATCTAGAGTCGTGTTACCATTCACTGCTGGCGAGGCCGGCCCCAGGGGACTCGTAGTTTCCACAGAAGGTAGGTGGGTGGTTCCTGTCTATTGCACCCAGGCCTTCCCCCACCTCCACGCGGGGTCCCCTGCCTCCCACGCCACCCTCAGCCCTTGGCTGTGACTCAGAAATGAATCAATCCGGCCCCCTCCACCTCCGGGACTGGTGCACCCGTACTTAGGAAGCACCTACTGCGTGCGGGGAATGAGCACAGGTCGGCGCTGCGGCCGCCCTCCCTCCGAGGGGACCTGGTGGCAGGGGGGGCACACTCACTCCTGTGGAGACGGTCTGTGCGTTTATTCGAGCCAAACTCCACGATTGCGGGGAAGGGAAACCTCGGCAGCTGGACAAAATGCTCCCGGGAGTGGCAGCGGGGCAGCTCGGTTGGTTACTTGTTTAAAATATATTTCTGTTGATTTCAGAGAGGAAGGGAGAGGGAGGGAGAGAGAGAAATCAATGCTGAGAGAGAACCATGGACCGGCTGCCTCCTGCACGCCCCACGCTGGGGACCAAGCCCCCAACCCGCACCTGTGCCCTGACCGGGAATTGAACTGTGACCTCCTGGTTCCTAGGTCGACGCTCCACCACTGAGCCACGCCGGGCGGGCTGCACAGAGGAGCCGGAGGTGGGCGCCTTGAAGTCCATGGGCGGTAGATCAGGGAGGCGGGAGAAAGCAACGCAGGGGAGCCTCGGGGGTTGGGTGAAAAGTTAAAGGATGGACACGCCTCTGTGACAGGCGGGCGGGCACAAGTCAGCGATTAGCACTTGACAACAACAAGGGTGTTGTCGTAAAATACAGTGAAAAGTAAAAGGATGGACACGCCTCTGTGACAGGCAGGCGGGCACAGGGCAGCAGGCAAGTCGGCGATTAACACTTGACAACAACAAGGGTGTTGTCGTAAAATACAGAAATGTTCAAAAACGCTTTGAAAATGTCTAAGAAATGTTTTAAAATGTTTTGAGTTAACTTTCCTGAAACTTAAAGTGTGATATTAAGGACACATTCCCCGCTGCCCTGGAGCGTGTGTCCCTCATAGATAAGGATGTGAACTTCAGTCACTGACCCAGAGTGACTGGCTAAGATAAACACTCGAGTGAGCGATGTGCTCTCCGCAGATCACCCCCTGCAGCCCTCGCCCTGTTTGAGACTAACATGTGTGCATCGGTGTAACTCACTGATAGCCACCTGAACCGCTGCGGGTGCGGGACAGGCTTTAAAAATGGGCGTCCTGCCCTGGCCGGTTTGGCTCAGTGGATGGAGCGTTGGCCTGCGGACTGGAGGGTCCCGGGTTCGATTCCGGTCAAGGGCATGTGCCTTGGTTG
>NW_005362885.1:34696-36066 GCF_000412655.1 Myotis brandtii
CAGACTCAAGGGTTCCAGGTTTGATTCCAGTCAAGGGCATGTACCTTGGTTGCAGGCACATCCCCAGTAGGGGGGGTGCAGGAGGCAGCTGATCGATGTTTCTCTCTCATCAATGTTTCTAACTCTCTGTCCCTCTCCCTTCCTCTCTGTGAAAGGTCAGTAGAATATATTAAACAAAAAATGGGGGTCCTGACCAGCCAACATGCTCGCCTGTCGAGACAGCCACAAAGGCCCGTCCTCTTGTCAGTCCAGCAAGCGACGCCGCTCCACGCTCCTCTCTCTGCCAGACAACAGAAGAGCGGCTAGTACCTCCGGATCAAGACACGACCGAGTTCTCGGGTGAGGAATGCCGGCCCCTACCCCCGGACCGGCCCCCTGCATCCACACCGGACCAGCCCAGCTGCCGGACCCCCAAGGACAGCACCACCGGGATCCCCAATAAGCCTGCACCCGCAGCACCAGGAATTGTGTGAGTAATAAAGCTGTGTGATTTGCAACTGCATATGTTTCATGTGGTGTAATTCCTCCGGCAGTTAATTGAATCATTTTGCGGACGCTTAAAATTTAAATTAAAGCCTCTGGTCCTCTCGGTCCTAGGCTGCCCTTGGTCCTGCTTGCGTAGAGCAGCAGCTACTTGAATGCCCCACACCTGCAGGGTTAAAGTCTATCTCAAGGGACGCCGTTTAGATAAACACCCCAGATCCTTTCCCGGGGTCAACTCGGGACAAAGGGCATCTGTGGTCTCCGCTCTGGCGAGGTGACTGCTTCCCCACCTGCCAAGGGCATGTTCTCTTCGATGCAAAAGGCAATGAGCTGGCCAGTGAAGGCCAGACCGACCTCTGCAGGGAAGGTTCTAGGCTAGGATGGAAACTATGGGCCATGAACAGCTCTCAGTTTTCATTCCACATCCTCCTGTGGGGTTGCTTTTGGTTGTAAGGCCGCCAGGCAGGCCTCCCCTGAGCTTGTCGGGTTTAGTTGTGGCCCCTTAAATCCACAGAGTGAAGGGGGGCTGGGAGGGGCACCCCTGGGGGGAGGGCGGCCAGGACCCCGGAGCAGCAGTGGCATTACCCAGGTGGCTGCGGGCCGCCTTGGTCACTGCTCTGCCGCTGGCCGGTCCCCCTCTCTGGCCCCTGTGCTTCCCCTGGGTCGGTGTCCGCCTTTCCCCGCCCTTTCCAGGAATGGGGATGCCCCGCCCACGTGGCTGGGCCGGCCTGGGCACTAGGACCCGCCGATGCCACCAGAGGGCAGCAAAGCCCGTGCTCTCTCTTCTGGCGCTTGCCTGTGTGTCTGTGTGTGTGTGTGTGCGTGTGTGTGCATGTGCGTGTGTGTGCATGTGCGTGTGCGTGTGTGCGTGTGTGTGTGTGCGTGTG
>NW_005362885.1:36406-36948 GCF_000412655.1 Myotis brandtii
CGGAGGGCTCCAGCCCACCCCGACCCCCGACCCCGTGTGCCCTGGGCGCCATCCCTGAGCCTGGCTCAGGGCTCAGTCCCCTGTAAAATCAGGACAATGCCCGCTACCTCCCGGCTGTTGGGAAAGTGACCAGAACCCAGGACGCACCCCTGAGAGTCTCCTGCTTGTTGGGGGGCAGGGGCGGGCTGGGCCTCGACCAACGGTTCCAGGGAAGAGGCCAGCAAGGCGGGGTCCAACCCTTGGCACAGTGCCCCCCCCCCAGGAGGCCTGGATCCCTCCCCTGCTCTGGGCAGTGGCCCTGAATCTCAGAGGCGGCTGTCAGCCTTGGGGGACGGGGGACTGGGGACAGGGGACAGGGGACCGGGGACGGGGGATAGAGACCCAGGCGCAGGCTGCAGACCAGCACCTGTATGCAAGCTCCCCTGGGGTCCAGCGCTGGGCTGGGTCCGGCAAATGCTCAGCACCCCCAGCCCACCCCCCCTTCCACATAAACCCCCAGTCCTGGGAGAAGTTGGGGTCCGGCTGTGGGCCTGGCTGGATGA
>NW_005362885.1:38459-39082 GCF_000412655.1 Myotis brandtii
CCAGAACTGACGTTTTTATTTTCATTTCTAAAAATTCTTTAATTATTTTTGTTAATCCTCATCCGAGGATATTTTTCCCATTGATTTCTAGACAGTGGAAGGCAAGGAAGGAGAGAGAGAGAGAAAGAGATAGATAAACATTGATGTGAGAAACACCAGTTGTCACACACACACACACACACACACACACACACACACACACATACACACACGACCAGGGCCAGGGATTGAACCTGCAACCCAGGTGTGTGCCCTTGACCAGGAATTGAACCCGTGACCCTTTGGTGCATGGACCAACGCTCTAACCACTGAGCACACCGGCCCGGGCAAGACCTGGTACAGTGGGGCCTTGACTTACGAGTTTAATTCGTTCCCTGACGGAGCTCATAACTCAAATTACTCATATGTCAAATCACTGTGACATTCGCTGCGCCAACTAGCGGTGGGGTATCTGAAGCTGGCTCATAACTCGAATTTTTTTGAGCTTGCAACTCAAAGCAAAAAATCGTCCAAGAGACGGCTCGTATCTCAGAAAAACTCGTTAGTCGGGACACTCGTAAGTCAGGGCCCCACTGTATTTTTATAATTTTTAATATATTTTTTCAGAGAGGGAGAGGGAGAGA
>NW_005362885.1:39809-41475 GCF_000412655.1 Myotis brandtii
GCCGGTCCGGGTGGCCAGGTAGGGGCTGAGCTGCCCTGCTCCCGCCAGCCGCCAGGCCCTGAATGGCCGGGAGCCTTTTGTGGGAGAGCAGCTGGCGGCCTTTGAGGGGCTGTGGGAAAGTCCGCGGGCCGCCTCTCACAGCCTCTCAAAAGCCGGGATTATCTCCGGCAGGACACCCTCCAAGGACATCCCCCCAGGGTGGGGGCGGGGGCGCCACAGAGGCCCGACCGCCCAGCCCCGGCCCCACCAGTGCCTGGGCCTGAAGGGTCCCCTGGGTGAGGAGACCCTCAGACACCCGCTCCCTGCCCCCAAGTCCAGCTGCCCCACACCAGGCAGGATTTCAGGGAGCCCCCACCCCCTCGCCCCTCCAAGCTGTCCCTCCTGATTGTCCGGGCCCCTGGCCCACTGGGGGATGGTCCGCGGATGGGCCTGCTTGGGACACGTATTTAGCACCTGCTGCATACAGGCTGAGCAGGACCTTCTCCCCGGACCAGCTCAGAATCCCGAGAGGGAAGCGAGACCACATCTGCCCACGCACAGAGCAGGGGACAGGCCCAGCCAGCTGCTCGCTGAGGTCACACGGTCCCGGGTGCACTGTGGCCCCAGGACCCCAGGCTTTCTCTGCACCCAGACACAGGCAGGGGTCACCCACCCGGTTCACCGATGCGTGGGGGGAGCGGAGCCCAAGGGGGGCGGAGCCCGGGCGGAGCCTGCAGATGACTGAGAAGGTGATGCCGGCAGCTGCAGGCCGAGGCGGCCTGGATGCTCTGCCCCTAGTCACTCCCTTTGTCCTCAGCACAGGCCAGGGAGGAACTGCGACCAGCCCATTTCACAGACAAGAAACTGAGGCCCGGAGAGCCCAGCCACTCAGTGCCAATGTCTGAATTCCAACGCGGAGCCACAGCCCTACCCGCTAGGCCAGAGGCTCTCTGGTGCCAGCGCGCAGGGACTGAAATCCGGGGGCAGGGGGGAGGCGGCCACCAGGGGAGGGCTCGCAGGGGACACCGGGGGCCTCGGAAGCAGGAAGGTGCTAGTGGGGCCAGATGTGAGGCTTCCAGCATCGCCAGGGCGTGTCCCCCACCTTTCCAGGCTGCCGGGAAGCCCCGCCCGCTGGGACCACTGCTCCCCAGATGGCTGCTGGGCGCAGCTCCACACAATGACAGGCAGCCCTGGGAATGAGTCTGTTGTGGGCACACGCCTTTTGTGCAGATGAATGTGGGGGGGGGGCACCGGAGTGGCCCAAATCCCCCCCTGGGCTGGGTGGGGGGCAGGGCTCCCAGGCCGCTGCTGGGAAGAGCCCCACAGCCTCGCCCTGCACCCCCGGCCTCCCCGTGTGGCATCCGACTGAGGCCCGGGGTCCAGGGAGACCAGCAGGCTCTCTCCTCCCCATCCACACCCAGGACGCAGAGGCCCGCGGGGCTGACAGGGCCTCACTCTCCCTGAGGCAGGTGGTCACCCACAGAGCCCTTGCCGAGGCCAACAGCCCTCTCAGTCCTGGGAGGTGGGGGCCAGAGGCTGAGGATGTGGCTGGCTCCGGGGCTGAGCGTCGACCTGTGAGCCAGGAGGTCACGGTTCGATTCCCGGTCAGGGCACACGCCTGGGGTGCGGGCTCGATCCCCAGTGTGGGGCGTGCAAGAGGCAGCCGATCCATGATTCTCTCTCATCA
>NW_005362885.1:41898-43993 GCF_000412655.1 Myotis brandtii
CCTCCCGCTGGCCAGCGCCGAGCCTCACGGAGGGGTGCCCGCGTTGCCCCCGGCGCTGGTTCTCTCGGGGGGCAGTCGTCTGCAGAGGTGGGAGGACTCCAGGATCCGGGAGGAGCGGGGGCTGCTGTGGAAGAGGCCTCCTTGCCCAGGTGGAGCGGCCCCGTGCCCACTGTACAGGTGGGGGGCTGAGCTCCTCACGGTGATCCAGGGCCCACAGAGCCTGGGTGACAGGGTCCCCCCAGGGCTGGCGCCCCCTCCTTTCAGCCATCACAGGATGGGGGTCCAGGAGTGGGGGGACTCAAACTCTTGGTCAGCACCGTGGGTCACAGAAAGGACGTGGCTCCCAGAGCTACCCGGCCCCCCACCACCGCCAGGCCTCCCCGTCATCCCCGTGGGCAGCCCACCCGGGCGCTCGCCCTCTCCTGCTCCCACGTTCCTGTCTAAGTCAGCCCCCTCCTCCACCTCCTGCTGTGGGCGCTGCTTTCCCTTATCTATCACCCCTCAAGAAGGGGGTGCCCTCACCCCCATGCTGATTTGCAGAGCTGCCAGCAACCTGACTGGACAGCAAGGGAGCTCCTTAAAGATCAGCCGGGCCCCAGCCCGTCTGGCTCAGTGGACAGAGCGTCAGCCTGGCCATGGGTTCCATCTGGTTAAGGGCACGCACCCCCCCTCCCCACCTCCTTGCAGGCTTGAGCCCCAGGGCGTGTGCGGGAGGCAACCCTTCTATGTGTGTCTCTCTCACATGAGTTCCTCTCTCTCTATCTCCCCCCCATTCCACTCTAAAAATCAATGGAAAAATGTCCTGGGGGGCGGGGGGTGATTAACAAGCAAACCAAGATCAGCCAGGCCAAGCCCTGAGCAATCAGCTGGGAAACGGCTGGGGCAGGCCTGTGGGGCTGGAGCACAGTTCTGGGGGAGCAGGGGCTGGACCAGCCAGGCTGGGCACCCCCAGGAGCTAAACTTGGGGGGTGGGGGGAGCTGGGTGCTTTTAGGACAAAACCAGTCTTTCCAGGTGCAGAGCAGCCAGGCCCGCTATTCTCTGGGGGTGCGGAGCCTGTGGGTGTGAAAGGGAAGGGCCCCCCAGACCCGGAGAAGCACAGGTGGCTACATGGGGGGTTGGGTGACCAGCTTTCTGTGGGGAGGGGCAGCGGCCTCGTCTGCCCTAACCCAGGGTGCAGTGTGGGCTCGGCCCCCAGCCTGCAGCTGGGCCTTAGGTACAAAGGGGCCTCAGTTTGCTCACCTGTACAGTGGGCACGGGGCGCTCCACCTGGGCAAGGAGGCCTCTTCCACAGCAGCCCCCGCAGTGAGAAGGGGGGGCCGGGGCACGCGCTTGGGCGGCGACAAAGACTCCAGTCAACGCAGCCGACAGCGGGCTGGTCCGCCTGCCCCAGCTGCAGGTGGGGTTTCCGAAAAGGTCCCCACAGTCAATACGTTAGGACCCGAGGGCCCCGCCCACCGCCCGGCCCCTGGTGTCGGAAGGCAGCCAGCCACGTGGGGAAACCGTGGGCTGGTCCTCATCCCGTTTTGTCTCTGGAGCTGAATGCGAACTTCATCCCAGTTTCCTTTGGATATTGGTTTCTTTGAGAATGTGAAAACCACCCTGGCCAGTGTGGCTCGGTGGGTAGAGCGCCGGCTGCGGACAGAGGGTCTGGCTTCGCTTCCAGTCAAGGGCACGGACCTCGGTTGCAGGCTCCTCCCGACCCTGATCAGGGCGCGTGCCTCCTCACATCGATGTTTCTCTCTGCCTCTCCCGCTCCCCCTCTCCCTAAACATCAATGGGAAAGCCGCGGGCGAGGATTAAAATTATTAATAACAATAATAGCAACAATAATAATAAAAGAAAATGTGAAAGCTGCGGGCGAGGATTAAAATTATTATTAATAATAACAGTAATAATAATGACAGAACGTGTGAAAGCCGTTCTCGGGGCACAGCGGCGGGCCCCGCTCACCCCTGTTCTAAGCACATTACGTGGCCGCCTTCAGCCCCCGCCCCTCCGAACCTGGTAGGTGGGCAGAACGCCGCCCGGTTTACCGATGGGGAAGCTCAGGCACAGGGGGGTGACTGCCCTGCCCCAGGCCCCCCAGCGGGGCGA
>NW_005362885.1:44646-45012 GCF_000412655.1 Myotis brandtii
GGGAACGTGGCCCAGGGGTCACCCCGCTCAGAGGGCAGGAGCGCTCGGTTGTGGGACACCCTGCTACACCCCACAGCCCGGCCCCGGGGGTGGGGAGGGGGCTCCTCACGGTGAGAGGAGGAAAGGTGGGGGACACAGCCCGGCACTCGGTCCTGTGAGTAGGAGGTGGGCTGGGATGCAAAGCTGGGCCACCATCCGGGGGCCGCCTCGGGGCAGGGTCCAGGCCCCCCCGAATCACAGGGCGGGACCCCAAGTGCTCCGTTTCTGAGGTTCACCCACCGGACCCAGCGGGCCCCCCACCATGGGTCCAGGTCTGGGGCCCTTATCAGCCCCGAAGGCCCGTCCCCTCTGGGCCCTGCTGCTGAC
>NW_005362885.1:45084-46148 GCF_000412655.1 Myotis brandtii
GGCGGGTGCACATCCCCCCGCCGTGCGCCCCCTGCTGAGGACGCCGAGGCGCATGCACATGGGTGCCTAGCTCGGCTCCTCTGTATTTCAGAGCCCAGGGTGCACGCCATGTCACAGACGCACAAGTTCACACAGAGACACTCACAGGCACACACACATGGTCGTACATGCAGACGCACACACAGGCACACACACACACGGGCACACACAGGCTCGCACAGGCACACATGGCCATACACACACGGGCATACACATGGTCATAACGCAGGCACACACACAGACACACATGGGCATACACACGCACACACGGGCACATGCGCATGGACACAGGGATGGATACATATGGGCACACACACAGGAGCCTCTCAGCTGGACCCGGAGACCCACGGTCCCTGCTTCAGCTCAGCCCCTGGCCGGGGCGGACACTCTTTCCGCTGGGAAAGCCCCTCCACGCCCTCTCTGGGCCACACCCCCTTACTTTGTGTTCTCCGCCCTCCCCCGCCCCCTCCACCTGGACCTCCTCCAGGAAGCCCCCCTGCAGCCCCTTCCCTTCTCCTCATCCAGCAGTGCCGCCAGCCCCAGAGCTGTCAGCCTGGCCCGGGGGCCCCCAGAACTGCGCCCCCAGAAACCACGCCGGCCCCTCTGGAGAGCAGCCAGAAGGAAAACCAATGAACCCCACGTCCCCAAGACTGTTGGCATGTGGGCCGCTCACCCCTCTCCCGCTCAGGTGGGCGCCCTGGGCAGAGGGGCCCATCCACACCCCAGTTCTCTCCACAGGCAGGGTCCCCAGCCCCATCGCCCAGCCCCTCTCGGCCCGGTGTCTGCTGCAGGGGACGGGGTCCCACAGGGGGGCACAGGGAGGTATCAGAAGGAGGTATCAGGCCTGCGTGGGGTGCAGGGAGCTAAGGTGAAGCTGGGCTGGGGTGGAGGCCGGGCTTCCTCCTGGCCTCTCCGTGGGTGGCCCCCCAGCCCCCCCACCGGCGTGGAGCTGAGCCGCGGTCTTTCCCACTCTGCTCAGCGGCTCAGCCAGAGGCAGCGTGGCCTCTGGGCCCCGTGGAGCCGCT
>NW_005362885.1:46781-47131 GCF_000412655.1 Myotis brandtii
CCGTGGGTCTGTGGGTTCGGGTTCAAAGCCCAGCTCCGACCCTCCCCTCCTCGCTGTGCCCGGGCGCCAGGGGTACGAGGCCTGTGCCTGCCGCTCCCGGCTCTGCCCTGACCCAGACTGTGCACGCGCTCAAAACCGTGGGCCACTGTCATTGCCATGGTGCCCGCTGGCCAGGGCACACCGCCTGGGCAGGCTGCCCGCCTCCTTGTGCTAAGAAGTCAGACTGCTGGCCCCCGCCTGGGCTGAGTACCTGCTCAGATACGGGACTCGCACCCCACAGCTCCCGCCGGGTCCCCAAGGAGACCCACCCCCCACCCCAGGCAGACCCAGCGCCCTCACGGCCCCTCCCC
>NW_005362885.1:48049-49182 GCF_000412655.1 Myotis brandtii
GTCCAGAGAATCCCGTCCCAGATCTGGGCAGAGGCAGGCTGGGCACCGCAGTCCCTCGGACCAGCCTGCCTGCAGGCGCTGGGCAGCCGCGGGGCCCATGGCAGCTGGAGGCTGGGGTTGCCTGGCTGGGGAGGAGTGTGTGGCTGGTCTCCAAGAAATCCTCTTTTTTTTTTTTTTTACAAAAATATTAATTTTTAGGTGGATTTTTAGAGGAGAGAGAGAGGGAGGGAGACTATCGATGAGAGATACACGGATCGGTTGCCTCCAGTTACGCGCCAGGACCACCCGGACGGGGATGGAGCCAGAAACCCCGGCTTGTGCCCTGACCCGGAGCAAACCCTCCACTTCCGGCCCAGGACGGCGCCCCCCCTCCCCTTTTTTAAATTATTATTGTGGTGAAAGACACAGAACATAAAATGTACCTGTTCACCGTCTCTGCGCGCACAGCTCAGGTGTAGCAAGCACATTCACAGCGCCGTGCAGCCGGCACCTCCATCCTTTCCAGAACTTTCCATCTTCCCAACTAACACTCTGTCCCCATTAAACACCCACCCCCGCCCCTCCCTCCAGCCCCTGTACCACCGTCTCCTCTCTGTCCCTGGACCTGACGCCTCCTAATGTCGGAGCTCCATTCCTTTTTAAGGCCGAGTGATATTCCTGCGAGATGGGCCCGTTCATCCCTCCGTCCGCCCCGCTGCTGCCCCTCGTGGCGAGTGTGAGTGACACTGGTTCATAGGTTGACGCTCAACCACTGAGCCACGCTGGCCGAGCTCCATGTTTAATTTTTGAGGGACCTCCCACTGGCTTCCCGAGGGCCCCTTTGGCGCTCAGGACATATGGCCGCCCCTGTGTGCCCTTCCCTTCGAAATCACGGGGGGGGGGGTGACTGAGAGATGGGGCGGGCCCTGGACCCCGGCTCAGGGGTCCACAGCAGGGGCCCTGCCTGAAAAAAACCATGGCTGTTTCTGGGGAGCATTAACTCTGGAACCCCCCCCCCGGGCCTGCTGAGAGCCGGGGGGCGGGGGCAGGACAGACACCCCTCGTGCTCAGAGGCTCAGCTGGAGGAAGGACCCCACTCCAGCTGCTGGGGCGGCCCAGGCAGAGGATCCAACCCCCCACACTTTCCAGGTGCC
>NW_005362885.1:49594-49819 GCF_000412655.1 Myotis brandtii
CTGTGCGGCCACTCACCTTGGACGGCGTGAGCCGGGAGCCGGGGAGTTTCCCACACTTTGGCCCATTCACGGGGCTAAACGGCCCACAAAGCCGGCGTGTGCCTGGAGGCCCGAGCTGCCATCTGGCCGACACGGGGAGGGGCGGCCTTTCATCCCCGCGGGGACTTAACACCATTCATCCCGCATTTCCCACAACCGAAAATTGGATCAAAGTTGCCCTGGTCC
>NW_005362885.1:50307-50647 GCF_000412655.1 Myotis brandtii
CACCCGAGGGTTCCACCCTGGGAACCCCCAGCCCAGCTCACCCCAGGGGCGACCAGCTGCCCGTGGGCCATGCTGTGCTGGCTCCCGCCAAGCTGGCCCCACAGCCCTGACACCGTCTCCTGCTTCCCCGTGGGTCCTCTGGGGTCACCAAGGCCCCTTGCGCAGCGGGGACTGGACTTCTGCTCAGAGCCCTGGTGGCTACCAGGACCCGGGCGGGGAGGGTCTGATCGGCCCCTTGTGAAGGTTCTGGAGTTCCAGCCACACTCGGGCGGCTGCCGTCCAACTGTGCCCCTGGTTTAAAATGGGGCTACCGTGCCCGATGCTGGCCATGGCTGCCTGA
>NW_005362885.1:50679-51308 GCF_000412655.1 Myotis brandtii
GGGACAGCTGGTTCCTGGCTGTGGAGAACCAGAGGGAGGTGGTCTGGGCAGAGGGGCGCTCCCGGCCGGCCCTCTCCTAGGCCTCAGCTGGTCGGTACCAGGATGATCAGTTTTACCCGTGGGTCCCGGGGGCCCGTCTGAGCTGGTATTGCCTTCGTGGGGACTCCAGGCTGCCCTGCTCTGACCCTCATGCCTGCCACCTGCACCCCCACCCTCAGAACATCCAGGCAAAGCCAGCCCTAGCAGTGCCCGCCAGACTTCGAGCCCGGGCAGGACTCTGGCCACATGGTGTGTGTGGGGGGGGGCACCAGTGCGTTCACAGCACCCGAGATGCCAGGGCCTGATAGGCTGCTCCTGGGGCACTGCCTGGGCAGGCTCTGTGCTGGGCACGTCACCCCCCTGGCTCCCTGAAGCCAGCCAGGGAGGCAGGCGGCCCATGTGCCAGGCTGGAGAAGTCCTGCGTCCCAGGTGACACCCTGGGACCTGCCACAGAGGCAGGCGTGCGGCCCTGAGTGCGGGCCCCTCTTCCACCTGTGCAATGGGGGGGCCGCCCCCCGGGGGCAGCAGGTCCCTGTAGCGAGGGTGCCCGCCGCCCTGGGAGCCACTGCATTTGTTCGTCAGACCGCTCG
>NW_005362885.1:52924-54617 GCF_000412655.1 Myotis brandtii
CAGGCGGGTGGGCCCGCCGCGGCACATTTGCCTTTTGTGAAGGCGGAACTCTAGGTGCGTCCTCATAGGAAGAGTGTCAGCCCCGAGGGGCGGGAGGGACCGCGGGCCAGGCCGCTGCCGGGTCAGGGCTCGGGTCTCCACCGTGATCCTTAAAGGATCCCTGGGTGGGTGGGTGCTCGTGGGCTTGACTCTGTACTCAGAATCTGAACTCAGTCACGTGGGAGCCACGGGCCTGTTCTTCGGACTTCAATAAAATCTGGCTCTGGTCCTCGCTGTCCTTCTCGTGCGTTCCTCCACGGGGGAGGGGGAGGGGAGGCAGGGGAGGAGCTGGGAGGCAGGGGCACACCACCCAGTGCAGGAGGAGGGGACAGGCCGGAGACCTGGACCTCTGGCCCAGCCTCTCACCAGCTCCCTGAGAGCACAGTGACAGCTCGGACCTTCCGGCCCCGAAGGCCACGGCCTGCACTGGAGCGCTTGCTGCCACGAAAGGGGTTTAGCCGGCCAAACACACAGGAAAAGATGTTTGTCCCCCCTCGCCCTTCCCGCGTGGCCGGCAGCCCCCACCCCTGGACCGGCCCCCGGGGGCACCTGCCCTCCCTGCTGGAGGAACAGGCAGTGCGGGCTGCAGGGGGTTGGAGTCTGCAGGAATCTAGAGGCTCCTGACTAGCCAAGGGGCATATCCACGCTGTGGGGATGAGCTGGCTGTGGGACCAGAGGCATTATTTTAACAGATGCGGGGCCCAGCCCGGCCCCCCTCCTTCCCGCTCAGCACTTCCCTCCCCGCCATCGTCCATCCTTTTCCATCTACTCTGCAGGGAATGTCCAATGGCGCCCCCTCCCGGCCAGCCCAGTGCCTGCGGGTGGTCTCTGGGGTCCCTTGCTCAGGCCTTGGGAGCAGCGAGCCAGGGACAGGGAGCCGCCTCTTCCACTTGAAGCATTTACTGCAGGCACCCCCCTGCCCAGGGTCCTGGATGTCTGAGAGCCTCTTGGGAGCAGACCCCTGCACCCTTCCACCCAGGCCTCCCCACCTAGAGCCGCACCCCCACCCCCAGGAGGACACCTGCCAGGCTGCCTCCCCCTGGCCTGATGCCCGATGCCCAGCACGGCCCCTCCTGTGAATCAGCCTGTAGCTTGCTGCTCCGCAGGCCTGGGCTCCGGCCGGCCGGCCGCCCGCCCTGCCAGGCATCGGGCATGCTAGGAGGAGGCCCAGGCCCCGAGAAATGAAGTTACCAGCCTAGGGTCACCTGGCAGGCGGGCGCCAAAGCCACCCAGGGGCCCTCTGTCTGCTCCCCACGCTGGGCTCCCTCCCAAAGCACCCCAGTGTCTCTGCAGGGGGCACATCTGTGCCGGTCCCGGAGCTCTACCCCACCTGTGCTCCTGTCCCGGCTTTGGGAGCTTCCTCAGCTTGTCCCTTGCAAACGCCCACGGGTTCCCCTCTGGGCGGAGGGCAGCCTCCTCCAGGCAGGCTCCCCGGCGCTCTCTGCTGGTGGGGCCATCAGAGCACACAGCTCCCCGTTGTGAGCCCTTCACTCTCTGGCTCACAGTCCGGCATGTCTGTCTGCTCTGCCCTCGAGGGCAAGGTCCCCGTACCCGTCCGGCGCGGGGCTTTTAGCCCCGACAGCCCAGCATCCCTGGAGGCCCAGGCGAGGCCCAGGCGACGGGTCACAGGCGCCTTCCCGTGCGGGTGCCAGGC
>NW_005362885.1:55606-57080 GCF_000412655.1 Myotis brandtii
CCCCCGCCTCTCCCAGGCCCTGCCCCGCTCCCTGCACCGGGCCCCGTGCTCCCTCCCAGCAACCCGCTGTCACTGGACACTAAGCGGGGAGGTCACCTCGCTGGTAGGCAGCCAGCCCTCGGCCTGCCAGGCTGCTGCTCTGCCCACGCATCAGGACAGAGGGCTTCCTGGGGGCAGCTTCCCCGGGTCAGGCCCGGTGTGGAGGGCACAGCGGCTCTGCACCTCCCGCTCGGCGAGATCTGGGCAGCCGCCTGAGTTTGTCTGCGATTGTCCACCTCTGAGCGCGCAGTGTCCGCCGCCCCCCAGCACCGCACCTGCCCTACGGTTGCCGCTCAGTAGGAGCTGGACTGGACCTTTTCTCCCAGAGAAGCTGGGCCACTGGGTGGGCCTTTGCATTTACTGCGTCCCCACCGCCCTGCCCTTGGAGCTCAGCTGGGTCACAGGTCTGGGGCGGAGGTCCTCCCGGGGAGTGGGGAGTCCCCACCTTGCACACCAGGGTGGGCTTCCCAGGGGCTGGGGGGCTGGGCGGTGGCAGGTGTGAGATGGCTGGAGGCCAGGTGGGTGGTGGGGTGGCTAACGCAGACCAGAACTCGGTGCCCACCTGCATGGGGGGCTGGAGATGCGGCTGGAAGCCCAGCCGAGGGGGTCGTCCACCACCAGGCCTCCAGGGGCCCGGTCAGCCCCTCAGGGGAGTGCTGCCCACCTTGGGAGTGGCCGTGGTCCGGGCGGGCGGGAGCTCTGAGGTTCTGACTTTGCCTCCCTGGGTGCCCAGGGAGAGCCGGGCCGGAACAGAGCCAGGAGGGGGGGGGGTTCTGCTCCGAGGGAACAAGTCAGCCCTTCCCGTTTCTGCAAATGGACTTGCCACGGGGCTCACCGCGGACCTCCCAGCTGGTGGCCCTGGGAGGAGGAATTGCTCAGGGCCAGCCCCGTGGGCTCCTTGGCGGAGGACCTCGGGTGTGCTCAGTGCCGTGGGCATGTCCTCTCCGGGCCCCTCGGCACCGGTGCTCTCGGCAGCAGGGACAGACCTCGTGTTGGTCAGCGCAGCACAGGCGGGTCCTCGGCCCGGAGCCCCTGCCCGCGTGTGACCAGTTGGCTCACAGACCGGCTTGTCTGTCTGCTCTGCCCTCGCTGAGCCCCCGCCAGGAAAAAAGTGCAGCCCCCGTGGCCCCAGCGAGGACAGGTCAGAGGGGCAGGGAGGACAGCGGTGCCCAGCCCGCAGGCTGGTGAACGGAAGGTCCTCTCCGTCTGTCCGTGTGGAAGGTGGGCCGGTCCCTGCGATGGTCGGTGTGATGGCCCCGGCAGGGCTGGCATTCGCTCTAATTGTGGGGGATCCTGGGCACAGCTGAGCTGCTCCCTGAAGGCTCTGAGCGCCCCTGCTCCAGACTGACAGCCTGCACTCCCCACTGCGCCCTGGCCCCCGCTGTTCTCTCCTGGGGGAGCAGAGGCAGTCCCAGCAGCGCCAGAGGCCCGTCGT
>NW_005362885.1:57104-58024 GCF_000412655.1 Myotis brandtii
TTTGGACCGGGAAGAGCTGCGGGCTCGCAGGCCAGCCTTGCTTTCGTGGCCCGTAAGAACCCTCTGCCTCAGAGGCCTTTCGTGGCTCCAGGGGGTCACTCCCCTCCTGTCTGCCCGCCGCACGCGGCCGAGGCTGGGGCCGCAGCCTTGAGACCGGTGCCCCGGGCCCTTCCCACCTGCCCTGACTGTGTCAGGCAAACACAGGCCGCTCCTGCTTCCTGAGACTTGGTCTCTGGCCATGTCGCCAGGGCCTGGCCGTGGGGACAGGACCTTGCTGCCCTCGGTGGCCTCCCGTGGTCACTCTGGGCCTCGGGCTGCCCCAGCCCGAGCCAGTGGGGGGCAGGACGCTGCTCTCCGGCCCCAGGCCTCGGGCGTTCCTGGCAAGAGCCTGCTGCTGGGACGACTCCTTTCGCCTCCGTCCCCACTGTCTCCACGGGAGCCACGCGTGTGCTGTTCGGGGGAAGCATTGGGTTTGCCAGCTCCTTTCTTTGGGTCACTTTCCAGATCAGAGCTCGAAGCGGCTAATAAGCAACACGGTTGCCCAGAAATGGGGCAGCTTCCTTCCCCGGGGCTGGTGTGCAGGGAACTAGGGGCAGCGCCCGCCGGGCTGGCCGGGCCTGGGAGGAGCAGAGGTGGGTCCTGGAGCTCATCCTCGGTGTGGTGCCCGCAGGGTCTTCAAGTTCAAGTGGCAGCAGACGCCTGTGCCCACAACCCAAGTCCGGGAAGGAGAGCGCGTGGAGGGCTGAGCTCCGGTCCCTCCGTCCGCTTCCAAACGCCCGTGTTTGTCTCGCCCGCAGGGGGGTCGCTGACCAAGCTGGCCTACTACTCCACGGTCCAGCACAAAGTCGCCAGGGTGAGGTCCTTCGACCACGCGGGCCAGGTGAGCCGGGTGTCCCAGTGGGCGGGCTCTGGCGCCAGCC
>NW_005362885.1:58383-61618 GCF_000412655.1 Myotis brandtii
TGTGGCGGGGCCTGGCACCCGCTGGCCTCCTGGCTGCTGTTCCCATGCGGCTCCCCCAGGTCAACTGGGCTCCGGAGGCTCCCAGGGGCTTTCTGGTCCGGTGCCCCTGCCCGCCTCCTCTCCACGCAGCTGCTCCTGCCTGAGGTTGGCAGCCAGAGTTCTGCCGTTTCTGGGATGACGGAAACGGTTGGCGCTGCCGGGTGGGCGCTTGGTGGCCTCGTCTCGGGGTCTTCCCCTCCCGGCGCACACAGACCCCCTCTCTGCCCCAGGACGCGGAGCAGGACTGCGAGTCGCCCTACGAGATCTCTGTCCAGGAGGAGGTGACAGCCCGGCTGCACTTCGTCAAGTTCGAGAACAGCTATATCGAGGCCTGCCTGGACTTCGTCCGCGACCACCTGGTCAACACGGAGACCAAGGTCATCCACGCGACCGGGGGCGGGGCCTACAAGTTCAAGGACCTCATCGAGCAGAAGCTGGGGCTGCGGTAAGGGGACCGCAGGCCCCGGGGCGTGGGGTGGGCGCCTCTGTTCTCGGGGTGGGGCTCTGAAGTGGCGGTAGCTGACGTAGCCGCTCCTGCACCCGCCCCGGGTTGTGGGAGCAGGAGGGGGGCCTGGGGCAGGGCTCTGGGCCAGGCTGCAGAGGATTGCGGTGGCCGAACCCCAGGGGGACAGAGGGTGCAGGACACGGCCTGTCCTGCTGGGCAGAGGCTTCCGAGGCTGCAGCCCCCTGGGAGCAAGGTGGAGGCGGAGCCACTGGTGGGGGCGGGGTTTCAGGCGCACTCAGGGCTCAGGGGCCAGCCGCCTGCATGCGGTCAGGACCGAGGGCCGCTAACCGTCCGGGCTGCTCTGTCGAGGACCCCTGTGTCTTTGGGGTGAGGAGCTGCGCTCGGCAGCAGGAGCGTGTCCAGGAGACAGGGTGCGGCTGTGGGTCCCTGTGGCCTGGTTGCTCAGGGCCACCTTCCCTCGCAGGGTGGCCAAGGAGGACGTGATGACGTGCTTGATAAAGGGGTGCAACTTCGTGCTGAAGAACATCCCCCAGGAGGCCTTCGTGTATCAGAAAGACGCCGACCCCGAGTTCCGATTTCAGACAAACCACCCCCACATTTTCCCGTATCTCCTGGTCAACATCGGTTCTGGCGTCTCCATAGTGAAGGTGAGCTGGGCTCCGTGGCTGCGGCGGCGCAGCACGGGTTTGTCCTGCACCCGCCGGGTGTCTGAGCCAGGGCAGGGGACACAGACAGGCGAGTGACTTGGGCCGGGGCCTTGCGGTTACGGGCACAAGCCCTGTGCAGAACGCTTCCAGCATCGGTGCCCTTGAGCCCTCCCAGACACGGCCGTCAAGAACTGGGCCCCCGTTTCTGGGGGCACCTTGGCCGCCGCGTCCCCGGGACCTGCTGGGTGGCTGGGCCCGCTCGCTAGCACCTGCCCCCCTCAAAAGACGGAGGACAGGTTCGAGTGGATCGGCGGCAGCTCCATTGGAGGCGGCACCTTCTGGGGGCTCGGGGCCCTGCTCACCAAGACACAGGTACTGGGGCCCAGACCGGGGCTGCGGGCTTCCCCTCCTCAGGGCGGGGCTGGCTCCTGCAGGACAGAGGCTGGGCTCGGCGGGGCGGTTACAAACGGGGCTCCTTCCTCGGCCTCGCCCCGACTGTCCTGGTCCCTGAAGGGCGTGCATCCCCTCGGCCAGCACACAGCTCAGCTGCGGGTCCCTGGGGCCTACCTGTCTCCCTCGCTCCATGGGCTTGGCTTCGGGGGCCCCAGGGATCCTCCCCTCTCCCACAGCTCACTGCTCCCCTCTGCTCGGTCCTTGCAGAAGTTCGATGAGCTGCTGCATTTGGCCTCCAGGGGGCAGCACGCCAACGTGGACATGCTGGTGCAGGACATCTATGGCGGCGCCCACCAGACGCTGGGGCTCAGCGGCAACCTCATCGCCAGCAGCTTTGGGAAGTCGGCCACCACCGACCATCCCGCCCCAGAGTTCTCCCCGGAGGACATGGCCAAGAGCCTGCTGCACATGATCAGCAACGACATCGGGCAGCTCGCCTGCCTCTACGCCAGGCTGCACGGCCTGGACCGCGTGTACTTCGGCGGCTTCTTCATCCGAGGCCACCCTGTCACCATGCGCACCATCACCTACAGCATCAGCTTCTTCTCCAAGGTAGCGGCCCCCTGGCGCTCCCCCGCCCCCAGTGCACACCCTCAGGGCCTTCACAATGAGCCGCCCGTGCCCACCCGCCTGGCCTCCCGCCGCTTCCCTCGGTGACACCCGGGTCCTGAGCCTGGGCACCTGCAGAGTCTGAGCTGGGCATGTGACTATGGCACGCGTTCCAGGGACCGTCTCCCCCTGTGAGCCCGTCAGCCGCTGGGCCTGTCGGGGGGGGAAGGGGTGGATGAGCCGCGTCCGGCGAGGCGCCTCAGGGGGTCTGCATTGCAGGGGGAAGTCCAGGCGCTGTTCCTGAGGCACGAAGGCTACCTGGGCGCCATCGGGGCGTTTCTCAAAGGAGCCGAGCAGGACAGTGAGTGGGGTGCCCGTGCCAGGGGGTCGTGGGCGCAGGTGCGCGACGGGGCCTGCGTGGTACCAGGTGGCCCTCCCTCGTCCCATCTGCGCCGGGTGGGGCCCGGCTAGCCCTTGGCTGTGACTGCCCTGAGGGGGTGGAAAGCGACAGTGGGCCTGCGTGTGACAGTCAGGGTTCCAGTGAGGGACACGGGGCTCGAGGCCGGCGCCCCCTCCTCCCGCCTCGCTGTCGGCCCAGGGCCGTCCTCTGTCCTTTCTGAGGAAACCAGAAGGGCCCGGGCCGGTGGCTCGGCAGGCGGGACCGCATCCCGCACACCCAGGGCTGCAGGTTCCCTCCCAGCAGGCCCGTGCCTAGGTTTCGGGTTTGGTCCCGGGCATGGCGCGTGCGGGAGGCAACGATTGATGCTTCTCGCAACAGCGACGTTTGTCTCTCCCCTTCGTTTCTCTCTAAAATCAATGAAAACACGCCCTCGGGTGAGGATTAAATAAATAAGTAAAAACAAAGGGACTGGGGTCCAGGTGTGGCTCCCTGGCGCCTCCTTCCCTGGCGCCCCCTTCCCTGGGTGGTGGTGTCTGAGGTTCGAGCCTCTCAGCCGCTGGGCCCTGGTAACACCGTTCCTCCTTCCCAGACCCCGACCAGTACAGCTGGGGCGAGAACTACGCGGGCAGCTCCGGGCTGATGAGCTCGTCCCCCGAGCTCGGCCCCACGCAGGGGGCGAAG
>NW_005362885.1:61868-62112 GCF_000412655.1 Myotis brandtii
CGCTCCTCAGGTGACTTAGAGGCCAGCAGGCACAGGTGGCACCGGGCACAATGGCCCGGCCCTCGCGGGGCGTGGCTGGGGGAGCAGCTTTGGACCCGGTGTGTGGTCAGCAGACATGCTGTGGGGAGAAAGGAGCCGGGCTGCCTGTCCCCACGGGGCCCTGTGGCCTTGCCAAGGGTCTGGCACTGGGGAGGGGCCGAGTGGCCGGGGCCTGCGCAGGGAAACGAGGCCAGGGAAGAAAGGG
>NW_005362885.1:62955-63695 GCF_000412655.1 Myotis brandtii
CCGCGGGCCCTGGGCGGGCGGGTGGGAGCAGAGATGGGAGGCAGGGTGTCCACTCGCTGCACCTGTGGCTGCGCCGGCCTCACCCCCCACAGGGCAGCTCGTTAGCTGACGTGTCCCCGCTTCCCATCCCCAGTTCGACCTCCTGGAAATGGACCGGCTGGAGAGGCCGCTGGTCAACCTGCCGCTGCTCCTGGACCCGGCGTCCTACGTGCCCGACACGGTGGACCTCACGGACGACGCCCTGGCCCGCAAGTACTGGCTCAGCTGCTTCGAGGAGGCCCTGGACGGGGTGAGGGGCCGCGGCTCAGGTCCCAGGCAGTGACCCCGTGAGGGGGAGGCGTCCCGGGAGCTGGTCCCCCTGAGGGCAGGGCCGCTGTGCTCCTTGGGGGCATGGCTCCTGGGGTCCGAGGGGACGGTGAGCTGGGACGAGGCCCAGTGGGGCTGGCTGTGTATGAACCCCTGGCTGGTCACTGCGCTGCCTGGGGGTCGTGGCTCAGGGGTCGGAGCCCCATGGGAACAACCGGCTCCCTCAGCCCCTCGGGGGCCCCTGGGGTCTGTTTTCAGGGGAGGGTCCCCTCCTACCCGGGCCCCACACGGGCTCTGAAGACGGGCCAAGCCTCCTGGCCTCTCAGGCGGAGCCGGATGATGTGGGTCTGGGCCCACCGTGACCCGTTCCCACCGGGCAGAGACCCAGTGGGGGACCTGCCAGGCAGACAGGCCTGGCCCCCGGCGCTCCGTCC
>NW_005362885.1:64459-65028 GCF_000412655.1 Myotis brandtii
GGGGGCTGTGAGGGTGGCCCGGGCAGGGCGTCCGCCCGCTCAGCGCCTCCTGCCTGGCTCTGTCCCCAGCGCTTACGGGACCCTGACGGTGCGCAGCCTCCTGGACACGAGGGAGCACTGTTTGAATGAGTTCAACTTCCCAGACCCCTACTCCCAGGTGCGTGCCCGGGGCGGGGGCGGGGCGTCCTGGAGCCGCAGGTCGGGGGCCCTGTGAGGACCCCGGGCAGAGAGCTTTGCTGGGGCTCTCACCCTCGGCCAGTGGGGGGAGGTGAGAGGGGGGTCATGGACGTGTGGGCTGTGGACGTGTGGGACCAGCCACCTGCGTTTGACCAGGAGGGTGCGGCCTCCCAGGGAGCGGGTTCTCGGTGTGCCCGCCCTCCCTGGCCTCCCGAGGCCGCCGGAGCCTCACGGTCGGTGTTTGTGGACGTCTGTCCTGCTCTCAGGAGTGACCTGCGGTCAGAGGCGGGAGAGGGGTGGTGGGCAGGGTCCAGGCACCGCTCCGCAGCCATCCTGTGCCCTGCCCTTTGCACGGGAGCGTCTGGGGGGGGGCCTGGGGGCATCAGGGCAGC
>NW_005362885.1:65269-65754 GCF_000412655.1 Myotis brandtii
AGCCAAGGCCGTGTCCGAGTAGGTGCCCGCCCTCCCTCCGGGTCCCCTCACCCCACAGCCCTCAGGGCTCCAGTCCCAGCTGCTGCCTGGGGTGGGTCACACGGAGCAGCCCAGCCCCCGGCCCAGCCACAAGGAGGCAGCAGTGAGGGGACGGGGTCCAGGTGGGCTCGGCTGCTGGGGGATGGGGCAGCCCCTCCCGTCCCCAGATGGTGCCTGTGGGCTAGGGGTGTGGACGTGGGCTGACGTTCCCACGGGCCAGGGCCAGGTGCTGGTTGCCTCGTGGAGTTGGGCCCAGTGTCTGTGTCGCAGCAGCGGCAGCAGCTGATGCTGAGTTGACAGCGAGCTGTGAGGCCGAGGCCTGGGTGTGAGACTTGCTCTTTCCTCCCCGTGCAGGGTCCTCGAGTCCGACCCCCAGTTTGGGTTTGAGGAGGCGAAGAAGAAGCTGGAAGGTAGGACGCCCAGGGCGCCCCCGGGGCCGGGTCCCA
>NW_005362885.1:66003-66221 GCF_000412655.1 Myotis brandtii
GCGGAGGGGCTGACACGCTTGGCCGCGCCTGTGCCCAACTGAACGTCCTGGTTTTGTCTTGCAGGGGCCCCCTCACAAATGTGCCTTAATTTTCGCAGATAACAGTGGAGTAGACGTCATTTTGGGAGTCTTCCCCTTTGTCAGGGAGCTTCTGTCTAGAGGGACGGAGGTGAGTGTGGGCTGCACGCGGGGCCTGGCCCGGCTGCTCCGAGCCGGCA
>NW_005362885.1:66758-67275 GCF_000412655.1 Myotis brandtii
TCAGGCTCCGCCCAGGGTCTGAGCATAGAGACTCCCCCGCTGAGCCGGCGTGTGGCCCGGACTGTCCGTCTCAGTCCACCTGGTGGTCACCCAACCGGTGTCACCGAGCCGTGGCCCAGGCCACTGCTGACCGCAGGGCCGGAGGGCAGATGCACAGTGGGTCCAGGTCCTTTATAATCTTTCTTTTTAATATATTTTTATTAATGTCAGAGGGGAAGGGAGAGAGAGATGGAAATATCAATGATGAGAATCATTGATCGGCTGTCCCCTGCACGCCTCCCACTGGGGATGGAGCCTGTAACCCAGGCATGTGCCCTTGATGGAAATCGAACCCAGGACGCTTCAGGCTGCAGGCCGACGCTCTACCCACTGAGCACACCGGCCGGGGTGGGACCAGGTCCTTCAAAGTTCAGAGTAGGAGGCGTTGCTGCGGCTGCTTCCTGACGGGCTGCCCGCTGGTGGACTGGAGCCCAGTCCGAGGGGGGTCTCTGTGCCCCGGGGCAGGCGGGTCAGCCGC
>NW_005362885.1:67608-69483 GCF_000412655.1 Myotis brandtii
AGGGCCGGCTCTTCAGCGTCATCTTCAAGTTCGAGGTCCCGGCCGAGTGAGGCCCGGCCGCGGCCGACAGGCATCAGGGATGGACTGGGACGGCGACAGGGACGCTGCGTCCGATATTTATGTTGTGCTTCTGTGACTCAGGCGGGCGCGGCGGGCCTGTTCCCGGCGGCGGGCCGTTCCTCACGCTGCCGTGTCCGTGCTGGGAGGCACTGTCTGCCCGGGACATTCGTATTGGAATGTATTTAACTGTTAAATAACCTTTTATATATGTTAAATATATATATATGCCTGTGTCTGACAGGGCGCAGGCGCGAGGCACGCACCAAATAGAATTTCTAGAGCGAGACTGGGGCGTGTGCCTTCGCTGCGCGGTCGCTGGAGCCCTGCGGCCCTCCCACCAGGGCGCTGCCAACGCTCCTCCCTCAGTCACTCCCAGCTCTAGGGCCCCTGGGCCTGTGGGCGTGGCTGCTGCCCCCACAGGGCTCCGTCCAGCCTGCTGTGCAGGGAGGGACAGACAGGGCGCCGGGCAGCGCTCCTGCTCGAGAGCAGGCCGAGCAGAGGCTCGAGGACCCTTGAGGGCTCTCGGGGCAGCAGTGTGCTCTTCAGAGCCGATCAGACCTGTGGGTTTTGTCGCCGTGGCCTGAGCCTGTGCCCACAGCCCTCCCGGGGCGGGTGGGGGCTCCCTGGGCCCAGCCCTGGCTGCTCCCCCGACGGGACGTGTCCTTGGGGTGCAGGCTGGAGCCATCACGCACGACTCCCTTTGGAGGGACCCGCAAGGCCTGCGTGTGCACCAGGCAGGAGGGCTGAGTCTACAGCGTCTGTTCCTCAGGATTGCGGGGAGCCTGCCAGACGGCTGCTGGGGGCCTGTCACCGTGGTCCCTGGGCCCCCCAACCCTGGAGGAACCAGAAACACGGGCTGGGTGGGCACGGGGCAAGGTCACCTGGCGGTCCCTGCAGGGCCCTGAGTGTGTCCACCTTTCTGCCCACCCTCTCCTTTCCACTGAGACCCCCCAGTCACTGCCCCGCCACGGAGGCCGGGGCCCTGGGCCCTACAGGTGGCTCTGCTGGGCAGTCAGGCTCCTGCACTGCCCCAGGGCAGCAGGGCACAGGGCAGGAGCCAGTCAGCTCAGCCCTGGGAGCAGCGGTCAGGCTGCTCCGGACGCTGCACACCCGGGACACTTAGCGGAGGCCACAGAGGGGCTGTGGGCGGGCAGCCCCGCAGGGAGTGGGAACGTGTTGGTTGGAGTCGTGTTTGGGAATTTACAGTCTAGAGCAGTGGTTCTCCACCTTCCTCTGCCGCGACCCTTTAAATACAGCTCCTCATGTTGTGGTGACCCCCAACCATACAATTATTTTCGTTGCTACTTCATAACTGTAATGTTGCTACTGTTATGAATCGTCATGTAAATATCTGATATGCAGGATGTATTTAGGCGAACCCGGTGAAAGGGTCGTTTGACCCCCAAAGGGGTTGTGACCCACAGGTTGAGAACCGCTGGTCTAGAATGTCCGCACAGAGCAGGGACCCTGCAGAGCAAGCCAGGCGGGCGGCTCGGCACTCACAGGGGCTGGGCACACGCACGCACACGCACACACACACACACACACACACACACACACACCCCCACACACACACACGGCAAAGACCTGGGAAACAGGAAGGACTCAGCCCCATTTTAATGTCGTAGAAGCTTTGTCTCAAAATGTAAATCTCTGTGCACATCGCAAAGCGCCGTGACCGCGTTGCCAGGGGTGGGGCTGCCTTCCCTCCCCTGGGAGGAGAGGCCTGGGCAGAGGACGGGCGCCAAGGGGCACACAGCGCCGTGTCCTGAGCAAACACGGGACCCTCCTGGCCGCTGGCTGGTGGCCGCTGGG
>NW_005362885.1:71277-71634 GCF_000412655.1 Myotis brandtii
TCCCCGGAGGACTGTGGGGCAGGGGCAGGGGCAGGACACCTCAGCCTGGCCCTGGAGGGAGGCCGGGGGCGGGGTGTGTGGCTGGATGCTGTCCCAGTCCTAGGAAGGCCCCAGGCCAGGGAGGGGAGCGGCAGGGGCACAGGGCGGGCCCCAGTGGTGTTGCTGCTGCTGCTAAAAGGGGCCGCACAGGGCACACGGGGGCTGCCCCGTTACCTGGCATTTGGCTGCTCTCAGTTCCTAACTACGGAGGCCGCATGGGGACAGAAAGAACAGGGTGGTCAGCGTGGGGGCGGGGCTGGCCAGTGGGCAGAGGGACAGCAGGGCGGGGTGCAGGGAGGGGAGCAGGACGGCTCAGCT
>NW_005362885.1:73008-73295 GCF_000412655.1 Myotis brandtii
TGAGGCTGCTGTGGCTCGGCGCTGACCAGGCCGGCACAGGTGAGCCAGCAGGCGCTGGTGGGGTCCGCAGGTCTGAGGGCAGACAGGACCCCAGGGCTCCCCCAAGCAAAGCCTTGGAACCTGGACCCTGTGCCACCTCGCTGTGCACCTGCCTCAGGCCCCCGGGCCCCTGGCTGCCAGGTGGGCGCCCACAGGGCGGTGCTGATGTGGAGAGAAGACGGGCTGAGAACCAGGTGAAGCAGGCCCGGCCCAGCTCACCGGGCCCCACCCGGGCCCTGGAGGCCGAG
>NW_005362885.1:73618-74142 GCF_000412655.1 Myotis brandtii
GGCGAGTGGCAGCGAGGCCAGCAGCTGCAGCTCGCGGGCACAGAGGCCGGAGGGTCCTCACATGCAGAGACCCAGGACACGGGGCCCTTCCGGGCAGAGGCGCTGGAGCGGCCAGCACTTGAATCAGCTTCCGGATTCAAGGTCCCAAATGCAAAGCAGTTGGGTCCACGGTGGCTGGGAAGCCATTTAGAAGAAGGTCCAGGATTCGAGCTCGGAGCACCTGGTCCCTGGGACCACCCCACCCGGCGCTAGGAGTCAGGAGCACACGGGGGACACACGAGGGGTGCAGAGCGGGGAGGGCGGGAGAGGGTGCAGCTATGACGGGACACGGGCGGGCGAGGCGGAGGGGCCCACGGGAGGCCTGGCCAGTCCTGGACCTGCTTCTAAATGCTGCTCTGCGGCGGACGATGGCCCGAGGCACCCGGAACCCAGTCCCCGTCATGATCCATGTCACATGAGCGGGCAGTCCCCACAGGCTACCAGGAGTCACGGATGCTAATGGCCGCCCGAGCATGCGGGTGGGC
>NW_005362885.1:75112-75873 GCF_000412655.1 Myotis brandtii
CCTCATCCCCCGTCACAGGTGGAGGAACAGGCCCCGCAGGTCACCCCTCGACCTCAGGGCCGGTCCCTGCTGGGGTGCGCGGGCGGCCCTGCGGTGGGACTCACCTTACCACTGACGTCACTGATGGCCACGTGGACAAAGATGGAGGCCTCCTCCATGCCCTCCAGGTACACGTGCCGGTAGCCTGAAACGGCCGAGTCAGGCTGGCCCCGCCCCCCACACTCCACTCCAAGCCCCGAGGTCCTGGCTACAACCCCAGCCCGGTCCTGGGCTCCAGCGGCTTCCCGCTCACAGGGGCCTCTTCCTCCTCGACCCTGTCCACGAAGTTCCGCGGCCTTCCCCACAGCGCCCTCTGGGCCCCTGGCCCACCCGTGGCCGAAGCCAACTCGCGGGGGAAGCTGAGCCCCACCCGGCCGGGTTCCTCCGTGGCTGCAGAGACGCTGGTCTCTGTGGAGGACGCTGGTCTCCGTGGGGACCTGGGCCGGGCTCTGCCCTCCCTGCCCTGCTGGCACCCTTGCCCACCTGGCATCATGCTGCTGAAGGCCAGCGTCCTCTGGCCGATGAAGTCGCGCCCGATGGGGTCGTGGTCCCAGACGAGGAAGCGCACCAGTGCGATGTCGGGCATGTGCACCACGAACACCAGGGTCTCCTCCCACATGGGGTTGAACCCTGGAGGCCACCGGGAGGAGGTGTCACCTCGGCCCCAGCTCCAGCCCGGAGGCCACCTGGGCCCACACCTTCCTCCTGGACTGGGCCGCTTG
>NW_005362885.1:76868-77810 GCF_000412655.1 Myotis brandtii
CCCCAGCATCGAGTCGCGCGGCTTGGGGAGCTGCTGCCCGCTGATGATGCGAAGCACCAGCTGCTTCTTGAGCTGCCCGGGCAGGGGGTCCTCCGAGTTGGGGTTGAAGATGCCTGAGGGGGGGCAGGAGGCTGACCGGCAGGGCAGACATGCACTGGGGCTTGAGCACGTAGCCGCAGTTGCCGTTGGCGCTGAACTTGGCCCGGTTCAGCTGCAGCATCCGCCCCTCCGACTGGTAGTTCAGGGCAACTGCAGGCCAGGACGAGAGCGGGCGGGTCTTTGCCGTGACGTCCCCCAACCCTGCACGGTGCCCCTGAGCCCAAAGGTCGCTGACACAGCGGGGGCCCTGGGGCTCACAGATGCACACAGCCAGGGCCATGCGTCCGTCCAGGCAGACGGCCCCCCAGACCTCAGGCGCCCGAGGACAAGGACCCCATCCCCGCGCCTGGCGGGGGAAGTTGGCAGGAGGCTGCGCAGGTCCAGAGCCACAGAGAAAGGGAAGCAGAGGAGCTCAGAGCACAGGCCGCACCCCTTCTGGCCTCCATGCCCCCCCACCTCTGTTCTCCCCCGGCCTCCGTGCCCGCCTTGGCCTCCATGCCCCCAGACTTCTGTGCTCCCCTGGCCTCCGTGCCCCCCTGACCTCGGCACCCTTGGCCTCCATGCCCCCCCTGACCTCAGCACCCTTGGCCTCCATGTCCCCCTGACCTCAGCACCCTTGGCCTCCGCACGCCGGGCGGCTCTGCACACCCACCCATCTGGCAGCCGGCGTTCCAGAAGGGCTGCGGGTTGTAGTTGCTGGAGTCCACGCGGTAGGAGGAGGGGTAGATGCGGGACAGCTGGCGCTGGTTGAAGCGCAGGTACTGCTCCGGCTTCTGCTGCAGGACCTGCTGCGCCCGCGTCTCGCTGAAGGATGACACCTGCCAGCTGGACGCCACTGCGGGC
>NW_005362885.1:78706-79527 GCF_000412655.1 Myotis brandtii
GTGTCCACGTCGTGGGAGCCCACGGACTTCGTGTACTTCACCAGGTCCGACAGGGCCCGCGACAGCTGCATGGTCTTCTTCTGCCGGGCGGCCCTGCAGCGGGGGGCAGGGGGTCAGGACCTGAGGTTCCGCCAGGGTCACTGGTTCATGGAGAACGTCCACCCGGCGTCCGTTCAGCCCGGGTTCCAGGCGCCAGGACGTGCAGTGGACACACAGCAGACACGCTGGGAGGCGACACTGGGGGAGGGCAGCACTGAGCCCCCAGAGGACACCTCTCTGACCTCTGACCCGGATGGCAGCGGGGGGCAGGGGGTCAGGACCTGAGGTTCCGCCAGGGTCACTGGTTCATGGAGAACGTCCACCCGGCGTCCGTTCAGCCCGGGTTCCAGGCGCCAGGACGTGCAGTGGACACACAGCAGACACGCTGGGAGGCGACACTGGGGGAGGGCAGCACTGAGCCCCCAGAGGACACCTCTCTGACCTCTGACCCGGATGGCCAGCCCCTCTTCCTCCCAGCCACACCCAGGCCCCCCTGCCCGCCCCTCTGCCTGCCCTGAGCCCTCCCTGGCTGGCACATCTGACTTTGGCCGTGGCCAGGACAACGGCCACTGTCTATTCGAGGGTCTCGGGGGCAGGCCCTGACCCTCGGTTCTGGGCGCCCTGCGGGTCCAGGTCCTCGTCCGCCTCTTCCACGCTGGCCACCTTCTTCAGCTTGCTGCTCCTCTTCTGTGGAGGGAGGGAGAGTCAGGACCGGGGCCAGGCCCTGGGGGAGGTGCAGAGGGCGTGCTGGGCCTGCTCCGCCCCTGCAGGGCCCTGTCAGC
>NW_005362885.1:80025-80310 GCF_000412655.1 Myotis brandtii
GCTGGGCTCACTGCCCGCCGCCCCCTGGGCCTCAGGCACCGTCTCCTCCGCCTGGGCATCTTGAGACTGAAAATAGACGCCGCCTGTCAGCCCCCCGCATGGGGCGCCCTCGAGTCTGTAGGGTGCCAGCGCCCCCTGCACCCGGGGGTGGGACGCACACCCGCATCTGAACATACCCAAGAGGCCGGCCCTCCTCACCTTGGCGGGGAGCTGCCTCCCCTCCCCACCGGGCTTGCAGGGCGGTGGGGTCTGAGACGGGGTGGGCAGGGCTCCCCTGAGACAGGT
>NW_005362885.1:80349-81173 GCF_000412655.1 Myotis brandtii
GGGCTCGCTGCTGCTTCAAGGCTCGCTGCCCCCCCAGGGACCCCGAGGGCTCAGCCTCACTGACCCAGGCTGGCACCCCCGCACCTCATGCCTGCTGTGACAGCCCACCCCTGTTTTGTCACTGAGGATACTTCTCCGAGCCCAGCTGCCCTTTCCCACGAGGCTGTGGGGGGCTCTAGGCAGCCCCCCCAGGATGGGCTTGGACCTGAGATCCGGCCTGTCCCTCCCTGTCACTCAGGAGACCCTTCAGTGGGAGGGCCTGCCCCCAGCCCCAGGCAACGCTCAAATGGCTCCCCCAGGAGCGGCCGGGGGCAGGGGGCAGAGCAGGTGCTGCCTCCCATCCTCACACCTGGGGGCTCAGCCTGAGTTCCCCTCGCCTCCTCCAGGAAGCCTTCCCTGAATGCCTCCCCTCCCCCCACGGGGAAGCTGCTCAGACCAAGGCCCCAGGGCCCGCTGCCTCCTGTGCCCCCCGGTGCCCCCCGGGGCTGCCTGGCTGAGGAAGGGCAGGGACCTCACATCACTGCCCGGCTGGGCTCACTGCCCGCCGCCCCCTGGGCCTCAGGCACCGTCTCCTCCGCCTGGGCATCTTGAGACTGAAAATAGACGCCGCCTGTCAGCCCCCCGCATGGGGCGCCCTCGAGTCTGTAGGGTGCCAGCGCCCCCTGCACCCGGGGGTGGGACGCACACCCGCATCTGAACATACCCAAGAGGCCGGCCCTCCTCACCTTGGCGGGGAGCTGCCTCCCCTCCCCACCGGGCTTGCAGGGCGGTGGGGTCTGAGACGGGGTGGGCAGGGCTCCCCTGAGACAGGTCTGCACCCCACC
>NW_005362885.1:81218-81859 GCF_000412655.1 Myotis brandtii
CAAACCGGCACTCAGCTACCCACTGTAACATGGGGACGGCCGTGGTCCCTGCAGGTGAGCATGTGTGCATGCGTGTGAGTGTGCAGGTGTACACAGGTGTGCGTGTAGGTGTGCATGTTTGCACAGGTTTGGGTGTGCAGGGTGCAGGCATGCACAAAATGTGTACACAGGTCCATGTGTGCACAGGTTTCCTGTGCATGGGTTCACATGTACAGGTATGTACAGGTATGTACAGGCGTGTGCATGTGTGTGCTGCTATGCAGGCATGTATGGGTTTATGTACACAGTTGTGTGCATGTGCAGTGCACATGTGTGTGCAGGTGTGCGCTGTGTGGGTGTGTGTGGACACACACGTGTGTGCAGGTGTGCACGGATACACACGGGTGTCTGCTCGTGCACGCTGACACCGGCAGGCGCTCACCTTCTTGCGCGCGGCCCTGTGGCCGGGCCTCCCTGGCAGAGGCAGCGCGGAGACCGCGAAGTCGTTCAGGTCCTCGCAGTCCCGGATCCTCGACTCCTTGATGAGGGAGTCCAGCTTCCGCTTGGCCATGTGCTCCACCCGCTTCCGGTTGGTGGAGGCCTGCGGCAGCAGAGGCCAGCCTGGCATCAGCCCCGCCCCTGGGGCAGCAGCGAGGGCAGAG
>NW_005362885.1:83293-84167 GCF_000412655.1 Myotis brandtii
CCCCTGCCCTGCCCCCACCCTCCTGCCCTGCCCCAAGTCAGGGCCCAGCAAGATGCACCCCCAGCCCAGGAGGCAGGCGGGGCTCACCTTCACCAGGACCTTGCCCTTAAGCGCCTGTGGTGAGGGCAGCAGGGAGGCGTCCTCGCTGCTCACGGACGACAAGTCCAGCTTGTCCCCGAGGATGTCGGTCAGGTACTGAGCCATCTTCTTCTGCTGGGCCACACTGCAGTGGTTCTCGATGGACAGGATCACCGGGTACCTGCGGCCCACGCGGGAGGGGCAGGTGAGGCCGGGAGGCTGGGCCCCCCATGCAGACCCAGGGGCCCTGCTGCACGGACTGAGAGGGGTCTCCCCCGGAGCCTGGGCTGCATGGGGCTGCCGGCCGCTCAGGGAGGGCCCCACCAGCAGCTCTGAAAAGCACCTGGCAGGTGTGAGAGGAGCTGGGAGGCCTGAGGGTGGAGAAGGCGCACTTGCCCGGCCCGCGTGGCTCAGGGGCTGAGCGTCCACCTATGAGCCAGGAGGTCACGGTTCGATTCCTAAAAAAACCAAGCACACATTCTACTTGGATTTTTGCCAGAAAAACAACAGGATCCTTTCAGAAAATGTAGGTCACGCAGACTGGGGGGACGCAGGCAGAGCGGAGATGGGCCAGCCCTGCGATGTGGAGACGGCCACAGGTCTTGAGGCGAAGGTGCGCATCGCCCCGCTTCTCAGGCCAGGACGGGGCTGAACGGGGCCCGGGGGCAGGGGGAGAACCTGTGTCTGCAAAGAGGCTGTCGGCCCGTGGGGTGCAAGCTCGGTCCTGAGACCCCGCGGCACCGGCTCCTGGGCAGCCTCAGGGCCCCTGTGTGTCCTGCTCAGCCTGAGATGCCCT
>NW_005362885.1:84982-86482 GCF_000412655.1 Myotis brandtii
GCCCCCTCTCCCCCCACCGCCAGCCTCCGTGGCCTAGACTCGGAGGTAACGCTAACGGCACCGGGAGGCGGCTGCTATTCCAGAGAAATGAAATGATTTTGTCAACAGTGTCTGTGGCCGCCGCTGAGTGACAGCGAATGGAGTCTGGACACAGGGCTGGGCTAATTAGCGCGGAGACGCGCGGCTGTGGGCGCTGACAGTCCCCGTCTGTGTGCGTGCGTGTGCGTGCGTGTGTGCGTGTGCATGTATGTGTGTGTGTGCATGTGCGTGTGCACCACCCACACAGCCCCACCCGCACGCTGGCCTCTCTCCGGGGCCACTCCCAGCCCAGCCCATCCTCAGCCAGAGACCCTGGAGCCAGCCGCTCAGCCGCTCAGCCACTCCAACCACAGCCCGGAAAGGGGTGGGCAGGTCAGGGACAGGGGCAGGAGGAGCCCTCGAGGCCCACCCCCGGGGCCAGTCTCTGCCACTCACTCGTTCTTCTTCTCATTATTTTTTTGGTTAATCCTCACCCGAGGATATTTTTCCATTGATTTTAGAGAGAGTGGAAGAGAGAGGGAGAGACAGAGAGAAACATGGATGTGAGAGAAACACATCGATGGGCTGCCTCCCGCCAGAGCCTCGTCCAGGGCCTGGGCCGGGGAGGAGCCTGCAACCCAGGTATGTGCCCTTGACCGGAATCGAACCCGGGACCCTTCAGTCCCCAGGCCGACGCTCTATCCACTGAGCCACACCGGCCAGGGCCACTCACTCGTTCTTGGCGAAGGCGTATCTGTTGATGGTCTCAATCGCCTGTGTGTGCGTGCGTGTGTGCGTGCGTGTGTGCGTGTGCATGTATGTGTGTGTGTGCATGTGCGTGTGCACCACCCAAACAGCCCCACCCGCACGCAGCCCTCTCTCCGGGGCCACTCCCGGCCCAGCCCATCCTCAGCCAGAGACCCTGGAGCCAGCTGCTCAGCCGCTCCAACCACAGCCCGGAAAGGGGTGGGCAGGGCAGGGGCAGGGGCGGGAGGAGCCCTCGAGGCCCACCCCCGGGGCCAGTCTCTGCCACTCACTCGTTCTTCTTCTTATTATTATTTATGGTTAATCCTCACCCGAGGATATTTTCCCATTGATTTTAGAGAGAGTGGAAGAGAGAGGGAGAGACAGAGAGAAACATGGATGTGAGAGAAACACATCGATGGGCTGCCTCCCGCCAGAGCCTCGTCCAGGGCCCGGGCCCGGGAGGAGCCTGCAACCCAGGTATGTGCCCTTGACCGGAATCGAACCCGGGACCCTTCAGTCCCCAGGCCGACGCTCTATCCACTGAGCCACACCGGCCAGGGCCACTCACTCGTTCTTGGCGAAGGCGTATCTGTTGATGGTCTCAATGACGTCTTTGAAGAGGATCTTGGAGGTCAGGGTGTAGCCGTGGTGCACAATGGGCTCCCCGTCGGGCCCGTCCCAGCAGTCCACTGCGGGCAGGAGACCCGGTCAGCTCCCGGCCGCCCTGCCCAGAGC
>NW_005362885.1:86786-87688 GCF_000412655.1 Myotis brandtii
AACCAGGCATACATGTCCGCCCGCGACTGGGACATGAGCTGGTCGCCCACGAGGTAGGTGTTGTGGGAGGAGGTGATGAAGTAGTGGCTCAGCGGCCGCGTCATGTCCTGGTGCACGCGGTGGTGCTCGGGGTTGAAGATGTCGCCGGCCGGGCTGCGCGTGGGACAGGGACGCCCACTCACCGTCGATGCCCAGCACCCCCTTACTCTTGTTTTCGGGGCAGGGCTCGAACTGCTCGATGATGTCCTGGCAGCTTTCGAGCGTCACCCCTGTCATCTGGGCCAGAGAAGGGGCAGGGCCGGGCCAGCCTGTCACTCTCTGGGCCTCTGCCTCCCGCCCGGCTCTGATGCCAGGTCAGGGCTGCCCACAGTGGGCGTGGCTCGGTCCCTGCCCTGGGCTCCCCTGCCCGGGGCTCTGGCCACCTCCAGCATCACATGACGGGACTGTGGCCAGCAGACCAGGTGGTCACATGGCTTTGGCTCTGAGGATCCTTCAAGCAGGGAAGGGCTCTTGGGCCCCCTCGGCTGGGCCACCCCCATGGCCACCCCCATGACCACCCCCATGGCCACCCCCATGGCCACCCCCATGGCCGTGTTGGGGGCCCTGAGTGCTGTGGACGGGGCGGGCTTGGCAGGGGGCAGGGCCTGAGGGTGAGAAGGTGCAGCAGAGCCCGCCCACACCCCACTGGGAGGAGCCTGGGGCCCAGGGATCCTGCCCTTCCCCTGCCCCCCTGCTGCTACCCAAGTCCTCCCAGGGGCTCAGGGGGCAGAGCCAGCCAGACCCCCGTGGCAGGAACAGGACCAGGTGGGAAGGCTGGACGGGGAAGCCCAGTCCCATGGGGGCCCCACACTGAAGACCGTGCCGTGGTCACGGGGGGCTCCCTCTGGAAGCCAGGGTGCCCC
>NW_005362885.1:88657-89772 GCF_000412655.1 Myotis brandtii
CAAGGTGAACCTGCAGCTGAGCCAGCCCGGGACCCGCACTGACAGCCAGCAGCCCCCGGGGTCAGCGTCCACCCTGGTGTGGGCGCCTCTCCTGACAACGGATGCCCGCCGAGCAGAGGGGCGCCAGGCCATGGCGTGCACGGGTCCCGGCTCCACAGCAGAGGCCAGAGGCTGCTGGTCTTGGCCACTGTTGGCCTTTTGCAGAGTGGCTCACACAGCCCCCTCGGGAACCCCCAAGGGCAAGGCCACCGGGACCCCAGCAAGCCCATGGGCCCCTCATGAACGCACGGGCTCAGGGGCATCTCTGAGGTGCCAGGCCCTGGGGACGCCGGGGCCCAGGTGCTGCCCTGCCCCAGGGCTCAAGGCCAGGGACAGACCAGAGGACAAGGGTGCCCAGCGACAGGCTGGGCTGCCAGGACCTGAGGTGCTGCGAGGCTGAGAGTCCCTGCCCGTGGGCAAGAACTGGACCCTTAGAAGGTGCTGCTCAGACCCTGAGTGCTGCCCGGCCGGCGGGGCTCAGTGGCTGAGCATCGACCTATGAACCAGGAGGTCACAGTTCGGTTCCCGGTCAGAGCACATGACCGGGTTCTGGGCTCGACCCAGTAAGGGGCATGCAGGAGGCAGCCGATCAATGATTCTCTCTCATCATTGATGTTTCTATCTCTCCCTCCTTCTCCTTTCCCTTCCTCCCTGAAATCAATACAAATATATTTTTAAAAATACCCTGAGTGCTGAAAATGGTCCTTTGCCCCGGGGGGGTGCAGGTGGGGACAGGCGGGAACATGACCGGCCGGAGGTGACCCGTCAGGAGGGACGGCAGCACCATGGACAGCGGCGCTCGCCTGGCCCTGACCGCTGGCTGGTGCTCCCTTATGTGGCCGCACAGGGGGCGGGGTGGCCGGGTGGGGCCAGGTCCCCGAGGCCCCTCTGAATCAGGAGCATCACCGATGAGCCCGGAGCTCACAGCCACCCCCACATCCCGCCCCCAACGAGAGTCGGGCTCCCGGGAAAGCTGGGTCCCGGCCTGTGCTCCTGGCAGCTGCCTCCCTGGCACTGTGCTTGGCACTGAGGCGGGCGCCCGGCGGGGCCCCAGCATCTCACTCCAGGACCCGGGT
>NW_005362885.1:90099-90583 GCF_000412655.1 Myotis brandtii
GAGCTGCCAGGACGGGCCGGGCCAGGACACTGAGCACAGGTCAGAGGCCGCTCTCAGGGCAGACAGCCTGGCAGCCCTCCAGGGCGGCTGGAGCTGAGCACAGAGGCCCGTCTGTCTGGGGCACAGGGTGGCCGTGTGTCCACTGGGCTCTGCCTGAGCAGCACAGCCGGCTATGGGGGGGGGGGGCTGCCTGCTCGCCACCCAGCTGCTGCCCCTGGCAGTGAAACAAATGCTCCATGAGCCCGACCGCGTGGCTCAGTGGTTGAACCAGGAGGTCATGGCTCGATTCCCTGTCGGGACACATGCCCGGGGTTGTGGGCTTGATCCCCAGCAGGGGGCGTGCAGGAGGCAGCTGGTCAATGATGCTTCTCTCTCATTCATGTTTTTATCTCTCTATCCCTCTCCCTTCCTCTTATTTAAAAAAATCAATAAAAACACATTTTTTAAAAATAAAAATGCTCAGTGAGACCTGGAAAGGGCAGAG
>NW_005362885.1:97465-98885 GCF_000412655.1 Myotis brandtii
ACACATCGATGGGTTGCCTCCTGCATGCGCCCCGACCGGGTCCTGGGCCGGGGAGGAGCCTGCAACTGAGGTCCGTGTCCTTGACCAGAATCGAACCCGGGACCCTTCAGTCCACAGGCCGACGCTCTATCCACTGAGCCAACCAGCCAGGGCCCCACCCCCACTTCTCAGTCGTCCCCGCAAATCCACCCTCCGCATTCCAACGCCACTGCCCACGTCACGGCCGCGATTGCTCCCCGGCTCCCCTCTGACTCAGCACTGAGACCACTGAGTGCCCCTCTCACCCTCCCTGCCCCCCAGCCTTCCAAGGTGAACCTGCAGCTGAGCCAGCCCGGGACCCGCACTGACAGCTAGCAGCCCCCGGGGTCAGCGCCCACCCTGGCGTGGGCGCCTCTCCTGACAATGGATGCCCGCCGAGCAGAGGGGCGCCAGGCCATGACGTGCACGGGTCCCGACTCCACAGCAGAGGCCAGAGGCCGCTGGTCTTGGCCACTGTTGGCCTTTTGCAGAGAGCGGCTCACACAGCCCCCTCGGGAACCCCCAAGGGCAAGGCCACCGGGACCCCAGCAAGCCCATGGGCCCCTCATGAAGGCACGGGCTCAGGGGCATCTCTGAGGTGCCAGGCCCTGGGGACGCCGGGGCCCAGGTGCTGCCCTGCCCCAGGGCTCAAGGCCAGGGACAGACCAGAGGACAAGGGTGCCCAGCGACAGGCTGGGCTGCCAGGACCTGAGGTGCTGCGAGGCTGAGAGTCCCTGCCCGTGGGCAAGAACTGGACCCTTAGAAGGTGCTGCTCAGACCCTGAGTGCTGCCCGGCCGGCGGGGCTCAGTGGCTGAGCATCGACCTATGAACCAGGAGGTCACAGTTCGGTTCCCGGTCAGAGCACATGACCGGGTTCTGGGCTCGACCCAGTAAGGGGCATGCAGGAGGCAGCCGATCAATGATTCTCTCTCATCATTGATGTTTCTATCTCTCCCTCCTTCTCCTTTCCCTTCCTCCCTGAAATCAATACAAATATATTTTTAAAAATACCCTGAGTGCTGAAAATGGTCCTTTGCCCCGGGGGGGTGCAGGTGGGGACAGGCGGGAACATGACCGGCCGGAGGTGACCCGTCAGGAGGGACGGCAGCACCATGGACAGCGGCGCTCGCCTGGCCCTGACCGCTGGCTGGTGCTCCCTTATGTGGCCGCACAGGGGGCGGGGTGGCCGGGTGGGGCCAGGTCCCCGAGGCCCCTCTGAATCAGGAGCATCACCGATGAGCCCGGAGCTCACAGCCACCCCCACATCCCGCCCCCAACGAGAGTCGGGCTCCCGGGAAAGCTGGGTCCCGGCCTGTGCTCCTGGCAGCTGCCTCCCTGGCACTGTGCTTGGCACTGAGGCGGGCGCCCGGCGGGGCCCCAGCATCTCACTCCAGGGCCTGA
>NW_005362885.1:99506-101044 GCF_000412655.1 Myotis brandtii
TTGTAGGCCCTGAGGCCCGAGGGCTCGCTGGCCCTCGCCCACGGTCGTCTCGGACACAGAGACATGACGCCCCAGCCACTCTGAGCCCTCCGCGTGGTCTCCCCTCTGATCGGGCGACCGCGGGGCGGACAGGGCAGTGCAACGCCGACACTGCCAAGCAAAGCTGCTTGGCCTCCCTCCCCGGCTCCAGGCGGCAGAGGGCAGCTGGCCGATGGGCAGGAGGCCCCGCCACTCAGGAACCCGGGCTGTCTCCACGGCCCGACCACCGTGGACCACGGCCACTTGGGTCTGAGCTGCCCAGGGTCTGGGGTCTGAGGTCCAGGCCAACAGCCCCCGCTCACTTCTCTCCAGAATCGGACCCAGGCCGCAGGGTCTCCCACGCTCAGGGCTTCCTCGGGGTGATCAGTGGAAGCCTGGATGCAGCCAGGCCTGGGGTGAGCCGAGGGGAGCCCCTCGGTTGCCGGTGTCCTTACAGGGGGGACGCGGGGATGGGCTGCTGGGAGCCCCCAAGGGGCCTTTTCAAGCCAGGACTTTGTGCTGCACCTTTAGGGCTAGAGCCTGTGCTCACTCGCACCCCAATCCATCGGGGGCTTCCTCTCCTGCCTCAGTGGCCGATCTGAACCCCACATCCTAAGCTAGGCTGCTGCTGGCCTCCGACACAGCCTCGCTGTACTGGGAGAGGAGGCCTGATGACCACAGAGCTGCCCCTGGAACTGGGCAGGCAGGGAGCAGGTGTGGCTGATCCGAGGCCTGAGCTGTCTACCCGCTCCTATGGCTCTGTCCCCTCCAGGGCCCCCAGGAGGGGCCTGTAAGCCCCCCAGTCCCAGCCAGCAGCCCGAGAGCATGCTGCTCTCCGCCCTCCATTCACGCACAGACCCAGAGCCGGCCGCTCCCCTGGCTCCAGCCGAGCGTGACCACCGTCTGTCATGAGAGCCCAGCAGGGGCGCCAGGGGCTGCACCTGGCAGAGCGGTCAGGCTGCGTGAGTGGGTGTACATGTGTGTGTCTATGTGTGTACATGCGTGTGCATGTACGTGCCGGCAAGGGCCTAGATGTGCACACGTATATATGCGTCTGCATGCATGTGCATGTGTACCTGTGTGCTCCTGTGCACATATGTGTGCCTGTGTGCATGTATGCTTGTGTGTGCAAGCATGTGTCTCTGTGTGGGTATGTGTGTGCACGTGTGTCTGCGTGTGGGGCCTAGTGCAGACTCTCCCGGCTGCAGTGAGAATGAGGCCCTAATTAGACAGCACAGGCCTCTGCTCAGATGAGGATGCGTTTTCCCAGCTTCTCACCAGGTGGTTGGGGACCAGGAGGCTGCCCATCAGGGGCATGTGGCACCGGAATTCCAGCAGGAAGAGTGCACCCATCAGGTGGGAAAGGGGGTGCAGCCTCCTGTGGGTGGTCTCCTCACTGACCAGCCCCTGCCCCGAGTGCCCAGCTCCGCTGGCCAAGCTGTGTCCCCTGCCATTTGCTGCAGCCCCAGGGCTGGCCTGCCCCCAACAGGCCCCTGCCCTGACACGCCCCTGCCCCCGAC
>NW_005362885.1:101073-101581 GCF_000412655.1 Myotis brandtii
GCTTGGAGAGGCTGTGCACGAGCAGCCGACTGTTCCGTCTGCTGGCCCCAGCGTCCTCCCCGGCCTCCACGTCCTCCTCAGCCTGGGGGGAGGAGGGGGGACAGACAGGACGGTGAGCCCAGCACCAGGCAGGCGGGTGGGCAGGCAGCTTCTCCAGGGAGCCAGGCGGCCTTCCTGGAGGAGGGGGCTGAGGGGGCCGAGGGAGGGGGTAGCAGATGAGCTGGCTGGGCCCTTCCTGGGGGGCTGCTTGACACTCATTACGTCCCCCGTTTGCAGGTGGCAGCCGGGTAACGAATGCCGTCTGTGTGGGGACAGCCCTCGGCTTCGCCGGCTTATGTGATCCCCAGGGCAGCCCCACGCCTCTGGCGCTGCCGGCCCCACCCCCCACAGCTGCTCTGCTCACCTCCGCCAGTGAACCCGGCTCCACAGGACTGAGCCGCACTGTTGACAGGGTCCCCTCCCTGCCGGGCCCCTGCCCCAGGCACAGCCTGCCCATCCCTCCAGAAGC
>NW_005362885.1:102524-102763 GCF_000412655.1 Myotis brandtii
CCAGCGCCGCCATGGCCTCCCCAAAGGCTACTGCGCAGGAGACACACAGACTCGGTGGCTGAGCTCCTGGCAGGAGCCTCGGTGCCAGGCACAGGCGGGCATCCCGCCACCTGCGCCCCTGCCTGGCATGTTCAGGAAAGCCGCCCTCCTGCGTGGAGTAGGTGTTGCTGCTCCCGTGGAGGCCACCACCCGGGCAGGTCCGGCTCCAGATCCAAACCTTCCCCGACCCAGACGCTGGC
>NW_005362885.1:103743-105492 GCF_000412655.1 Myotis brandtii
GGGAGGGGACCAAACAGGCAGCAGGGACTCTCCAGGCCCCAACCACACGGCCCCACAGCCCGGCTGAGTAACATCAGGCAGGACAGACGGGCCCTGGAAGCCCAAAGAGCAGTTTTCATGGTACCGCCCTCTCGGGGGCAGCCCCAGGCCCTGCTGGGGGCAGTCTCCCCACCGTCCTCCCCACACTGGACCCCAAGGCTGCTGCCAACTCTCCGTCCCAGCCTGAGCCCCCCGTCTCCTGGCCATGGGAAGGGGAGTCCTCGGGCGCCCCCCCAGCAGAAGGCCCCTCGTTCCTCCCCCCAAAGCCCCCAGAGGACGCAGGGCCCCAGGGAGTGTTGGGGTCGTTCTGCTGTTTGGAGTGTTGGGGTCGTATCCTGACACAGCGCAGCCAGCACCTCACGCCGCCTCTTCCCGGGAGAGGCTGGGAAATCAATTCAATCTTCAACCAAACCCCTGGGGGACCCCACAGGTTCTCAGGACGCACTCACACGCTGACCCTCCCACCGGGGTGCACCACATTCCCGCCTCCCTGACCCCCGCCAGCCCTTCCACCAGCCCTGCTCACCCATCCCCAGACCCTTCCTCCTCCAAACTTCTTTGCCTTTGAAGGACCTTTAAGTGGCCGCTTCCCGAGTCCACTTTACCTGAACGGCCAGCAACAGCAGGACACCTGGGCCATGCCCCCCCCCTCACCCCCACTCCTGGGAAGCAGCTCCCCTCCGGGTGTGGGGGGCCTCCCCCAACTGCTTTTATGTCATCAGAGCCTGTGAGTCGGCTCTCACCCCCCCACCCCCGGCCCCAGGACCCACTGCCCGGACGCGGGAGCCAGGGCTGGCCTGGGGGAGCTTGGCAGGTCTGCAAAGCCCGGTGTGAGTCAGCTTCTCACCCCCCGACCCCCGGCCCCAGGACCCAGGACCCAGTGCCCGGACGCGGGAGCCAGGGCTGACCTGGGGGAGCTTGGCAGGTCTGCAAAGCCCGGCCTGGGGATGGCTGAGGGGGGCAGCCGGGAGGGAGGACACCCGGCCACTCCGATGCCCAGACGTGCCCTCTGCCCCCCACGGAGCCTCCCGAGGGACAGGCCTCAGGCTCCAGGGACACCTGCCCTTTCGCGGCCTGAGCACAGATGCAGGGAGTGTGCACGGGTGGGAACTGGCTCCATGGCCAACCACACTGCCCTCCAGGCCAGCGGGCAGGCCCCACAGAGGCCCCGGGCACCTGTGCTCCGGGAGGGCCTCCTGGTGCCTCCATCAGCCCCAGGGAGGGTGAAGGGACCATCCCCAGCGAGGAAGGAAGTGTTCCTGATGGGCACGGCAGGCACAGCGTCGGGACTCCCGTGGCCGTGGGCACGAGTGGCCGGGACGCTCTGAGGCTGCAGGGTCAGTGCCTGGGCCTCCCCCGGAGAAGCCCCTCCCAGTGCCGGCACCAGGCCTGCGGGTGCCTCGGGGACCTGGGCCCAGCGAGCAGGCCCCCCACCTGGCCTTCCCCACAGGCTCTCTCCCTGCACCCCACCAGGGGCAGGCTGGCCTCAGCAGGGCCCCTCAGAGCCCCTCCCCGGCCCCCTGGCCCCTCCATGCCCCCCCGACTACCCCCATGGCATTAATCACAGGTGACAGTCCTGCGGGGAGGACGATTAATAGCTCCCCGGCCTCTGCCCTCGCAGGTGCCCTGGTCTGTGGGTTCAGAGGCTGGGAGGGCCCACAGGCACCCACCTCGGCCAGAGCCCCTCAGGGAGCTGCCCGCCTGTGGGAG
>NW_005362885.1:106115-106374 GCF_000412655.1 Myotis brandtii
AGCTGGTGGCCCTGAGGGACCCACAGGATGGGTGGCTCCCAGGACCCGCTGCGGATGGAGCCTTCCTCGGGCGCCCCCTGGGTCCCCACCCTCGAGACACAGAGGGTCCTCGGGCCCCTGGGGCGGCTTGAGCAGGTGGACTTCCTTCTCCCTCTGCCAACCTCCCAGCCCAACACACTGCTGGTGGGGGCCCCGTGGGGGGCTGTCCAAGTCAGCGACCTCCTCTGCCCCCGCTGGGGGGTGCTCACTGCCCTGCCGG
>NW_005362885.1:106955-107731 GCF_000412655.1 Myotis brandtii
GGGGCCGGTGCCTGGCTCGAGGCCACACCGCCCCTGGGCGCTCGGCCCCTGCGCCCTACACACGCTCCCGAGCCTCCTAGCCCCTCCCCGTGCCCCGCCAATCAGAGGGCATCAGAAACGGGTCCAGGACAACCGGGATCCACACGAATCGCCAGAAGGCCAGCTCCTGCTCGCCCGGACCCCAGCCCTTAACCAGGAGGTCCCTCCCGCTGCAGCCGCGACGCTGGCCCCTGCCCTCACTGCCTCCCCCACCCCCACTCGGGCAGTGAGGGCAGGCAGAGGCCCTGCCTCAGGGAAGCTGTCCCATGGGGTCCCTGCAGGACCAGCCTGGCACCACGCGTCGCCCTCCCAGAGCCCGAGCTCCTTGGTGCCGGGCAGCCCTGGGCAGCTCAGCGGGCTCCCTGCTGGTCTGTGCTGGGCCCAGGCCAGGACAGCAGGACAGATCCGAGCAATACGCCCCTCCCAGGGCCAGGGCCAGACCTGAGCCTCAGCAAACACCCTCCGTCCCCTCGGGACAGGTGGCTGCTGCCCTGTCCGCGGTGCTGACCGGAGCTCAGCCGCCACACCACCTCCAGGAATTAGGGGGAGGGGAGGTTGGACCAGGGGAGCCCCCAGGGTCCCCCAGGTCAGGACACCCCATATCTGACCCCCGACTGAGGCTGGTGTCGCTGGGGCGGCTGGAGGCCAGGCGCCCTGTGAGCTGAGCCTCGGGCACCTCCCCCCGCTGCCCATCAGGACTGTCCCCGCCCGTCACAGGGAGATGCCCGCACAGGCGG
>NW_005362885.1:108198-108790 GCF_000412655.1 Myotis brandtii
CCCGCCTGCCAGCTCCAGGAGCTCTGCCCAAGGGGGCTGGGGGGGCACTCAGAGGACAGCCTGGGGGCCTGGCCACTGTCCCTGTTGGGGCTCCTGGGACAACCCCGCCCCCCGCTCCTGCCTTCTGGGTCTCCCTGCCTGCTGCACCGCCACCAGGGCTGCATGCCCCCCGGCCCCCCGTGCTAGCAGCCCCCACTCAACCGCAGGCCCTTCTATCCTTACAGTCACCCCAGACCCCATGGGCTGGATCCAGGACAAGGCACCCCAGCCCAGCACGTCAGGTGGTTAGGGCGACAGCCCCCCGCTGCCTGTCAGGGTGCACAGGGCGGGAAAGCAGGGTCCAGGAGCCCACATCCCTCCTGTGCCCCCTCCCTGCTTCCTCCGGTCCCCCCACAAGGTCCTGGGGTCCCAACGGGTGCAGGGGAGCCCCTGACCCAGCTCCCTGTCTGGCCAAACGGTGGGGGGAGCGTGTGCTGAGCAGCCCCCAGCCCCACCGGCCTCCTCGGGGAGCTGTTCTGGGCGGCCCTGCCGCTCTGGCATCCAAGGGTCAGAGCGTCTCCCAGGTCCAGGCAGAGATGGGGGCCCCGGGGCC
>NW_005362885.1:108816-109720 GCF_000412655.1 Myotis brandtii
AGGTATGACCGCCTCCTGCCCGGTGAGGCCCCAGGTGTGGAGAGGGAGGGGGCCGGGTCAGCCGTCAGCACCACACCTGGGTCCTGCCCTGGGAATGCCCAGGGCCCGCTGCCCAGCTCCCTTAAAGGGGCAGCTGTTCTCTGCTCACTGCCACTCGCGGAGGCCTGGCCCCTGGGTCAGAGCGTCCACTGCCCGGGCTCGGGGACCTGCCCTCGTGACTGACCTGTGACCCTCGTGTCCACTCTGGTCACCTGTCTGCTCAGTCCTAGAAGGGAGGGCACCCCGTGTGCCTGACTTCCCTGCTGAGCGGGCGGCTGAGGTGGGGTCCGCCAGGCCAAGAGGGAGCCGGGGGTCAGGGAGACCCCTCGGACAGGCCCCTCTGGGAAAGAGCCAGGAGAGGGGAACTGAGGCAGGGAGCCAGCGGGAGAGGAGCTGCGAGGTGCAACCAGACGGACGGGGAGAGTGAGGATGGTGGAGAGGGGCGTGCGGATCACAGGGCCCTGCCCCGTGTCCTCGGAGTGGACAGAAGCCCCACACTCCTCCGCGGTGAGACTCAAGTTCAAGTTCCGATGAATAATCCATGTGCCGCGGCCCCGCCCACCGCCCGCGGCCCCGCGAGAGGACTTCCGTTACCACGGCGGCGATTACAGACGGTGATTAAAAACCGCCTGCCACACGCGTTAATTTGCTTAAGACTCTCATCTCCTAAATCTCCTCTCTGGGCATTTAAGCAAAATTCTGTCTTTGCGAGCATTTGGCTGGGCGGGCGGTGGGCGGGGCTGCGCGTCTGTGCTGGGCCCCAGGGGTTCAACGCTTTTCTTGTTGGAAGAGGCATAACAGGCCCTGTCAGGTGCTGGGGGAGAGAGCCCGGGGCCTGCCTGAGCCCCTCACTGGGGAGGGGGGG
>NW_005362885.1:109800-113230 GCF_000412655.1 Myotis brandtii
TGCCAGGCACACTGCCCCTCCGCCGCCGCCACCTCTCCCCTGCCTCCCCCAGGTGCCCTCACCTCTGCACCGACCAGACCCGTTTCCTGCCTCGGGGCGACAGCGCAGAGCCCGGGGTTATAGGGAAGGGGTGTCCCACCCCTGGGGATGGAGCTCAGGCCTGGACACCCGGGTGAGCGGCTGGGTGTGCCCAAGGCAGAGGGCGCCCAGAGCTGTGGTCCCTGCTCCCCCCTCCTGGGACTGAGCCCTCACCCTCCACGTCTAAACTGAGCCTGGGCAGGGCCAGCCTGAGGCCGCGTCTGGCCCGACCTCCGTCGGGGCCGGTCCTGGGTGCCCAGGCATTGCCCGGAGGAGACTGTGCCCCAAGACATGGGACCAGCCTGGACCTTGGGCCCAGAGCCCTGGGTTCCTGGCCAGGCCTGCAAGTGGGCAAAGCCTGTCCCCCTCCTGCCTCATGTGCCGGCCTGCGCAATGGGAGCACGGCTCCCAACAGCCATGACCAGGTGGGCTGCTGAGCTGTCCCTCCCCACCCACAGCTCCCCACCCACAGCTCCCACCCAGAGCTGAGCCGAGGGTCCGGCTCCGGGAACCTCTCTCGTTGCCCACACTGGCCTCATGCCAGCGCCACTGTGCCACCCCCCCCACAGCATGTCCATCGGGTTCTGTCTTAGCGGGGGGTGGGGGGGGCGCTTTCCTGCCCCACAGGTGGGACCGAGGCCCCGAGAGGCAGGGGCAGAGCCCTGGGTTCCTGGCCAGGCCTGCAAGTGGGCAAAGCTTGTCCCCCTCCTGCCTCATGTGCCGGCCTGCGCAATGGGAGCACAGCTCCCAACAGCCATGACCACGTGGGCTGCCGAGCCGTCCCTCCCCACCCACAGCTCCCACCCAGAGCTGAGCCGAGGGTCCGGCTCCGGGAACCTCTCTCGTTGCCCACACTGGCCTCATGCCAGCGCCACTGTGCCACCCCCCCCACAGCATGTCCATCGGGTTCTGTCTTAGCGGGGGGTGGGGGGGGCGCTTTCCTGCCCCACAGGTGGGACCGAGGCCCCGAGAGGCAGGGGCTGCCCGGTCTCGGTGGCAGCACGAGGGCCCCTGACCGCCCCAGCTGCGGGGCCTGCCGCTCGGAGTCTGATTTCCGAGTTGGGTTCATGGTTTACGGGAAGGGCACCCTGTCAGGGCAGCCCCGCCTGGGGCAGGGAGCCGGAGAGGGGCCAGGCCAGGTCACATGGGGACCCCAGGCTGCATGTGTGCGTGTGTGTGCACGTGTGTATGTTACCCACGCGTGTGCCGGGGCTGGGGGAGCGCCACCCTGCGCGGTCTCCTGGGGATGAACAAATGCGCAGTTTGAAAAGGGAAGCCAGCCCCAGGGAGAGCCGGGGCGGAGGACGCGATGGAGCCCCGAGGCCGGCACCTGGGATACAGGGAAGGCGCCGGCCGGCCCTAACCTGCTCCTCACAGGCTGCCCAGGGGCCCCGGGTCCACACTCCTCACTTGTCAGGTAGGGAAACCGAGGCAGGGGTCTTGCCCCGGGTCCATAGCCGGGCAGCGGCAGAGCCAAGACCAGGACCCAGACCCTGATCCCCAGCCACAAACACCACAGCTCCCCCTCGGGGGGCCACCCCAGGGGTCACACTGGCCCCCTGTCCCCTCCCCTCCACCAGGGAGCACACAGCACGTCTTGATAACCTCCCAAAAGGGTTGAGTGTGTGTCCGCAGATGGAAGGGCAGCCCCTCGGGGGACAAGGCGGCACCCACAGCCCTGCCATGCCCTTCACACCCGCGGCCCCAGTCCCCCGCCCCCCTACCCGCCCCAACTGGGAGAGACACGGCCTGGGAGGCGTGCCTGGGAGTTTTATTAAATATTCAATAGCCAATTCGGTGTTGCTTTCTTGCCCCGTGTCAGCTCTGCAGCACACGGCTCCTGGTAAGGAATTGGGGCTCTGGGGGTCCTCGCCCCCCACCCCCTCACTCACTCAACACGCCAGTGCGGCCTGAGCAGCCTCCTGCCTCAGGAAGCGGCCGGGAAGGTAAGGGAAAGGCAAGTGGCACGTGGGAGGCAGGGACGTAGCCCCGGGCCCGATCCCCACGGGGAGTCACCCCAGTGGTGAGCTGAGCCGGGCTCGGTGCCGGGGTTGAGGTCCCAGAGGAGCATGGCCTGGCCCGGGAGTGGGATGGACTGAGGGGAGTGGCCACAGCTGTGAGGGTGAGACGGTGTGAGGCCCGGGGACCGTACGGTGGCACTGAGGTCCCCCCATAAACAGTGTGGCCAGCGCAGGCCGAGCTGCAGAGAGGGGGGCGCCTGGGAAGATCCCCAAGAAAGTGGGACCGAAGCAAACCCCGGAAACTGGACAGACACGGTGCTGGGTGAACGGTCGCGGGACCCCCCATGCAGAGGCCACGGGTGGCGGGAGGGGTGCTGCTCAGGGCATTCTCACCTGCCCCAGGCCACCCCCAGGACCCGGGCCAGCCTCAAACGGGGCATGAACCTGCCTCCCGGTGCCCCCACACCCCACAGAGCAGCTTAAAAAATGGCTAAATTCCCCAAGAGAACGTAGTCAAGACACAACTAAGAAGGCCCGGCCGGCGTGGCTCAGGGGTTGAGCATCAACCTATGAACCAGGAGGTCACGGTTGGATTCCCAGTCAGGGCACACGCCCGGGTTGTGGGCTCCATCCCCGGTGTGGGGCGTGCAGGAGGCAGCCGATCCATGATTCTCTCTCATCACTGATATTTTTATCTCTATGATTCTCTATCACTGATATTTTTATCTCTCTCTCCCTCTCCCTTCCTCTCTGAAATCAATAAAAATATTTTTTAAAAGAAGACACAAGAAGAAGAAGGAATGGTTGGATTTGGGTCCGTGGAGTGGGGGGCAGGGGGCAGCAGGGGAGGTGGAGTCCCACTGGCCAGGGTGGTCATCGCCCTGAGGGTCGCCCAGGGTGGAGGGGAGCTGAGGCCCCACCGTGGTGACTGACTCGTCCCAGAGACCCAGGCCCCAGCCAGACCGCTGAGAGGAGGCCAGGAGGAGGCCGGGAGGAGGCCGGGAGGAGGCCGGGAAAATGGGGCGATTCGGATAAAAAAGGTCAGGGAATGGAGGCCACAGCCAGCCAGAGGGATCGGGCTTCCGGAAGGTTCTGCCTGAATGGTCACAGCCCCCATGTCCAGGGGACAGACCCTGCCGGTGGCACCCTCAGCCATAACTCTCGTCACTACCCACCCTCCTCCCACCCCACAGCCCGGCCCTGAGGCCCCTGCTCGGCGAAGGGGCCTGGCCAGGTCACAGGATCAGGGCCCAGCCCCTGGCCGCTCTGACCTCATTGCTGGGAGCCCTCGGGAGCAGGCCCTGCCTGCACCGCCTGGCCCCGCCGCCCTGTGCCAGCCTGACCTAGATTCCACACCACGGGCAGCAGCCAGGCAGCACCACAGCCAGCCT
>NW_005362885.1:113280-114660 GCF_000412655.1 Myotis brandtii
TAGGTCAGTCGGGAGCTGCCCGTGACCTGGCCCCACCCCTTCCCACTGCCTGGGCCCACAGCAGCCCCGCTGACCTGCGTGCTATGCCCCCTGGGCACCGGGCGGGAAGCCGCTGGGCCATTGCACTGATTAAAATGCATAAATCCTGACATCAGAAGCACGCGCATGCAGATGCACCCGATCAGCCCCTGCCGCTGGCTCTGGGGAGCCCTGGGTGGGGTGGGCAGAGGCGGGGTCCTGGGGGTCCCAGTATCTGCAAAGCCCGGGGAAGACCAGACCACTGCACCGGAGCCCAGGGCCTCGGGGAGCTGGGGGCCTCAGCCTGGGTGCAGACCCTCTCCTCGGGCTGGGCCGGCAGGGGATGAGGGGCTGAGGGCACCCAGGGGCCCAGGCAGGGTGGGAGCGTGCCAGCTGGGGCCCGTCTGCCGGCCTGGGAAGGAGCCGGGGGAGAGAAGGGCAAAGGTCAGGGGCTGTCCGCCAGACCCCTCCCTGGACGTCAGCACCGGCCCCGCTCACGGTAACGACAGGGGATGGCCCGTGGTGTCCACTGACACCGTCCTCCCACACTGCCGGCCTGGTCTCCCGTGACAACGCAGTTTTGTGTAAAAATTACTCCTAAATGCACTGCGCTTGGCTGCCACTCACACGGCGCTCACACGGAAACCATCTTCAGACCCGGAGTGCGTGCATCTCCAACAGAACGGGGTCAGCATCAGACGGGCTGTGGTTCAGACTCTGTCACCAGGACGCATGCGGGGCAGGCCAGGACCCTGGGAGGGGCCACGGGGGCACGGCCCACGGTTTAGCCCCAGTGGGCATCTGGGGAGTGAAGGGGCTGCTCTAAGCGGCCGGCACCTGCGAGGTTCCAAACCTGTGCACCCAGGAGGGACAGGAGCCCAGGAGGGACCAGGAGCCCAGGAGGGACCAGGTGCCCAGGAGGGACCAGGAACCCAGGAGGGAAAGGAGCCCAGGAGGGACCAGGAGCCCAGGAGGGACCAGGTGCCCAGGAGGGACCAGGAGGGACCAGGTGCCCAGGAGGGAGTGTGAGGCTGACTTGGCGAAGGGGCCGCCGCTGGGGTGGTGTTGCTCCCCGCAGCTGATACCCGGTGCCGTGTGGTCCTGCCAAGCGGCCCGGGAGAGGCGCCCAGTGCCGGAGAGGCCGCACATACCGCGCTCGCCACGTCCGGATTTAATCACTTTAGCGCCAGAGGAGCGACGGTTGCATAAGCGCAGATATTAAAAGCCAGCGAGACTCGGAGCGCAGGGCCGGCGACGGGAGCTAAACTCGGCCTCAGGACCAGGCCTGCAGCGGGTCTGTGGGCTCAGGTCCGGGCTGGGGCCTCTCTGGGGACAGGGCCGTGCGGTCACTGCCACCCGGTG
>NW_005362885.1:114836-115933 GCF_000412655.1 Myotis brandtii
TGCCACCCGGTGCCCAGGGCCCCGCCCGGCACCCAGCTCGCTCTCCAGCTTACTGAGTGGCCCCGGGATCCAGACCCAGGTGGCGGGGAGGAGGGCCAGGGGGAGGGGTGCTGCCCTGGTGACACCCCCAGCCAAGCTGAGACTCAGCCACTGACGGGGCCCAAGAAGCCAGAGTGAGCGCAGGGAGGCCCTGCCAGGCTGCTGGTCCCACCCGGCCACGCCACCCAGTGCCTCCCTGGTCCCCGACGCAGCGCCCGTGGTGAGGGCTGAGCCCCGCCTGGGCTTTCCGAGGCTCTGCTCCGGTGGCTGGTGACCCCAAGGGGGGTGAGCAGGGGTGGGGGTCCCTGTGCCTCTCTCTCCCTGGGCATCCGTCAGTCCCCATCCCTCTGTCTGCCGTGCGCTCTCCTGAGGAAGCCCCCAAGAGCGGGCACTGCTGAGCCTGTCCTGGCCCAGCTCCTTGGGGGGCCCCAGCTCCAGCCCCCAGGTCTCTGTGGGCACCTCTGTGGGCAAGTCAGGCCGGCGGGGGGGCAGCCCCAGGGAGAGACATCCCCGGGCTCCCCCCTCTGGGCCCCGCTGTCCCAATTCAGTCTGCTGATCCGGGGGTGCCTTTCCTCACAGACACAGAGCACCCCAAGTCCAAACGCCTCACACAGCGCCCCACTGCACCCACCGGAGAGCGGAACAGGCATGCACAGCTGCAGCCGCTTCAAAAACACACAAACAGCCCCGCCCACCAGGAGCCGCCTCCCCCCAGCTGCTCTCAGGTGTGGGGTGGAGGTGGGCGCACGGGGGGAGGGGGGACGGGTGCCCTGAAAGCCCTCAGGCCTCTGCCCTTTGCATTGCACCCCCTCTGCAGCAAAATCCTCCTCCCCACCCCCCGAGACCTCAGAAAGGAGCGCTCTCCCAGCGGGTGGGCCCGGGGAGCTGCCTCTGCAGGGGGGGCACCAGGCTGCACCTGCCCACTCCCCCCCCCGCCGCCTGGGCCGAGGACCCCTCTCCTGTTCACCTGTGCTCCCTCCCCAGCCCTGCAAACAGCCTGTGAACTACTGAAGTGTGGGGACCCCTCCTCCCCCGGCAGGCAGGTGGGGCTGGCGGGC
>NW_005362885.1:116121-116552 GCF_000412655.1 Myotis brandtii
TGGGGCGCCTGCCAGGCCTCTGGCAGCTCCTACCCCAGAGTAGCCTGAACTCGGGTCCAGGTGCCCGCTGGCCTCGCTCCACTCAGAGACCCTGGGCCGGGCTGCTCCCCGCCCCCCACAGCAGCGGGTGCCCAAGAAATGGGACTAACAGCCGGGCAGGGTCCAGACATCGCCGAGGCCAGCCTGACCCCGAAACCTGGAGAAGTCCACGCGCCCACATCCTCCCTCCCCCAATCCAGGGGCGTCGTGGGACAGGGGAGCCCCAGGGTCCTGCTGGGCCCTACACCCCAGCATCCCGGCCAGGAAGCCTGGGGTTGGCCATCAGGCCCTATTCCCAGCGGCCACCTGCTGCTCTGAACGTCCCAGCGGCCAGAGAGGCAGCCACAGCCGGGCGGCCAGAGAGGTGGGGGTGGCCTCTGCAGCTGGCTCCG
>NW_005362885.1:117301-117561 GCF_000412655.1 Myotis brandtii
CCTGCGGTGTGAGGTGGGGCTCCTGCCTCTGGCTCCCAGGGGCTGAGGCGGAGGGTGAGGTGGGCAGGGACATGGCCATTGTCGGGGGCCGCGTGGTGGCCCCCGGAGGTGCCTCTGCACCCAGAGCTTGCAAATGCGACCTCATCTGGAAACAGGTCTTTGCAGATGTCGCCAAGAGTCCCGCGAGGAGCTCATCCGGGGCCACTCAGGGGCCTGACCAGTGTCCTCACGGGAAGAGGGGTGGCAGGGACACAGGGGTG
>NW_005362885.1:118191-118917 GCF_000412655.1 Myotis brandtii
CCAGGCGCCTAGCTCAGCTGGGAGGCTCCCTGCGTCCTGCCTGCGAGGCCAGGGCTGAGCAGAGGGACCGGGCAGAGACCTGCCCCCAGTCCTCGCCTTCCTGCCCACCAGGTCGGTGGCTCAGGCGCTCATGGGCCGTAAATGGAGGCGCGTCACCTGGAGCCACAGGCCTGGCCACCTCCCGACTCCACACTGTCCCGGCTGCCGGTCCCATCGGCCCCTCTGAGCACCCAGAATCTCGGGGAAGGCAGGAGCCCCGTGCACACCCCTGCCGGGTCCCGGGGGGCGGTGAGGTGGGTGCTGACCCGTGGACGCCAGAGAGTGGATGGCCAGCCCGACCGTCCCAGGCCCGGCTCCTTAGCCATCACCCGGCCTCCAGGGGGCCCCCACCCCACACCCCAGGGCCTGAGGCGCAGCAGGAGCTGAGAAAACAGGTGTGAGAGTGTGTGCTGATCTGTGGGGGTGGAGACCCCTGAGTCAGTGCGGAGGCTGCTGGGAGCACAGACGCAGGAAGGAGCACAGCGGGGGGCAGGACAGGGCCGCTGTGCCCGGAGGAGGGAGGACACACACACACACACACCCCACGGCGCTGGGCAGCGCGAGGGACAAAGCCCCTCTGGCGGCAGCTGCGGAGATGAACGTCTCCAGGAGCCCTTCCTCCCTGCGAGATGCGAGATGCGAGATGTGCGATGCGGGTGTTACACAACAGACCTAAGAATAAGCCGA
>NW_005362885.1:120411-121043 GCF_000412655.1 Myotis brandtii
ACCTGCCTCATGCCTGCCGCCCCCACCCTTCCGGGAGCCCCAGCGCCTCCCCTCGGACCGCACAGAGGCCGTGGCTCCAGGGCTGGGCCAGGATCCCATGGGATGGGGGCGGCTGGGGGTCTTCAGCGTCAGTTCCCTCTGTCACCTCAGGCCAGGGCTACGGCCCAGAGACAGGCCCACTGGTCAACCTGGAGAGGGGACGGTGACCTTCGACCTCTGGTCTGCCCCTCCCCTGAGGCCATGGCGCCCGGGCTCCCCTTGGCTCTGCGGCTGGTGCTCTGATGGAGCCTGTGGGCCCAGAGGGCCTGGCAGGGCGCCCGTGGGCTCCTGGTGACAGAAACACTGGGTGCCATGGCCCAGGCGCCCGACAGCTGAGTGTCACCCTCAGTCATCGGGGCAGCGAGGGTTCGAGGAGACAGACCAGGCCCGTCGTCACGGGCAAGACGTAGCGGAGGTCACAGGAGGAAGGCCAGCCTGGGAGGGCGGCAGCGGTCCCTCTGTCCACCCCAGGGGTCACTGAGCTGGGGGGGGGGCTCCTGTTTCCATGGAGTCTCCCCTTCCCAGGCCCAGAGTGCCCGCGTCCCCTAGAGGATGCCCGAGCCCTGGGGAGCGGTGCCCCCCCCCCCGCACCC
>NW_005362885.1:123148-124100 GCF_000412655.1 Myotis brandtii
ACCTGCGGGGCCAGCTGAGCTCCTGAGCCTTTCCACTTCCCAGCGCCCCAGACAGGGCCGCGCCCCAATTCCCAGCCCTGTGCCCAGCTGTGCGCCCCAGGGCTGTTCTGCCCCCTGAGGCTGGGCAGCCTCTGCTCAAGGTCAGGGGGGGCTACTCCCTGGCTTCCTCTCCTCCCCGCCAGGGGCCCGACGCCCAGACCAGCACAGGGCCCCCCACTCCTCTCCTCCCCACCTCACCTGGAGCATGAGCTCAGGGCCCCAGGAGTGAGGAAATGGGCGCCTGTGGGAAGGATGGAGGCGGAGAGGGAGGCCTAGTGCAGGGGAGGGTGGATGAGGCCAGTCTCCAGAGGCTGCTGGGGGCCACAGGAGCCACGCCCCGGCCGGGCAGGCCTCGCACAGCCCCCCACAGCCTCCTGGGTCACAGGGCCTGGGAGAGGGCCCGGCAGCCCCCGGCCAGGGACAGCCTGAGCCCCTCCCATCACTGCCCGGCTGGTGGGGGCATTTCCTGGGCCCCACCCTTGCCCACCTGCACACCTTCCCCGGGCAGCATGGGCTCAGCTGGGGTGGGCGGCTCTTCTCACAGGGACAGAGACGCAGCCCTGGGAGCAGGGCTGACAGGGACATTCCCGCAGCCCCTGGGGATGGGCCCCAGGAACCAGGGTCCTCGGGGCCCGGGCACGTGGCCAAGACCCCAAGACCCAGAGCCAGAGCGACCGGGAGGGAGACAGACAGAAACCAGGGCCTCTTGGCAATGAGAAACCTGGGCCGCCTCCTGCGTGAAGCCAAGACCGAAATGCAAATTGGAAACCACGAAAGAAGCCTCCTTCTGAGCCAGGGACTCCAGGAACCGGAGGCGAGCAGGCACCTCTGGGCAGCCGCCTGCCTCTCGGAGGAAGCCTGTGCCTGTGGCTGCTCTGCGGACACGCCCCCCACACACACCAGGGGGCGACTT
>NW_005362885.1:125500-126264 GCF_000412655.1 Myotis brandtii
CCTCTGAGCTACCAGGCCCCTCTGCTCCCTTCCCTGGCTCCCTGCACGGAGGTGCTGCCACCCAAGGCGGGGAGCCTGGCCAGGGGTCCCCTTCACTGGGCGGCTTCTCCAGCCCCTGCACGAAGCCTCTCCCGCCCGCCACCCGCTCCCCCACCTTCCAAACACCTCCATTCGGCCAGCCAGCCTCTGGCCCCAGAAACGCACAGCAGCTTCCCGCACGCGTCTGCAGGCCATTGCAGGGCCCGCCCCAGCCCTGGCCGGCCCAGAGGCATTTGGGTCAGTGCATCAGCCCCAGGTGGCCCTGGCCTGGCCGAGGGAACCCCAAGACCAGGTTCCCCTACAGGAAGCAGCTCCCAGGCCCACACCCCAGAGTCCAACCAGCCTCGGTCTGCGTGCTGGCCCCCAAGTGACCTGCTGACCGGCTCCCAGGCCCCTTTCCCCGACGTGGTGGCCAGCAGCCCCCAACCCTTCCCTGGACGGAGCCAGCCCTGCAGAGTGGGGTTCACCTGCCTCCCTGTCCGCCTGCGGAGCGGGGTCTCCATCCCCGGCCCGCACAGCCCTGGGGCACGCTGGGCTCGGGTCCGGGGGGATCTGGGAGCTGCAGGCCCCACACTTCACAGCCCAGCCTTCCCTGTGCGGCTCGGGGTCGTGGGAAACGCTGCTTCTAAGGGACCCCGTTGCCATGGCGGCTCAGGCCTCCCTGTCAGCCCAGCACGTCAAGGACCGGCGGCCCTGCTCACACACCTGCCCGGCTCACGTGCCAC
>NW_005362885.1:126393-126713 GCF_000412655.1 Myotis brandtii
GCAGGCCCGGCACCGGGCGGCCTGACTGGGGAAAGGCGTGTGACCCCCTCAGCGCCTCCTTGGAGCCGGTCTCGTTTTCATCTCAGGAAAAAGGAGAAGCCAGCCCGGCCGGCGGAGTCCTGGGGGTGGGGTGGATCTGAACACGCCAGCCATGGCCCCGAGGTAATGGGGGGTGGGGCAGGTACCCCCAAGACCTCCACCTCAGGGAAGGAGGCCACCACTCCGCCTGTGCCCCGCCCTCTCCCATGGCCTGTGGGATCTGCACCCTGCAGGGTACCAGCGGCCGCCAGGCCAAGGAGTCCAGGGGGCGCCCCTCAGGT
>NW_005362885.1:128232-128793 GCF_000412655.1 Myotis brandtii
TGGCTGGGACACCTCCCATTGGCCAGTGGTGCCGCCAGAGGGACCTCCGGGGCCGGATGAGGTGCCCCATCCCTCAGCCCAGCACCCAGCAAGGACCTGGCCGGACATCAGCATAGCCAGCCAGGCTGGGGGGACAGGGCTCCGGGAGGGACAGCAGGTCGAGGGGAACCCCGTCTCAGGCACCATCACCTCTGGATCCAGTCACCCCCCACACCCAGGACTGTAGGCTCCCCGCCCCCCGGGGCCCCGCCTGGTCCCACAGCCGGGTCTCGGGGCCCTGGAGGGCGGCCCAGAGCCTCTCCTGCCCGTCCCACCCCGCTTTCCTCGGGGTGCTCCTTCCCAGCCGAGCTGAGAAGCAGGGCCCGAGCCGGGGGGAGTGGGGGGCTGTGAGCTCCGAGCAGACATGGCCCTGTGGTGGAGGCCTGTCCGGACGCATCTGGGGAGCGTGGAGGAGCAAGCCCGGGCTGGCCGAGCGGGCGCAGGGGTGCCGGCAGCGTGAACATGCACACACATGCACAGATCCGTGCGGCACACGCTGCACATGTGTGAATGCTCCCGCCG
>NW_005362885.1:130726-131093 GCF_000412655.1 Myotis brandtii
ACCCTCCACACCCACCCGCAGCCAGAGGCGGCCCCGGGCAGCGGGCCCAGCCAGCCGGAAGCCGGGGTTCCCCACACTAGACGGGTCCAGGGGCTCCAGGTCCACACCCAGAACCTGCCCCTAAGCGGGGACCCCTTCTTGTCTGACGGTGCCCAGGCCCAGGCCCCACAACCCGGCGGAGAAGAAGTCACCCCTGATATACCCCGCAGCCCAGAGCCCCATGGTGCCCCCCCAGGGGGCTGGGTGCCCCTTATCCCTCAGGGTGGCTGAGTCCAGGGCTGCCAGGCCAGGGCCAGTGGGCAAACACAGGCCACACGCATCGGCGGCCTCAGCTCAGCCCCCTACGCGGGACACCTGGGACAGAGAG
>NW_005362885.1:132164-135330 GCF_000412655.1 Myotis brandtii
GGTGGCGGCTGCCCACCCTGCCCAGCCGCACTGAGGCCCGTGTGCGGAACCTGTGCACCTCCTAGCCCCCCCTTTTCAAACTCGAGAGAGAAGACAGCGTCGCCTAAACCAGCGTAACCGACCTCAAGAGGTCACAGGTCAGAGAGGAACGGCCCAGGGAGGCCAGGCCCAGGGAGGCACGGCCCCAGGGCCAGGAGCAGAAGCAGGGGCCCCAGGGGTCCGACGAGCTGTCTCCCTAATAAGCCTGTCTGTTCTGCCTTCCTCGGACCCAGACAGGTGCACCCGCCTGGGGCCCCCTCAGCAGCCCGCCCACCTGCTCCCCCGGCACCCACCTGCTCCCCCCACAGCCCACCTGCTACCCCCACAGCCCACCTGCTCCGGAGAGGGAGGGAGCGGTGGGCGCTCCGAGGCTCAGGCTCCCCTCCTGCTTGGAGCCCCCTCCTCTTCCTCTCCCTCCATCCAGCACCTCCTGTGCCCCAGGCCAGCCCCTCCCGCAGACCTCTGGGCGCCCACCGCTCCCCCCCTCCGGAGGGGGCCGGGCCAGAACCCCACAGCCACCTGCCGGCCAGAGGCCTCACTCACCCACAGGCAGGACATTGGTGCTCAGGAAAGGTCGCTGGCTCTCCAAGGGGGGCCCTGGGTCCCCGGGTGGGGGAGCCATGGAGGGAGGTCCAGGGCTCTGCCGTGGGCCAGCCGCTGAGAGGTGGGGTGACCTGGGTCACCAGCTGGGGTGCGCTGTCAGCAGGAGGCTGGAAGAGGCTGCTCCGAGGTCCCTCTGCCCCGGGGTCCCCCGCTGGGATGGAGTCTGCAGCTCATGACACCTGGCGGGAGGGGGGTGTCTGTCAGGGGCTGAGTTCCCTCTGCCTGGGACTCGCTCCTCTTACAGAAGCCCTGCCCTTGCGCTGCCCGGGCTGGGACCTGCCCCCCGGGCCACACAGCCCCCCCGCCCCAGGTCCCACTGGGGTCACTCCCGGGTCCAGGGCGGCCCTTGTAGGCACCACTCGGTCTGTGCAGTGAGTTGGGGCCACTCTGGCTCCCAGGCTGCCCTCTGCCCCTTGGCCACTTGGCTCCAAGCCCTCAACTCTCACCCCCCAGTGGCCCCAGGCTCCGCCTCCTCCTCTGGGTCCCCCTGAGTTCAGCCTCCCCCCAGCCGAGGCTCAGGCTCCCCTCCTGCTTGGAGCCCCCTCCTCTTCCTCTCCCTCCATCCAGCACCTCCTGTGCCCCAGGCCAGCCCCTCCCGCAGACCTCTGGGCGCCCACCGCTCCCTCCCGGCCTCCTCCCTGCCACAGAGATTGCAGAGCTTTGGCCTTGGCCCGGGCCTGGGCTCAGAGCCCTCTACATGCTCAGGACACAGCTCCTGGGGCCTGGCCCTCAATAGACAGTGGGCACCCAGGCCCTCGGGCCACCTGGAGCCAGGCTGTGCCCACGCAGGAGGAACTGGACAGGGCGGGGCTGGGGGGGGGTGGCTCAGGCTCCTGGGACACCCATCTCCCGGGGCCCTGCAGAGCAGCCCTACCTCACGTCCCTCCTCACACCCAGGCCTCACAGGCTCCCTCCAGGCCCCAAGAGAGAGGCCCGCTCCTGGGACCATCTCCCGGGGCCCTGCAGAGCAGCCCTACCTCACGTCCCTCCTCACACCCAGGCCTCACAGGCTCCCTCCAGGCCCCCCCAGAGAGGCCCGCAGCCTGGCCCCCCTCCTGCCCGCCCCAGCCCCCGGCCCTGGCCCCCCTCCGGGCTAAGGAGGGGGCACCTCCCACCTCAGACCCCGGCCCCGGGCTAAGGAGGGGGCACCTCCCACCTCAGACCCCGGCCCCGGGCTAAGGAGGGGGCACCTCCCACCTCAGACCCCGGCCCCGGGCTAAGGAGGGGGCACCTCCCACCTCAGACCCCGGCCCCGGGCTAAGGAGGGGGCACCTCCCACCTCAGACCCCGGCCCCGGGCTAAGGAGGGGGCACCTCCCACCTCAGACCCCGGCCCCGGGCTAAGGAGGGGGCACCTCCCACCTCAGACCCCGGCCCCGGGCTAAGGAGGGGGCACCTCCCACCTCAGACCCCGGCCCCGGGCTAAGGAGGGGGCACCTCCCACCTCAGACCCCGGCCCCGGGCTAAGGAGGGGGCACCTCCCACCTCAGACCCCGGCCCCGGGCTAAGGAGGGGGCACCTCCCACCTCAGACCCCGGCCCCGGGCTAAGGAGGGGGCACCTCCCACCTCAGACCCCGGCCCCGGGCTAAGGAGGGGGCACCTCCCACCTCAGACCCCGGCCCCGGGCTAAGGAGGGGGCACCTCCCACCTCAGACCCCGGCCCCGGGCTAAGGAGGGGGCACCTCCCACCTCAGACCCCGGCCCCGGGCTAAGGAGGGGGCACCTCCCACCTCAGACCCCGGCCCCGGGCTAAGGAGGGGGCACCTCCCACCTCAGACCCCGGCCCCGGGCTAAGGAGGGGGCACCTCCCACCTCAGACCCCGGCCCCGGGCTAAGGAGGGGGCACCTCCCACCTCAGACCCCGGCCCCGGGCTAAGGAGGGGGCACCTCCCACCTCAGACCCCGGCCCCGGGCTAAGGAGGGGGCACCTCCCACCTCAGACCCCGGCCCCGGGCTAAGGAGGGGGCACCTCCCACCTCAGACCCCGGCCCCGGGCTAAGGAGGGGGCACCTCCCACCTCAGACCCCGGCCCCGGGCTAAGGAGGGGGCACCTCCCACCTCAGACCCCGGCCCCGGGCTAAGGAGGGGGCACCTCCCACCTCAGACCCCGGCCCCGGGCTAAGGAGGGGGCACCTCCCACCTCAGACCCCGGCCCCGGGCTGAGGAGGGGGCCCCTCCCACCTCAGACCCCGGCCCCGGGCTGAGGAGGGGGCCCCTCCCACCTCAGACCCCGGCCCCGGGCTGAGGAGGGGGCCCCTCCCACCTCAGACCCCGGCCCCGGGCTGAGGAGGGGGCCCCTCCCACCTCAGACCCCGGCCCCGGGCTGAGGAGGGGGCCCCTCCCACCTCAGACCCCGGCCCCGGGCTAAGGAGGGGGCACCTCCCACCTCAGACCCCGGCCCCGGGCTAAGGAGGGGGCACCTCCCACCTCAGACCCCGGCCCAGACACCAGTGGCCCCTTCAAGCCCTGGGAACAGCCCCTGCCCACAGGTGCCCTCACAGGTGGCACCACTCAGTGTCAGGAA
>NW_005362885.1:135350-135841 GCF_000412655.1 Myotis brandtii
AGGAGGGCGTCTGGGGGGGGCGCCCTCTCCCTCCCAGACCACCCCTCCCCACTCCGACCACCCAGATGGAGGAGACCGGCTCTGGGGAGGCGAGACCACCCCCAACCCGCAGGTGTGGCTGTGCTGGGACCCAGGAGGCTCTCCCCAAACTCCGCCCGCTGGCCTCACAGAGCAGAGCCTGTGCAGGGACAGGTCCCGGATCAGGGAGGTCACTCAGCCAGGGCAGGGACGTGGTGTGCAGCCTGGGACGCCCACCCCGTGAGGGGGAGGTTCTGGAGGCCCCTGGGGTGGGGGACACGCCTGCGAACAGCCCTCAGCATTGACAGAGAGCAGCCTGTGACATGGGGCCCATGCTGCCCCAGAGAGCACCGCTCTTCCCGGCCCTGCCCAGCGTCCTCCTGGGGTCCCCCCACCCCTGTCCGGGTTGGACGCCTGTCGCTGCCTGTCCTCAGCCTCCTCTCACCTGGGGCCCAGCAGCCGGCCCCGCCCAG
>NW_005362885.1:135990-136697 GCF_000412655.1 Myotis brandtii
AGACAGGAGGGGATGGGTGATGAGGGGCATGTTTGGGCCTGAGACTGGCCTCACAGAGCAGAGCCTGTGCAGGGACAGGTCCCGGATCAGGGAGGTCACTCAGCCAGGGCAGGGACGTGGTGTGCAGCCTGGGACGCCCACCCCGTGAGGGGGAGGTTCTGGAGGCCCCTGGGGTGGGGGACACGCCTGCGAACAGCCCTCAGCATTGACAGAGAGCAGCCTGTGACATGGGGCCCATGCTGCCCCAGAGAGCACTGTTTCCCAAAGTGTGGCCCGTGGAACCCCAGGGGTCCCCAGAAACTTTCAGGGCCCAGGAAGTCTAACCTGTTTCCTAATAATGCACCCCAGCAGGTGGCCCCCAGCACCGACTGGGCAGCGGCTCCAAGGATGCTGGGCACCCCGAGAACGTGCTGGGCACCCCGAGAACGTGCTGGGCACCCCGAGAACGTGCTGGGCAGTGACGAGTGTATTCAGCCTCAGCCCAGAGCTCCCATGGCTCTGATGTCCCCTGCGAGGAGACCAGGGAGGGGCCACAAAGGGGGGAGAGGGGACACAAAGGGGGGGGAGCAGTTTTCCGAGAGGCGTGGAACTGGCCTCGCACGTTGTCACTGGGCGGCAGCGGGCCACCTGCGGGGGTGCGGCCCCCAAGTGGCGGTGAGCGGTCACCGTGTGGAGCCTGAAGCCTCCAGATTCGCAGAGGATGCTTC
>NW_005362885.1:137269-138361 GCF_000412655.1 Myotis brandtii
AGGAGCCTGCAGAAGCCGAGGGACTAGCCAGCGCTGGGATTTGCAACCCGGTAAACCAGGTTGCTCTTGTCACTACAACTTTGTTTTGGGAGGAAAAGTCACTTTTTATAAAAGGCTATTTGTGGTAACATGTAACGGCGAGTTGCTATTTTTAACAAGCTGAGCCCATCAGGATTTTTAAACGCCCGGTTTCATTTTTAAAGTGAACAGCAAACAATCAGCCCGGCCCACGTGGCTCAGGGGTTGAGCGTCGACCTATGAACCGGGAGGTCACCGTTCGCTTCCCCGTCAGGGCACAGGCCTGGGCACAGGCGAGCAGGAGGCGGCAGGTCAATGCTTCTCTCTCATCATTGATGTTTCTCTCTCTCCCTCTCCCTTCCTCTCTGAAATCAATAAAAATATTTTTTTAAAAAAATAGCAAATGATCGTCGCCAGAGGTGTGCCGGTCGGACGGACAGTCAGCCCCTGGGAGAAGCCCCCGGGTGGTGTATGCGGTTTCCACGATCGCAAGCGCCGACCCTGGGACTCTGAGCTCGGAGTTGGGGGGATGTGGGGGGGCCTGAGCGCCAAACCCCCAGTCTCCGCGATGTCCACAGGCGTCCGGGACAGACACCCCCTTCCCAACCTCCGGGCGAGGGGACCGCCGCTGTCGGCAGAGGAAGCGGGAGGTGCAGTGTTGCTGACCGTCGTTCCTGAGACAATGGGCATGTTTACAGGATTCAATTAGCTTAATTCGATTTTAATTGTGGCTGCGCCTCACAGGCAGCTCACAAGTGGCTGGCGATCTGATGCCCTTGTAATTTAACTGGTTGTTAGGGACAGACGAGAAGCAAAGGGAAGGCCAGCCAGCAGCCTGTCCCCCGGGGGCGGGTCCAGCACAGCTGGGGTGACAGAGAAGGGCTTGCTGTCCATCACACCTGGGAGCGGAGATGGTGGCCAGGCGGGCGTGGCCCCGTGAGGGCTCAGAACGCACGGCCCCTGCACAAGCCGTCCCACGCCTGTGTGTTCCGGACTCTGGGGACTCTGTGGCTGGGGCAGCCTCTCGGTGCTTCCTCTCGCCAGTGTCGCCCACGGCCACGCGGCCCCACCGCA
>NW_005362885.1:139403-139685 GCF_000412655.1 Myotis brandtii
CTGGCCGGGCAGGGTTTCCCAGGCTGCTCTGCTCTGGGCCCGTTGTCCGTACCCCGACCAGGCACGGCTTGGGGCGCTGCCGGGTGCCCCACTGCCCAGCTGAGGGGCTTTCACACCGCCCACCTGTGCCAGGCTCACCCCACCCCCCTGGCCACCACCCCAGTACCTCCAGGGAAGGTGAAGGTCCCCAGGTGCTGCAGGTGGAGAAGCCTGTTTTCCAGGTTCATCCGAGTGGAGTGAGGCTGAGCCCCTGCCCAGGCTCCTGCTGGGAGGGAGCGGGGT
>NW_005362885.1:139885-142826 GCF_000412655.1 Myotis brandtii
GCGCCTCACCTCCGCCTCGTCCTCGGACCCGCAGCGGCTGGAAGTCACGTGGGCACAGGCCCGGCCGTTCAGCGTTCAGCGGGAGGAACCGGAGCACAGCCGAGGCTGCCCTTGGGGATATTGACGGTAACTGTTTATTAGGAGACTGACCCTCCCGCCTTCCTGCCCGAGAGGCTCAGAGAAACCTGCCTCAGGAGGGAGCCTCGGCCTCAGCACCCCGGGCAGGGGTCTTCAGCCCCGTGTGCCGCGGCACCCTGGTGTGCCCCGAGGATGTGAACACAGGCCAGGCCTGCCGATTCCGTCGGGGCACCGCCCTCTCCCCCTGCGATTGTCAAATAAAAAAGGACAACAGCTAACCATCAGCCGTCCAGCGTGAAGGCCGGTCTCGCGCCATAAGCGTAGGGCGTCCCCCAGACTGTGTGCACACACTGAACAATCGTAAAGGCAGTGTTTACGAACATGCATCCCATCCTCAAGACTGAGCTGTCAGCTGTTCAAGTGTGTATAGATTTGGGGGGACAACATGTATACAGGTCACGTCACATAACAAGGTTGCCTCTGATTGGTTCATTTTTGGTACCAGAAATTTTTGCGTGATTTTTTTAAAATATATTTTTTATTGATTTCACAGAGGAAGGGAAAGGGAGATATAGAAACATCAATGATGAGAGAGAATCACTGATCGGCTGCCTCCTGCTCGCCCCCTACTGGGGATCAAGCCTGCAACCCAGGCATGTGCCCCGACCAGGAATTGAACCGTGACCTCCTGGCTCATAGGTCAACGCTCAGTCACTGAGCCACGCCGGCTGGGCGGCACCTGATTTTTTTAAAAAGTCACTTTGTAACAAAAAGCGTAGGCAATTACTTTTTTTTTTGGTATTAAATCTATTAAGATTATAACTACTTTTTGTCAGATCAGCAAAAAATGCAGAATGTTAGCCGTTAGCTTACGTGGGCCGTGAGCTGAAGGGTGAACATCGCCACCCGGAGCCCTTCCCCGGGCTCTGGTCCGGGGCTCCAGGCCTGTTAGCGAGATGTGTGTGTCCCCTGGGCTCTGAGCTGCCTGGCAAGAAACTCCCTACGCCAAGCACATCAAACTCGCGGCCTGCGGGCCACACGCGGCCCACAAGGAATATTTTTGCGGCCCAGCCAATATAACGGTATGTAAGAAACATTTTAATAAAAGTTTTGTAACTTAATTTTTACAATATCCTGTTATACGTAATTATTAATAACGAACTACGACGTCTGCTAATGACTGATGACTATCATCGTGTTGCATTCATTTCCCTTACCCGCAAGCGCACCATTTCTCTCCGCTAATACCAGCAGCGAATGTTCTAGCAGCCGATGGCCATGTCATCAGTCTTGGACTGACTTGTTTGGTGTGTGCAACAGGAAATATTTTGCTTTCGGGGAACAAGAAAAACAGGTTTATTTGCGTGACGCTTATTAATTTGTGCAGTTATTCAGTGTCTGGTAAGTTCAAGAAAAAATATTGATTTTTATTAAAACGTCCTATTATTTTATGTGAACGATGACTCATCTATCTCAGCCCTTTGTATTCAGCATGTCTCCGTCGAAGTAACCCTACGTTTCTATGAAAATGGAAGCTTTTGTGTTTTGTGGCCACATCCACGTACACCTTGTTTGCTTGGCCCGTGCTCGCCTGCGAGTCTGACACGCTTGTCCTACTCTGTGTGTTCCTCACCCTCGACCACCTGCCAATCACCCGCTCCCAGTTCTGACAGCGAAGACACCCCCCCGCCCCCCGCTTTCTCCTTCGTCCAAGAATGTCCCCTGTGCTGTCTCGTTGTCTTTGGAATGTTCGTGCTCACGTGAAGGCCCCGCATGCCTGGGTATTAAGGTTTGATTTTCTCCTGTTAACCCAGTGGTTCTCAACCTCGGCTGCACATTAGAAGCACCGGGGAATCTTTTTAAAATCCTGATTTCTGGGCCTCATCCTCCGGAAATCCTGTTTCTTTGTGACTAATGTTGTGGCCCCAGCCCATCACAAAGAAACGGAATTTCCGGAGGATGAGGCCCAGAAATCAGGATTTTAAAAAGATTCCCCGGTGATTCTAATGTGCAGCCGAGGTTGAGAACCACTGGGTTAACAGGAGAAAATCAAACCTTAATACCCAGGCATGCGGGGCCTTCACGTGAGCACGAACATTCCAAAGACAATCTGGGGCTCCGGCCGTGACCACCAGTGGTCAGCAGGGGACACAGAGCTGACTATTGACGGGCAAGGGCTTCCGGCCGCACCTTCCACCTGACTTTGCTCTGAAACCCAGTCAGTCACCTCAGCCACGTCCACACCTGGACACTGCGGCCGGGGGAGCGGCCACTCCTCTGTCTTTGGTTCCCGTCCTCGGAGGTGCACTCACTCCCTGACGCCCAGAAATCCAACCTGCTAACTTGGTGGAGCAGATGAGCCGGTGGCGACGCCTGCTGGCCGTTCTGGAGTCTGACTCCAGTCCTGGAGCTGTCAGCTGCTAAAGTGCGTATAGATTTGGGGGGGGGGGGGGGACACCCTGTATGTAGGTGATATAACGGAGTTGCGTCTTTGTTGGCCATGTCGCATAATGAGGTTGCATCTGATTGGTTAATTTTGGGGACCAGAAATCCTTACCCAGGTATAGGCACCTGATTTTTTAAAAAGTCACTTTGGAGGAAAAAGGTAGGCAATTTTCACTTTTTTTTCTTTGCCAGCGGCACCCCTAACAAGCATCTCTGGGCACCACTGAGGAAACTGAGGCGACCTGAACCCCGTGATCCCAGGGCCCCCACCAGAGAGCGAGGCCCTCGGTACAGACAGGCAGGACCCCGAGGGAGGGGACCCAGCCAGCTCCACGTCCCGCTGGTGCCGCTGGACGTGCACCGTCCGTGTGAGGCCCAGTGTCTCAGGTGCCCTCGCCTCCCCTGCACCACCGCCTCC
>NW_005362885.1:143798-144715 GCF_000412655.1 Myotis brandtii
ATGGCGCCAGGCGCGTGTCGGCGCTTTACAAGTATTAACCCCCCAACACCCTGCAAAGTGGGACTCGGCGTCCCCGCTTCCAGGTTGGGACCTTGGGGTCCAGAGACCCTGGAGCTGCCCGAGGCCATGACTCAGTCTGTTACCCCGTCTGTCCTGCGGCCTCCGGGCGCCAGGACACCCCCAGGCGGGCCCTGCGGGGAGATGGACTCCACTCGGTGGCCCAGGCCAGGCAGGAGCAGGGGCAGCAGAATGGGCCGCCGAGGCCGGGGGAGGGGAGGGGCGCGTTTAGGACAGTCTCGGCCTCGAGGGCAGGTGGTCGTGCTGGGCCTGGGCAGCGGGGCCTCCCCTGAGCCCCCGCCCGGTAACGATGCTGCTGCTCTCAGGCGCCAAGAAGTGGCTGGAGTGGAGGAAGGAGCTCGAGCTGCTGTCGGACGTGGCCTACTTCGGCCTCACCACGCTGGCAGGTACGCGCCGGGGGACCTCGGACCCGGGGCCACAACACACGCCAAGCGCGGAGGACGGGAGGGGGCTGACGGCGGAGTCTGAACTCCCGGAGCTGGGCCCCAAGACCCCACCCTTTCCTGAGGGGAGGCCAGGCCCTGAGCCCACCAGGGCCTCTGGGAGCCCCGATTCCGCTCACCTGTCGCGTGGGTGTCCTCCTTTCATCCTGTGTCCATGGGACCTTTCTCCTGGGCCTGGCCGGTGCCGTGGAGACGCTTCTCCGTGGCTGAGCCCGTGGCCGAGAGGGGCCTGGCACAGCCTGTCGGGGGAGCCCGACCCTCAGAAGAAAGGGGGGCCCAGGCGAACTCAGACCTGCCTCAGCCTCCCGTGGCTGTCCCCCGCCCCCAGGCTACCAGACCCTCGGCGAGGAGTACGTGGGGCTCATCCAGGTGGACCCGTCCCGGAGGCAGGTGCCC
>NW_005362885.1:144935-146490 GCF_000412655.1 Myotis brandtii
CAGGCAGGTGGCGGCCCTGCCGGAGCCGCAGAGGAGGGCGCTGCTGAGGGCCGTGCTGGTGTTCAGGCAGGGCCTGGGCTGCCTCCACCGGCTGCACATCGCCTGGTTCTACATCCACGGCGCCTTCTACCACCTGGCCAAGAGGCTCACCGGAGTCACCTACGTAAGTGCGGGTGCCGCCGCCCCGGCTTGCTCCGGGTTCGCCTGCGTAGGGTCGGCTCTTCAGGGCCTCTGGGCTAGCAGTCATGGGGCTGGGCCCAAACCCTCCACTGGGTTTTGTTGGTTCCCATTTTGCTAAAAACAAAACACAAAACAAAAAACAACCAAGGAAGTTTAGTTTCCACAAACCCTGAGGGTAGGGCAAGTCTGCCTCGGGCCACACCTGGTGCAGGTCCTGCGCCTGCTCCTTCCTCAGAGCACAGGCCTGTGGCCACACCTCCCAGGCTGCCCTGATGGTGGGTCACGTGTAGGTGTGTCTCCTGACGTACGTGAGCCCCAATGCTGACAGCACCCCGCTAGTCTTCCCTAGTCTTTGCCGCCCGCTCTGCTGGAGGACACTTCACACCCTCCTGTCCCAGTTCCCTGCCCCAGTCACCTAGAAGCCGCCCTGGGACCTGCCTGCCCACCAGAGGGTCTCCGGCCCCCTCTCCTGGCTGCTCCCAGCACTGTGCTCCCTGTGAGGAAGCCCCCCCTCCCCCTGCCCCTCTTCACCTCCCTCAGCGCATGGTCCCGGGCGCCGGTGCCTCCCCGTGGTCCAGTCTCATCCCCACGGGCTCCTCTGTGTTGCTGAGCTGCTGTCACTAAGGAGCCTGGAAACGCGAGGCGAGGCTCAGAGGGCTTTTCCCTCCGCTGGGCCCCGGGCTGCCCTGGGCTCTTCTCTGCCAGGCACCAGGCCCGGCCGGTCTGCTGACGGCCACCTCCGTTCCCCGCCAAGGGAAGGGAGGCGGGCAGTGGACATGGCCAGAAGCTGCCCCGTCACTGGCTGCAGGAGGGGCCGGCTGGCACAGTCAGCCAGTGGCGTAGTGGCCTGATCCTGCCCCACACGGTGGTTGGCAGCAGCTGCCACGGGAGCTGCTCCTCCCCGCTGGGTGCTCTTCCTCTGGCTTCTTTGCTGGTTCCTTTCCTCTCGGTGTTGGGGTCCCTGGATGTCCCCCCCCCAAGTGTGCAGCCAGAGTGGTCAGCACACTTCTCGCTCCTCGCTGCTCTGCTGGGACGAGGCCCTGAGCTGTCCAGCAGCGTCCCTGACTGCCCCCCACCTGTGCTCAGGCCCTGGAGGTGCCCCTGCCCTCCTCACTCACCTGAGGCCCATGCCATCCGTTCTCCATTCCCGTGCACCGAGGGGGCAGGGCTGGGCCTCATTTGACAGGACACTCGAGTGCAGGCAGGGCTGCCTCCAGGCGGTCCAGTCTGTGTGCCGGTCATGACTGTCCCCTGGGGTCCCTGACAGCTCCGCCTCCACCGCCCGCCTGCAGAGGACCTGCGGGCCCGGGCCAGCTACCGGCTGCTGGGCCTGGTCTCCCTGCTGCACCTGGCGCTGTCCCTGAGCCTGCAGCTC
>NW_005362885.1:146958-148113 GCF_000412655.1 Myotis brandtii
GAGAGCAGTGTCCCGGACTTCGCTGTGCACCCTGTGCCTGGAGGAGCGCAGGCACTCGACGGCCACGCCCTGCGGCCACCTGTTCTGCTGGGAGTGCATCACCCAGTGGTGCGACACCAAGGTCAGCAGCCCTCGGAGCGCAGGTCCCTGGGGACCGCCAGGCAGCCGCCCTGAAAGGAGGGAGGGCGGGTGTCTTTAAAAGCCCCAGGTGAGCAGGTAGTGGGTCGGGTCAGGAGTCCAGGCACCACAACTGCCTGTGGACACTTTGCCAGAAGCATCTGAGCTCATCGCTCCTGGGAGGGTGTCCAGGCTCCTGGTCACACATTCCAGACCCTGCCCTCCAGCCAGACAGGCGCCCAGCATGATGGCCGTGTGGGAGCTCGGGACAGCCTTGCCCTGGCCTTGGAGACCTCAGGGCGAGGGGGCACTGCGCCTCTCGCCTCCATCTGACCCAGGAGGCCCGGTCCTGGGCCCCACCCCTTCATGGCGAGCTCACCGAGCCCAGCGTCTCCGGGGCGGGGCTGAGGGGAGGAGGTGAACGGGGCGTGATGCTCACTGTTCCCCCCTCGGCTGCCCCGTGGGTGCCTGGCAGGCGAGCGGCCGGCCTTGCAGGGCTGGAGGGAGGCTGACCTGGTCTCACCCAGGTGGCCCTTGGGGGTGGGACCGCCCGGCTTCAGGAAACAGGACGGGCGATGGGCACAGGCAGCCCCATGGGCGTCTCAACCCCCGTCCCGTCACCGTGCCAGGCTGGCCGTCTTGCCAGCGGGCCTCTGCTCAGTTCCCTGCTCTTCCCAGCGCCCGGGTGAGGGGCCTTTTCAGGCTGCGGCTTCAAAGACATGCAAACTGTCTTGTGTTACGTTGATGGAGGGGCCGGTGGGGTGGGCACAGCCCATGTGACCTCTCCCTCCCCCCAGACGGAGTGTCCCCTGTGCCGGGAGAGGTTCCCACCCCAGAAGCTGGTCTACCTGCGGCACTTCCGGTGACAGGACGGACGGATGGAGCCGCCTGTCAGGAGAGACATAATGGATTCTGACGAACTTGCACAGAAACCGTAAAATCCTCTGATTTTATATTTTTTGTCACATGAGATGCTGCGCTGGCAGCTCAGGAGGACAAGCTGGGCGGCTGGTCCCAGGCTCCCGGCCAGGTTCGGGC
>NW_005362885.1:157381-157776 GCF_000412655.1 Myotis brandtii
CGGCCAGGCACAGCCACTCACAGGCATGGAGACCAGGGCGCCTGCCGACACCCGGCCCAGCAGGTGCCTCTCCTCACCTGAGGATTCCCCGCTGATGGTTAGAGAGGAAGGGAAGGGAGAGACAGACACATGGACATGACACACGGACTGGTTGCCTCTCACCTGCGCCCCAACCTGGGCCCGAGATCAAACCTGCAACCGAAGTACGTGCCTCTGACCAGACTCGAACCCATGACCATCCAGTCTGTGGGCTGAAGCTCTAACTGCTGAGCCAAACCAGCCTTAATTCACATGTTGAGTCTGTTCCCCATTTAGGACACAGGTCTGTCCTGGTCCCTACAGACTCTGAGGGCCCCCCGCCCGGGGCTCCTGCTGGGCAGCCCACTTTCCCGAGT
>NW_005362885.1:157827-159502 GCF_000412655.1 Myotis brandtii
GGACAGCCATCACCCATGTCCAGCTACTTCCTGCCACGTATCATATTTTCCAGGTTTTAAAACCGTTTAACTTGTGCCAGAGACAGAACTTCGCCGTACGTCCCTTAAGAAACGAATTCCACAGAAGTAGGCCATAGGCTGGGGCCACCCGCCCGGCCAGGCCCTTGGTCTGCGTGGCACCCCTGCTGCAGTGCAGACGGCCTGGGCCGAGGCCGCGCAGGCCGCTCCCTAGACTGAGTTGTCCAGCAACAGAGACGCTGTTCTCCACGGGAGTGAAGGTCACGGGCCACTGACAGGACCAGCCTGAGCAGCAGACCTCCAGACGGGCCCAGGGCAGGCCGCCACCGGCCCCGAAATCCTCGACTTACACCCAGCCAAGCGCGCAGCTTCCCGCTGCGCCGGCCTGAGCACTTACGAGGGCGAAGGTGTGAAGGGTGAGGCGGAGGCAGGAGCCCGGGCAGGAGAAGGGCTGCTCGGGCAGCATCCGGCATGAAGTCCGACAGCAGCAGGTGCAGAGGTCTGAACTGGCCTCCACAGCGAGAGCAGCCCTGGCCGGCGGCTCCGTTGGTCAGAGCCCCGTCCTGGGCACCAAAGGGCTGTGGGTTCGATGGGGGGGGGGGGCACATACAGGAGGCAGCTCACAGCTGTCCCTCTGACATCCATGTACTTCTGCCCCCTCCTCTCTCTAAAATCAAATGAATAAACACGTCCTTGGGGGACTTTTAAAAAGCAGGAGGAGCTCAAGCCCAGATACGCGGTAACACCTGATGTCAGAAACCCCTCAGCTGCAAGTCTGCACCCCGTGAGAAAGGACGGTGCACAGCCCCGCGCCCGCCCCACCCTGCGCCTGGGCAGAAAGACTCCATGAGAAGGGCACACCGTCTTTAATAAAGTTTGAATTAAAAAGTCACTGAGTAAAAGGGTCACGAGTGTCTCCATCACATCGGAACGTCGGCATGCAGGTCCCAGCTGATCCTAGCAGGGAGCCGGCCGGACCCACAGAACCGGGCCTCCGCTCGCTGCTGGGAGGGCTGCCGCAGGGGAACATTCACATTCAGCAACTCTTCACGTATGAAAGAAATAGGTCAAAATAATCTCAAACAATTAAAATATAATATATATTTATAATTCCAGGCCCCAAAAGCAATCACGTGGCTAGGAACAGAGCTTCCAGTCATGAGGCCGGTGGGACCACCTCCGCGAGGCGAGGCTGGGAAGCGGCCGGGACCCAGCGTTCGTGCAACCTCGTGAACGCAGCTGCTCCGCCGCATTTAAACACCTGGTGTCACTGTAATGAATCGATGCAATTCCGGCTCAGTGTCGGTCTCCTCGAGAACCTGTTATTTCCGTTACAAATAATTGAAGCTCCTTTTTACAAAGAAAATCCGACTCCCTCGCCACCAGCTACTTTACGTGGAGACAGAGGCGGCCACACGGCCCAGGCCCCGGGGGCTCGAGGGCGCCGGGCGCCGTCTAACTCGCAAACGTCTTGCCCGCGTCCTCCTTCCCCTTGTACGTCCTCTTGCCGTGCGTGAACGGGATGTACCGGTACTTGATCATGTGCTGGGGACGGACAGACAGACAGACACGTCGGCGATAAGCTCCCATCCCAGGGGTCACCTGCTGCGGGGCCAGCAGGGCTGGGGAGCAGGGGGTGGGGGGGGGTCGGGGAAAG